>NW_017731376.1:2046019-2198261 GCF_001890085.2 Hipposideros armiger | reverse complement strand
AGTCTATCTGAAGTGTACCTGGCGTATAAGACGACCCCCCACTTGGAGGCATATTTTTCAGGGCCAAAAAATCGTCTTATATGCCGGCAAATACGGTATTTTATTTTCTGTTTACCTGTGTAAATCTGTGTTTTCCTGACTGCGATGGCCAGCATCTGCCCTTTTCAAAGCATTTCTGCCTTATGTTTTCCATGTTATTCCTAAAATAGCTCACTGAAATTATAATTTGGATTTTCTAGTTCAGGTAATTACCTTGTAAAGAAAAAGGGGAAAAAAAGCCTCTAGCTTTAGTGGTTTCTTCATTAAAAGTAATGTAAGAGCTTAATTTCATTTTAGTGCCAGTTTCCTCTATTGTATCTCACTCCCACCTGTCTACTCAGACAAATACAGGTGAATAATTTTCAGTGTAGCAATCTCCTATTTCTCCTTGACTAAATGAGATTAGATATGTGAAAACAGCTCTGAGAATCATTTTATAGTCCAATATAGTTATTCTCCTGTTTATTGCCCTGAAAACTTACATAACCTAATTTTTGTATTGTTTGTTTTATTTCAAAGAGTATTCCCCCAAATTGTTTTGTGTTTGAATCATATTTTGGCTGGTTTTCCCTACCTTTCCCTGATCCAGTGTCCTTCCTCTATTCTGGTTCATTGGAATTGTGAATACAGTAGAATAACTGCTTGCTTTTTTTTTAAATCACATTAATGTATTATCACATAGAACTATATGTTGTCATAGCCTTTCTACTAGACATTTTAGGAGATTGCAGAAACTTGAAACTTTACATCAGCCCTTGTCAAAAAGGCAAGATTTTTTTAAAGGAATTTATTTAGGAAAATTCAATAGGTATGACTATTTTCTCCTTTTCCTTCCTCATTTATAGTAAACCTGTCACTTCGCTACCTTACACACTTTTGGTTTTGCGATCCTAAATGCTCTAGCAGTTGGATGATATATCATAAAATGATGATATATTCACCTGAGTAAATATAGGATTACTTCTTAAAAGAAGTTGAAGGGGTACTGAATATAGCCCCACCCAGGCTGTAAAGAAACAAGAAGTTACCTTGTATGTTACAAATTAATTGGAGAGATGAAATACATCTATTATTATTATTACTACTAATAATAATGATAGCTAACATTTTTGAGCCAATAGATAGGGACAATAAGAACAACAAACATTTATTGTTCGCTTACTTTATTCAAGAGACCGCACTAAGTGCTTTACTTGCATTATCTTATAATAATAAGTCTTAACTAAGCTACTCCTAACAATGCCAGGATCTCCCGTTATTTTGCACCTCTAGATTCCAGCTTGCAAAGCCAGGCTTTATAACTCAATTCTGTACCAACCATTCTCAAACATTTTGATCTCAAAACCCTTTCACACACTTAAAAATTAGGACTGAAAGAGATGTTTATGTAGGTTATATCTATTGACATCTCTGTGTTAGAAATTAAAACTCAAAAATTTTAGAAAACCCATCCTCTGTTAATTAAATAACATGTTTTATGAAATATAACAATCTTCAAAAAAAAGTAAGAAAAGTGACATTGTAATTTTGTTTTTTATTTTTTACAAATCTGGTTAATGTCTGGCTTCATAGAAAGTCAATGGATTCTAATACCTGCATTCCATGTGTTGCAATTTGTTGTTTTTGGTTGAAGTAGATGAAGAAAAATCAGCCTGGTACAGATATGTCATTGGACAACGGAAGATTATTTTACTAAAGTCTTTCTATAAATTGTGGATATTCTTCTTTGATCCTAGCCCAAACTCTACAAGTGGTAGTTTCTTAAAGGTTAAGTGAGGTGGAATCTGAAACCATATCAATGAACTTTCCCTCCTCTGTGCATTAATAAGGATAAATGAAACGGCACTTTGAGAACCTCTGGTATAACCTTAGGAAGGTGAGAAACTGTCCAACAGGCTCCATCAGGACTATAAGTAGACACATTTATGCCTTAGTTACTTCCACAATTGTCTTTCAAGCCTGAGACAAAAAAGAGACAAATGATTATTTCCTCCCCATCCCACCAAGGTAGAGAGAGGATGAAGCTAATGTCTCTAAAGTGATTGAGAGTTCTGGAATTAAACATAAAACTGTGATTCTAAAGTTAAGTATGCTATTTTCCCCCTTGAATAAATGGAAATAAATAAATGTATGGATATGATAGATGCTTTCTTAGAGTGGCAGGATAAGGTGTAATTAATCATACTCAAAGTCTTTAGAATTAGCCAATATTAATAGAGTTAAATTTGTTGTGACTGTCAAATTGCTAACTTTATAGCTTGAAATACAATTTTTTTCCTTCAACATTCCATTTAAAAGATCTTTCTGTGCATTTACTGAGGAGAATTTATGTTCTATTTTTTAAAAGAAAAAAAGAACACTTTTGTCTGACCACTGAGATCACAGAGCCTTATTTGTTTTTGAACT
Organism: Hipposideros armiger; assembly: GCF_001890085.2. Lineage (NCBI taxonomy): Eukaryota > Metazoa > Chordata > Mammalia > Chiroptera > Hipposideridae > Hipposideros > Hipposideros armiger. The sequence goes on along the minus strand of NW_017731376.1, from coordinate 2,195,816 downwards.
GTGTAACTGCATGCTTCATCTTTTTATGAACTAAGCACTAACATGAATAAGAAATACATTTTTGCAACATTTGCTCTTTTTTCTTCTCTTTTATTAGTATGCTTAAATGGTGCTTCTATTTGCTTTACTAAACATGAAATCATTTTATTTCTACTTGAAGATATGCAAAAGTCTTGTCTACGTGTAAACTTTCAATCTATTAACTTGCATTATATCTCCATGACAGTAAGTTATTACTAATGATAGACATTGACTTTTAATACCATTTTTTTCTTGAGGGTGGAGAAGGAATATATATATATATATATATATATATATATATACACACACACATATATATATATATATATATATACAATTTTATTGGGAGAAATATCTTGTAAATAAATGTATTCCTTATGATTTTATTGTTGCTGTTTAAAATAACAAGTTAAACTCCTGCACAAGAAGTAGAACAGTCATCATTGATTTCTGTGAATATAATTGGTTTTCAGTTTAGATTAAGAGATCCACCCAAAATCATTTGTTCAGATTTTCCTTTCCAATATAGGCAAGGGTATGGGGACAGGTAGAATAGAGTTATAGAAATTTCACAAACAATAAACCTAAAGCATTAGTTCCTATTGGCCTCTTTTCCCTTAAACCACTACCATGAGCATCAGAGCTAGAGGTAAATACATTTGTGTTATATATCAATATGATACATTTGTGGTGGTGATATCAATTTTTTTCCCAAGTTTTTATATAACCAAGTTTTTATATAGCATATTGTAAAAACTCACTTGTTTCAAAAATATTTGATGACATTTTAACACTTCTTATAAAACATCCTCTTTGTATCTTCCTTCTTACTCAACTCCAAGTATCAAACAACAAATTTTAAAATATCACTGCCTTAGAAAAAATCAACTGGATCAACAATATTAGCAACTGCTCCAGAAATAATCCAACAGGGGCTGAAAAAAAAGAAATGAGAAAACAGGAAATATGGGAACAGAGCCATTACATTTTTTGCTTCATTATAGATTTCAGGAAGTTAAGCTCTTACATTTGGTTCACATTTTTAAAAAGAAAATAAAACTATGGATAGTATAGTCAAGAAAATGTGAAGACTGGTCTCAGGTGTTTCCTGACACCAAATACATGGTGTCTTTTCCAACACTGATTATCCAACTCTGATTGTCTGATACCAACTGTGTGACCTACAATTCAATCCCACTGTGACACTAACTACTCAGCATCAGACTCCACAGACTTAAGGGCTCAGTCCCGCAAGACTGCACTCACTTCAGCCGAAAATCACAGGTACTGGGTCCCTTGGTTATCTGACCTAGCTACAAATTCAACTATACTCACAACCACCCACTCCTACCCCCACTCAAGTTTGATAATTTGTTAGAACTCATAGAACTCAGGAAAATACCACACTTACTAGTACAGTTTATTATAAAAGATAAAAGTGAACAGCCAAATAAAGAGGTACACAGGGTGAGATCAGAAGGGCCTCGAGCACAGGGCCATCTGTCCCCACGGAGTTGGGGTCCACCGTCCTGCCAGCACGTGGATGTGTTCACCAGCTCAGAAGCTCTCCAGTCCCCATTGCTCAGGGGTTTTATGGAGGTCTTATTGTAGACATGATGCATGGAATTATTGTCCACTGGTGATTGAACTTGAGACAGTGAACTTGAGACAGAGGAGGGGAAGGGCTGGAAGTTTTCACCTTCTTATCACAGCGCTTATCTAGGGGCCCACCAAGAGTCACTTCATTAGCATAAACACAGGTATGTTTGAAAGGGGCTTGTTAAAAATAACAAAAGATTCTCCTGTTACTCTTATCACTCAGGAAATTCCAAGGTCTTTAGGAGCTCTGTGCAAGGAACCAGGAACAAGACCAAATGTATTTTTTATTATACCACAACTAGGTTTCCTCCAGATAGTGGCGAAGAGGTTATGCAGGCAAAGAGTGACCTTTTTCCTTTCCTGCTGAACATTCTGAATCTTTTCCCTAGCCACATCCATTATTCGGGTATCTATTGCTATATACCATGTTACCCCCAAACTGGAGTGGCTTAAAACAAGAATTATCTCACAATTTCGGAGGAGCAGGAATTTGTGCATAGCTCAGCTGGGTGCCTCTGGATCAGTGCTCCCATGAGAATGCAGTCAAGCTGTCAGGCAGGGCTGTGGTCTCACCTGAAGACTACTCTGGTGGCACACCTGCTCCGAAGCTCACACATGTGGTGGTTGGAAGACCTCGGGCCTCACCGTGTGGACCTCTCTATAGGGCTGCTCACAGGGCAGCCTGCTTTCCCCAAAGCAAATGATCCAAGTGAAAGAGCAGAAGAACGCGCCCCCAAGGTGGAAGCCATAGTCTTTCTATAACTTAGTCTCAGAAGTGGTGTCCCATTACTGCTGCGATATTCTGTTCATTAGAGATGAATCAGTAAATCCAGTCTACACTCAAGCCGAGGGCATTACACCAGGGCGTGACTACCAGGAGGTGGGATCATTTACGCCTATCTTAGAGGCCACCTACCACAGCTGCCCAAGCATAACTGGATTTGGTATTTGGGTAAGAAGCGCTGGACAACAGATGAGAAAGGAAATTATAAAGACATGTATGTGGTTGCTTTGCCACTTTAACTTGCTAAAGTTTCTCCAAAGCTTTGCTCAAACTATTTTCATTGATCAAAACCTATTCTGATTAATTTTATAGTCAGTAGCTGGATCGCAGCAAGAAAGCTGTATACAATCAAAGCAGTAAAATCCCAGTAGAAGGAAACCAGTTTACTTATTATCAAATGAATAACGATCTCATATGCCCATCTTTTTAAAGGGAGAACCAGGTTTCATTGGTCCTCAAGGAGAGCCAGGCTTACCAGGGTTACCAGGCACAAAGGTGAGTGGCATCTTTTTCCCTTTCTTTCTGAATTTTTTTGTCATATAGTTTTAGTCCATTATGTTCAAAGAAATGTGGGGTAACGTTATTATTTAGGTGACCATATGTTTTTGCCTAGTAGAAAACTAAAGCAGCCTACCACCCAATACTAACATTTCTAATGGGGATACCATATGAAGTAGAGAAATAAGAAGTTAATTTTAGAAAGCCTTAGTTAGTCAAGACACACAAAGGTGGAATATATTAGTTGTTCCAGTTGTCCTCCAAATTGCTCCTAAATTGATGCGATGCTTTTAGCTTCCTGGTCATATGAAAAAGAGGGGGAATTCTGAGCAGGCAAGCTAGAACCTATTAACCCCTGCTCTTTATCACTGATTTTAGGACATACTTGTAAATCAAACATTATTATTATTATTATTCCTACATCACTTCCTAGATTTCAGGGAGTCCTGATATCATATAGATTCCTAAGCGCCTCATCCTAAAAGGATCCATCCTGAATAACGTCTGTGAAAGATTCTGTAATGAAAACCATCTCATGATCTTCCACTTGGCAACCCTAGAGAGGGCTCTAAAAGCACAATCTATATAGCACCATATAAAAAAATTATGTTGCTGTGGATACAGTCAGGCTTACAGTTCTCTTTTTATCTACCCATTAAGACATAAAATGGTACGACTCTGAGGATGGAACTTTACTCATGACAGACTCATGAATCAAAGAAAGGGCAAAATTAGATCAAACTACATGCTTTTATTTTTAAACCATAGCAGTCTTTGCCTTCGTATGTATTGCATTCACCAAAAATCAGCCAGGATGACTCCAGGAGCTAGAGAAATGTGTTTATGGTCTGTTCTGAGAGAGAGGTCCTCATTCCCACTGGCCAAAAGAAAATAACTCTAATCCTAGTAAATGGAAACTGTGTGGCCTAAGGGAAGCTGAATCTCAATCAAATTTATGCAAAATTGCTGGTTGTTCGAGCAATTTCTTTTTCCCATAATGAGCTGTCAGGCTTATTAACAAAATATGAGGAATGCCTGATTTAGCCTGAACAGATTCACACAAGAAACACACTTTCTGGAGTAAAAAGAGAGAGAGTGAGCAAGAGAATAATGAGCATTCTGTGTTCATATAAGAACTGTTGTACTTATTCAGACTCGCAGCCTCAGAGAAAGAAGGCACCCTCGTGGATATAGACAAACAATGGGAACCGGGTCAGTGCTCCCAACATCCAGGCATGAACTACATCTCTAAATGTTTGCGGCATTTGGTTTGCTAAACAAGGGAAAACAGAAGCAACACAGGCAGTACAGAGTAAAGTTTATCCCTAAATATCTTTTCTTTAGTTCAGTGATTTTAAACTATTCCGCAGTTCCCAAATAACCCAGATGGAGAGCCATAAAATCAACATTAATTACTGTTCATGAAGAACCCAGCCTAATTTTACAGGCCAGATACTTTTATAACAGATACTACTCCGAATTCCCAGTAAAAGTAAAGAATGTACTGTACCTGCTTTGCATTTTCACAGGAAGGAATGTGGATAGGAAATTCATTTTATTAACAATATTGTGAAGTTTATTTTCACCTAAATTGCCTATTTCACATGAATTTGGTATCACAACGAAAAAGTCATGATTATTTAGAAATCTCGTCCAGCCAAACACTAGTTGTTTTTTTTTTCCAGTTGTGTAGGCAGCCTGGATTTGTACCATTCAATTGAGATTTTAAAAATAAACTAACCCTGCATTTTATACCCCCAACACAGTAGAGAAAACACAATGAAAGAAGATGTATAATGGCCTCTAAACATCTGTTTCTTCACTGCTGTAGCCTCAACATTTACCTCAGTCCTGGGAGAGACCAACATTAGTCTAAAGAAATGGGGCTTATTCCCAATAATTTAGAGTACTTTGAATCATACTGTTTATTCATTAACTCAGTTTTTTTGTTTTGTTTTGTTTGCCAGACATTCTGCTAGTATTTGAGAATGGAGAGTAAAGGCAGCGAAAACAGTCTCTACTCTCCTGAAGCTTACGTTCCACTATGAGTGAGGGAGGGTGGGAGGAGAGAAAGAAGTAAACAAATAATATAATTCTAGAGAGTGATAACCAAATCATTGGGGGCACTGAAATTAAGAAGTGTTTCTAGGTAAAGATATATAGACTCCACTCCTATGGTATACTACAGGTAAATGATTTTCTAAGGTTTCTGTTTTTCCCTAAAGTAAGTTTATAGTTACTATCTTAGAACTCTTGTGTAAAATATTAAGAGAAACATCAAATCTGGTACTTTTAAAACGTCCATATATCACCAAAACTTCAGTTTCTAATTCCTGGGAAAAAATCTCTCTGGAGAGTCTTTTCTATCTCCTGCATCCAGTCAAGTCTTTTGCCTTTCTCCCACCTGTCCATTTTCCCACTTTCTTCCATTCATGCTGAGAAACCCATTGAGTCTTCTTTCATCTGTGCCCACCTCTATCCCACCTCCCCTGTAAAAGTACAAAGGCCTCCCAGAGTGGGAATGATACAGATAAAGACCTTGGAATCTAAGTCCTACATCACCCATCTCAGATCCAGTCCTACTTCTCCTTTCTAAGATGAATCAGTTCCTTCAGTGAGGAGGGTGCCACTCTCATCCATAAACATGCCACCACCAGTCTAAATTCAAAACCTGTTTGATTATTGAAATTTCACCCATCATGCAGGAAGCTGGACATACTACCCTGTTCAGGGAGAATAGATCGGCACCATCTATCTGCCTGGAGGGTGATTTGGCAAACTTCTAAAATGTCCTTACTTTATGACAGAGAAATTCCCCAACTATGAATTCATCCTAAGAAAAGGACCAACGATGCTCAAAAGATTAACATACAAAAATATGTATACAAAAATGAAAGATTGAGCACAATCCGTTCTAAATTACAGCTCTCCTTTTTAAAAGCTTTGTGACTTTGGAAAAGTTATCTTACCTTTCTGAGCCTCACTTTCCTCATCTGTAGACTATAAATACGAATACGTTTTTCATATGTTCTGAGGACTGAATAAGATAATGCATGTAAAGCGTTTTGTATAGTTCTGCACTCATTAATAGCAGTCATAAGCAGCAAAAATTATAAAATACACCCTCTCATCCTTCAGGACATGGCTTACGTCTCACCTTCAGGGAGCCAGTCTGGATCACTGAAAACCCAATGGGGTTTTCTCTTGTCTCACATATGGCCTTACATTACCCCTGAATTCTTAACTATTTTGCTCATGTGGATTTTGTCTAGCTAGATCACCAGCTCCTTGGGGGCAGTGACCATGTTCACACTTCACAGAGCTGTCAATAGAGTAAAAAGCTGTAACACCCATGTGTCTTGCACCATGCTGAGCACTTGACATTTGTAAGTTATGAGATCAGTACTACAGTTTTCTACATTTTTCAAAGGAAACTGAGGTTTTCAGAACTTAACTAAGTTGCCCCAAAACAGAGAACTGGTAAATAACAGCCAGGGTTAAGACCCTGGATGTGAGATTACAAAGCCTGACCATTACAAAGTGACAAGTTAAGGCCAGTACAAAGCCTTAACCTTAACTTTGCCTTGCTTCTTCCTGGTAGGACTTAGAAAGTGGCTAAGAATGAAAACTACGTCTATTCCTGTTTTGAGGTATCATGACATACCTTATCAAGTCCCTTTAAAGGTCTTTCTATTTACCAACATAAGTATCTTTCCAACCCACTTCCTTACCTAGCAAATGGGAATAATACAGTCTATTGAACAATTATTTTATTAAATGACATCATTCATGTTGAGATTAATACAGTGCTGGGTACATGATAAAGAAATGGCAACTCTCTGCTTTCTTTGGTTTTATTCAATGTATTAATCTACCAGTTGGAGTGAGGAGTAGGGAGCGGGATTGACATTTACCTGCTTTGCAATTTGTGACAGGGTGAGCGTGGGGAGGCAGGGCCTCCTGGAAGGGGCGAGCGAGGGGAGCCTGGAACCCCTGGACAAAAGGTCAGTGATTCTTACATTGGAAAATGACATTCTGTGGTTTGGAAATGTGTGCCACTTGCTTTAGAAAATGAAACAAAAATTTAAAAGTTCCTCAACAGATATTAATATAGCCAAAATCACAAAAAATTTATTGAAATACATACCAATTGGTTCTTTTCAAAAGGGATTTTACAGTTCCCTTTCCAGTTTTCTCTGTTCTTTTCAATGAACAGGTTTAATGATAACACATCTGAATGTAAAGGGGGAGGTACTATTATTAACACACTGATGTCACTCAATGTGTATTAAAACACTGAGAAAGTATTGCTATGTGTTGTGTTAGTTTCGATGGTAACTTGATGGTAACTCTTTGAAAACAGTAGAGCTAAGGATTTATTTGACTGTTTAATCTTTACTCCTCTACACTTCCTGCAAACTAATGTGGTAACACTTTATTTTAACAACCCATCCTAGAGACACAGGAAATTATTTACTCTTTGATGAAAAGGAAATTTATGCAAACACTGTTAAGACTCATGAGAATTAGTCACAGAGCTCTTTCTATCCACTGGTGGGGGGTCAGTCTTCAGTTATAGTGGAAGGAAGGTTGATGAGGAGACCAGAGAATGAACCAATGATATGGTGATGATACTTACATTAAGCATTTTAATAGCCAACATTACATAGAACCAGATACGGTGGCAGTTAAAATAAAGTGTTTCCATTCTTCTTCATTGTTCTGAGTCGCTGTTAATTTCTTTTTTCTGTTCTTATCTCCTCTGTCTTTTTCTCTTGTTCATCTTCATATTCTCCTGTAATAGGGGAAACAAGGTGAATCAGGAGCTAGAGGCCCAAAAGGGTCAAAGGTCAGTAACCGGGTAATCATTTTAATGTAACATGAGGCCTTTAAGAGCTGTGCTCTTTGCTTCTTGCACTGAGAATCATGTTTTAAAGTCCTTCACACACTGGAATTGCAATAATTTCATCCTTATGATGATATCTCAAACAATTGGTTTGTTTCATTCTTGTTTGTTTCGGTGTGTTCTGTGCTTCAGACTTTAAGAGAAGTTGTATTTCCTATTTCATAAAAATAGTTTATTTGGAAAAAATTAAGTGATTACTTGATTTATATATGGTAACATCTTATTTTTTATTTCCTGGCTCTCTTCGTGATATATGTTCAAATTATACTTTGCTTTTAAGTTAGTTGACTCCTTTCATTGCATTAAAATTTCACCACCAATTGAAATTCTTTCCTTTTCCGTGCTCTTTATAGTATTTACAATTATCTACATACTGCTAGCAGAATCAGGTTATTTAAGATGCTATTATCTAATAACATGAAAAAATGAGTGCAAACTGAGGAAAACCACAGAAATCATTAATTCTCCATTCATAGAAAGTTTAATTATTATCGTCAATGTTATTAGCATAATGTGGAAGATAAAAGCTATAATCTTTTTTCCTGCTTATCTTCATCTGTCCTTACCCAGGTTATAGGAATATCTAGAAAGACATCAAAAGCTTTGAGTTCCGTTTAGAAAAAGGTCTCTATAAATTTGAAGCTGTTTTAAAGAACCTTCAAATCTACACAGGTTCAAGTCTTTTCTCCAATGTTCCTGTTTAGATTTCTGAGAATTTTGAGTGTTCTGAGTGATGTGTGTGCAGTCTGAGGCTTGGACTATTCCTGGTGTCTCTCCAGGTGGGGTAATAACACCGTAAATGGAACTTCAGAGATTTCCCATATGGCACTGAAAATAAGAGAGAGCTGAGTTTGCCCTGCCCCTGGCCTTCAGCCATGCCCACTCATCCCTGCTAGCTGCTGTCCACTTCAGCACCGTCTGAGTGTTAAAATGCCTGTACCTACAGAAAAGCATTTCCTTCGATTCCCATCATCAGAAGGAGATTTAGCTGGTGACCTTTTCCTCCTGTTTCTCCCTAGAAGTGGCTTTCCATTCCTCTTCTGTCTCGGTTATTTACACTTTTCTTCTCAGAGGACAGACAGCTGAAGTGGTTAGCTTTTTGTCCCTTTGTCCCATCTTTTCATATAAAGGCAAAAACATGGCTCAATCTGAGAGGTAAAAGCATACTTTGGGTGTCATGGAAACCACTTGCTTTTGAAGTTCCCTAGTGAGAGAGTTAACATATATATTGTTCTTCGAAGGTGCTCTCCAGTCTGAAGGGGAGTTTTAATTCACTTCAAGGTGCATGTTAAAGAAGCATTTGCCTTGTCGGTGGTTATTGTTTGTCCAGTTATTTCCACTTCTAAAGTTTGTATTATGGGTGCTGCTGTATGGTATTAAATCTGAGATATGTCGAGACTGCTGGCCCAACTACTAATTAGGATTTTGTTTCTTTTCACTGGGGAAAGGGTGACCGTGGAGACAAAGGGGACTCTGGAACCCTGGGACCAAGGGTGAGTGTGTCTCTCATCTAAGCTTTTGACCCCTATATGCCTAGATTTGAAGTACATGTCTGTGAGGCTTTTCATAAGGCACCTGACTGATATTAACAAATAATAGCACTGGAGGTAGACTACTGTAGTGCTGCTAACCCTCCACCCCCACCCCCCATTTCCTATTATTTTTAATTTTAGTAACCAGGAGCAATGTGCATACAGATTTAAACACAAAAATAAGCTCACAAGAAGGTCTAAAGAGCTCTCAATCTACTTTCCCCTCTGCTACATGATCAATAGGAAGCCCATAGCCATCCAGCTGGTAGAATTTTCCATTTTCAGTTAACCAAATTATAACGAAAGCAATAACTCATACTTTCAGAGCCTTTTTGAAACACAGGCAGGGAATTAGGACATGACTAATGGAAATTCATTGGCAGAGCTAGTGAATAGGGTAGATGTCTTAAAAATATATGTATTCTCCTTTGTGTTCCCCTTTTTTTGTTTCATCTTAATGGAATTATATTCCTGTTGGGAAAACCAGGCATTTCCGAAGAACAGTGTTCTATCTTCTTAAAGAATGAGGAAGCAATGTATGAGTTATAGAAAATGTTAGGGGTTGCTTTAATGAATATGGATAAAGCCAATAAGTGTTTGCAAGTCAAATCAGATTAGCCTACATTTTATAATTTTCAGAAAACAGTTTCAGAGATTGAATCATCTCTCTTTTTTTTCAGATTTCATATCTTTAACGTACCACAGACAGGAAGTTAGAAATGGTTTGTCTCCTTTGAAATCAAAGGACAAAATTCAAGCGTGATTATATTGTATTGTAAAGTACAGTTGTGCCTTAGTCGGGCATTGATGGTCAAAGAGAGCTGCAAACTGCTACTTCTGTTTTTGCCATAGTCCCTTTAATATTCTAGCCTAACCCCTATGATTTTCTCTTGGTTGGTCTTTTTTTATAGGGTCCACCTGGTCAGAAGGGGGATCAAGGAGCCACCGAGATCATAGACTATAATGGCAACCTCCATGAAGCCTTGCAGGCAAGTGACTGTTCCCTGACCTGACACAGGCAGTGACACCAATGAGCACCATGTAATGTGTGTAAATATCAGCTTCTGCATCCCTCGCATCCCGAGGGCTCCACTGTTCAAAGCACACTCTCCCAATGCTAAACCCATCGCCTTCTTCCTGCCCTAGTTTATCCTCTGTATTTCCTAGCATTTTTCAATCTTGCAGTCTTTCCTTTCCCTTCTACCTTCAAATCTGCTTAAGTCTTACCTGGTTTAAACCTTGTGTCAGTTTCACCAATGTTTGTCTCCTTATTTGAAATGCAGGACTAGCAAAGCAATGTAGAGCCTCGTGGCTCCAGAGTTGAAGTTACCAGGGTTCAAATCTCAGCTCTCTTGCTTACTAAATGCATGACCCAGGGCAAGTTATTTGACTTTTCCGTGCCTCAGTTTTCTCGTTGGTAAAATGAGGACAGTCGTAGTAACTACTCAGGTTTATTATACGCAATGGACGAATACCTGGCACATAACTAGTCCTCTATAGGCATTTTTTTTTATTGCTGTTACTATTCAATTCTTTATTTTCTATTCAGTAAAAACCACAGACTGTGTGGCTTGTTCCACCACCTGTTCTTCCTATTCATCCATTTCATGCTTAGACTCTTGCATTCTAGCCTGTATCATCATTCTGTTGTCATTTCTCTTATAAAGGTTAATAATGACCTCCAGGCCAAGCCCTTTCTACTTATCACCCTTGACTTTTCTGTGACATTTATACTAACCCACCTTCCTTTTCAAACTTTTTTCTTTCCAGTTTCTCTGATCCTCTACTCTTATTTCTTTTAGGTTTTCTTCTTTGATGGATCTACTCTATTTTAGTATTTCCAGTTTCTCTGTCCATTACCTAAGTTTTGATATCCTCAATCTCTCGTCTTTTCTTGGTACAGTCACTCCATGTTCTTCCATGTTATGGCTGCTTTCAAATCTTTCATCGCCAGTTCTGATCTGCATGTACCCCCAGCTGTCCTGGAATATTTCTACTATGGATGCACCAGTGCCTTATCAAGTTCCACCAGCACACACAATTAAACTGGGTACCTTTGCCACCAGCAAATGATTCCCTTTCTGAACTTACCAGTTTCTGTTCATGATACCATAAGTCTTTGAATTTCTTGAGATAGAAACTTCAGAATCATTTTAAAGCTATTCTTCATCCTTTATCCATTATATCTCATCAGATGCTACTGTCTCCTTTTTCAAAGTATCTCTTGAAGTTGCCCCTATTCTATCTATTTCCAACTAGGTCCGCATCCTGTTTACTTCTGTCTAACGCTGCAACAAGCCCTCGCCCAATTCCTCTGCCCTAGTGCCTCCTCGCCCTTCTAATCCATCCTGTATATCACTCCAAGGCTAATTTTTCTTCATTGTCACTATTTGGATGGCTCCAATCTGTTCAGAAACCTAAATGGACCCTGTCACCTACTCTATCAAGCTCAAACTTCTCCATCTGACTTTTAAGGCTCTATAATTTTGCCTTTCCTATACAGAATTTTCTATTTCTCCACAACACACTTTTTCCTCGGAAGTGTTCATATTTATCATATCCATAAAAATCCCCCTCTTTTTGCCTAGTTCATCCCGTTCTTCTTTCCTTTCTTTTCTCCATGTAAATCTTCTCCAGCAATCCAATGCCACCACCCACATGAGTTCCTCCTCTTTATTCTTTTAAACATTAGCAGTCAGTGCCCAGTTGTTTAACATTCAGTTCTTCTCAAATTGCATAATTCTAGTCTTGCCACTTACCGGACTGGAAGTTACTCGGTCACTTCCAGGAGACATCTTATGCTCACTCTGTATGCCACCACATGCCTGACACAGGTCTGGGTGTAAATATTAAACAAACTGTTATTGGTTGAACGAGTGACTACACTTAACTCATACGTACAATCCATTTGTTTGCTTGAAAGCCAAATCAGTTGTTTTAAATAGTTGCTATTTTGTACTTGTTTGGGTTTTTTTCCATCCTTATGACTTCACTAACATTCTCTAATTATGATAAACATACCATTTCTATAGGTCCTTTGCTACCATTTTTAACTAGTAGAGTAATAAGTAGTTTTTATAGAATCTACCTTTAGCTCAACCTGTTTTTCTGCTCTTTCCATGCTGTTTCTTCTGGTAAAATGCAAAGAGAAGCATGCTTACTGCTTAGAGAAACGTTGCTGGGGCAGCATGTTCAGGCAAGAGCTTGAATTAGTGCTCCTCAGTCCAAGTGGTTACACGTGAGCAGTAGCCTCTGGGCTATTGTGAAATCCTAGAACCAGTTTTCTAAATTGTTCCCTTTTCCCAAAATTTGATAATGACATATATAAAGAAAGAGAGAAACAGAACATGACATTTAGGTGTACCTACTACGTTATAAAAATTCTTACTTATAAAACATAGGGACACATTTTTTTAAACTTAATTTAGTAGCAGTGTAATAAATTTCCCTTAAACTGCTTCCAGTGTCTACATATATATATTTTAATCATAATCCTTACTACCATCTTTAAGAGATATCCATTCTCTTACCTTCCAAGAAATGCTGCAATATTATTGGCCATTTTCTGAAAAATTGTGAAAGAGTCCTTTTAAAACACCCTGTGAATGAACAGGGACTGGTATGGAGGAAGCGACCCTTAGCCTAAAACCGAAAGCTCTGCATTGAGCTCCCTTCAGCTACTAACTAGCTAAGTCATTTTGGGGAAGTCCCTTAATGTATCTATACTTCATTGAGCTGATCTGTAAAACAAGGAAATTTTTTGGAATAGATTTAAGAGTCTATAAAATCTGATATTATGTTTAGGCTTATTTTTCAGGAGCTCCGGAAAACTCTTTGCTGGTGTGTCTAAACACACTTTATTAATATTCTGACACCTGCATCTTGACATGAAAGGATATTTGTGCTCAGTTTCTTTTTCTCACCTGGAGTTCTGTATGACTGTACACAAGTCAATACCCATCATCATCAACTAGTTCATGTTTATGTCTCAAACCTAAAGATTTATCATTCTTATGGGCTTGTTAGGATATATATATATATATATATATATATATATATATATAGTTATATATATATACACACACATATATACATATATGTATATATATATATATTCTGCTTATAAAATAGCTTATAGTTATCTTTTTCACTTCAAAACTATTTATTTGTTTTCCTAATAAGGCACTCTAGTGGACTGAGTCCCTAATAAAATGAACCAAAGTAAAATAACTGTTAGATTGAGAGGAAGTAGTAGACATTTATTTTTCTAATTCTCTAGCCAGTGATGGATTGTCACAGTTTTGCTGATTTCATTTCACTTGCCTCCTCTAAAAGAAAAATCTAAGACAATTAGATAAATAGGAGTATATTACCGTTGTAAAATTATCAAATTAGAAATATAAAATTTTACTGTTGCCTCTATTGAAAGTTGTTTACATGAACATTCGCCATAAGCCATTTATGCTCTTAAGCTATTTCCATAATTAGCAGTAAAGTCTTCCCATTTCCTAACTCAAGCTTTTAAAGTTCCTCAGGACCATTTGAACTAAACCTGTCCTCTAGTGTAAGACATGGGTGATTTTAAGCTTGCATTTTGATGAGAAATGAAAGCAAATAGCCTTTGATTCTAAAGAGATTCACATAAGCATCTCGGAATAAATCACGAAGCAGCCTGATAGCCTGCACCCGTCTGCAGTCACTCTAGCTCATGCCTCCCTTTCCCATCATGCCTCACTAGAGAATGGCATGTTTTTCCTCATCACTCCCAAAAACTCTGGTTTCCAAATCATTACTGGACTTCAAGAGAGAATTCTGCCGAGTTTATGGAGCTTTAACTTGGAGGAACCACATACAAGAAATCCAAAGTGAGCAAACAACCTTACTCTTATGTGTCTGCACACTGGTGCTTTGGGATACAGTAAAAACCCGTTTTTGAGAATTTAATGTAGTTTTCTGTCATTCGTTCTATTGATTGGATGGAACTTCCCCTATATAATTTTTAGGTCTCAGAAGTATAGTTATTTAACAATGTGATTTAAATCCCACCTGTTAAATAGTTCAGTTGCCATTAATAATACTCCTTTATTATGCACCTCATCATAAAACATGTTGTTATCCTTAAATTAAAAAAAAAAAGACAAACTAGTTTTTTGTTTAGTTGAAAAATGAATCATATATAGAGCATGTTGGAAAACCTCCAAGAATTCAAATTTTAAACTCCCTTCCTTTTCTAAGGCCTTAGGATTTGGCTTTCTAGTGAAAATTGCAATATGTAATTGGAAGGCAGTGATAAATAAATTATTTCTCCTCTATAATTTTCTAATAGCCTGTTTAAAATGAGTCATCTACCTATAGGAGCAAAGACATAGCTTTCTTGTAACCATAAATCCAACTCTTGCTTTAGGTCAGCGGTTCTCAACCTTTCATAGGGGTCCCCTAAGACCATCGGAAAACACATATTTTTGATGGTCTTAGGAACCGAGACACTGCTCCTCTATCCGTCTCCAGGCCCACATGCAGATATGCCCACATACGAGTACCCGGCGACCCCTGTGAAAGGGTCGTTCAACCCCCAAAGGGGTCGTGACCCACAGGTTGAGAACCGCTGCTTCAGGTGAATCCCCTAAGAAAAAAGTAAGTGGTGTCTTATGTTGCACAGATATGATGGTATAAAAATCATGGCCGTTTTACCTTTATCTTAGAAGCACTCCTCCTATGTTTTCTCTGAAGCTATAATGACTATAACTGTATTTTACCATAGAGTACAAACTTGAACCATTTGTACATATGCACACATATATTGTTTTCTAAGGAATAATGACACCATGCCACTAGAGACTCGGTTAAGTGTTTGAAATAAGATAATGTTATGATTATTTTTTATAACAACAATAATAAAAAACAGCAACAACAACCTGAATTAGAAATTGGAATGGAGTAGTTGGAAACAAAGGGATGGTGTTAAACCAATATTCACAAGTTTACATGTAATTGGATACATTTATGACTAGAGTCCCTAATGGAGAATTTTTCCCCCTCTATGATTCGAAAAGTGGTGATAGGTCCAATAGAATATTTAACACAAGACTTAGACTAGAAAATATTAATACAAAAATGATGCATGGTTTAGGGGGTGGATGTTTTAGAGATTCACACTTTAAGAGAATATATTTTGTTACAGCACTCTAGCACTTTATGTTAAAAAACTAGATGAATCCCATGGCAGCTCCTATCTTTAGTCATGTGTGTGTAGCACGCGCGCGCGCACACACACACACACACACACACACACACACACACACACACAAACACAGACACACAGCTGATTATAATGCAACAAATGCACTACAGACTAAAAGAGAAAAAAATGTCACACAATTAGATACTTCGGTCAGTTTTCTCTAATCGAAGTGCTCTGGAATAGAGCTCTTAAGAATAGTGAAATTTCTCAGGTCACAAACCGCTAGTGTATATTATTTGACTACATACTATTTTTAAATCAAATTCTGACACTCTTTTTTTCTCATCCATAGATTTTTAAAATAAACTTCTAAAAATAATTTTTAAAAGAATCTTTACAATATATTGTATTCATTTGAAGATAAGATAATATGCTCTGAGTATCTTGTCAGGAATTCCTATGGCATCAGTCTTGCAAAGATACATTCAAAAAGTTGATTATTTTAGAAATGTATTATTGTACTTTGGCATACAATATAGGTAACTCTGTCTTTATCAATGCATTTTCCCAACAGAGGATTACCACCTTAACTGTCACGGTAACTCCTATTGCATGATTTCTGTGGTTTATAACTATATATGGTATTGATGCATGCTGCTCATAATGGTACTAATGTAGCAATTGTTTTTATCTGATATTTAACTTTATGTCTTCTTTACTACTAATCTTTTATAACATTTGCCCCAGTTCAATCACTCTGTGTGCTTCATGAAAAAGTCAAGGAAAAAAGAGTTATTTTTCTTTAAAATCTTTAGCTTTATCTTAATAATATAGCTTTGTTCTTTGGTGTTTGGGAAATCAAAGCCTGTGGAGGGGGCGGAGAGAACTGTCTAGAAACACAGATATTAGTAAGCTAATTTAACCCAACAAAATAAATGTAGGATTCAGCAGCAATTTTACATTGTCTTATGAATCAACTCAAAAGCACCTTCAGTATTATTTTGGCCTAAACATTTGTTGATGTTTTTACAAATAGGTAGTTTTTATAATTTTGTAACTGGTGAAATTTTTCCTCATTGCAAATCAACATCAGGGGATATTTGATTATGATATAAATTAGGACTGTGTATAGTGTACTTATTATTTAAAGTGTAAAATTTAATAGATATACTTGGTTACTTTTTAATCTTTGTCTTTTCTGGATTTAGGGTCCCCCTGGACCACCAGGACCTCAAGGACTACAAGGGCCAAAGGTTATTCTTTATTTTACTTGTTTCCATTTACTACATGTGGTGCAGAGAATCCCATACTAAATAAGTGTATCTTTGAAAATCAATCTTACAAAATGCTAGAGAAGCTGACATCAGCAATATTGCTTAAAAGAGCTAAGAATAGAAATTCAAGTTTGGGCTAAAGGAAGAGGGATCAGAACAAAAGGAAAATTAGGAAATAAGGGAGAGAAATAGGAATGGCATTAAATTTTGAAAAAGGACATTCAGAAAAAAACAGAATATTAAGCAAGGGAAAAACAAGTTTTACAGAAATTATAAATGTAAAGAAACACTAAGTATAGTATCTGAAGAAGGGAAAATATTTAAATAGAGGAGGATTGAAAGAACATTTATTCTGACTCTAAAAAAAAATCCTTCCCTCTAATCCTTTGATAATAAAAAGAACAAGGGAAGCTCTAGCATAATGCATCCACAAATGACAATTTTAGGAATCATTTTTGAATCATTTTTTATAACACATCTGTTATTATATATATTCAGACATCCTGCCATTTAAATCTTATCTAATGAAACATACCAACTATGAACAGTAGAAACCTAGAATTACTTGATTATATCTGAAACGTGGTGGTGGTGATAGCTTTTTCCCTCCAATCTAAAGCTTTAGTTATACAAGCACATTTGATAAATTAACACAAGACCAATCACTCTGGCTTTTCAGAACTGAGTTACATGTGTTGAAATATGACTTTTGTCATTGAATTTTTGTAGATGATTCAAGTAGTTTAGAAATCCATTTTTTGTTTATGCCTCTTAAGGCAGTTTATTTACTAAATCTATCACACACACACACGCACACATGCCAGCTTTCATACTCTTACCTTACAAGATACCTAAAAACAGAGAAAGCTAGCACAAAAAAAAGTTATTTTTTCTATTATAAAAAGGAGTATAAAGCAAAATATTACTGAGTTCTTTGGCTATGTGAGATATATTTGAACATAGACCTTAATTTCAAACAGATTTCCTGTATAGCAATGTAAGGTTGGGATTTTTAACTTTCTATTTCTCCACCACATTCTGGTCCCTAAGAGATCACACACACACACACACACACACACACACACACACACACACACACACACACACACCAGTCACACACAATCTTTATTCCTGGTGAGCGAGTCAGTCTGGATTCTTATTCTTAAATATCTCGGTGAACTGGAGTAAACAATCTAAAAGGAAATACACAGATTCCTTCTTCCTTTGTGTAGAGTCAACCAAGGTCTGAATTTCTTGCTTCATCTCTTCACTTGACTGAGTCCCCAGAACCAAATTTGTCCCCAGTGCTAAATATGTACTTCATTCCCTACAAACCTCAACGTCCAGTGCTTGAATCTTCCTTACAGCCCAAAGGCCTACAGAAGCCCAAAAAGTACCCACCCCTTGACCCAAAGGGGCAAAAAGGACCACCTAGCCCAAACCCACATCCCCCTTGTTTTATAATCCAATTGCTATTCACTTATTAATTCAATCATTGAATGAGTAATTTTTGAGCTTTACTCTGTGATAAATACTAATATCTAGTAAAGAGACTAAGGGATATAGTAAGGAGTTTCAACAAGAGGCTTATAGCCTGGGGAAGGAGATAGACAAGTAAAGGAATAATTATTTACAAATAGAGTAAATGCTTTAAGAGAAAAATGGGAAAGCCCATCTCAGCCTTGGGAACCAAGGATGGCTTCAAGCTGAAATTTAAAGATGGGGAAATTGGCCAAATGAATGTGGTGCATGGAGGTGGTTATTCATACTCTCTTAACTCGTCCCCCTGCCACCCTTTCCACAGTGCTGTCACTGTATCCTACCCCTCACACCTCACAATGGTCTTGTAGTTGAGATCTTAGGTTAGTTGACATAGTCCTTTATGCTTTCCGTGATCTCTCCTTGAGAAAGTTGGGACAATTGGGGTGAGATGTGCCTATGACCACGAGTCAACAAGTACAGCTGGGTCAAATATAAATCCCATTCTCATGCAGGATTCAGCCTCAGAATAAATGGGGAGCTATTCATTTAGCGTTTCTCCTTACTTGATCAAAAGAGGATTGTACGACCGCTTACACATCCAATAACTTGACAAACTACTTTCGATGGCTGAAGGAGAAATGAATGACTCATGAATTATGTTTTCCCTTTAAACATTCACGGGTCACATTTCGAAGGTAAAAGTTTAGCAAAGCAATCGTTATTGGACCCAGAGTGCTGACAAGTACTCAGACACAATGAAACTAGGGCTAGCCAGTTGCATCCAACCTCAGCAGGCTTGTTTGTGGCAAAATAAACTTTGCTGCCACCACAAAGAGCAGGAAATCTGAAATAAGGAAGGCCTTTCTTTTATTTTCTTTTTTCATTTGTTTGTCATACCTTCCTAAACACTGGAAAGCTCAAATTTCATGCTGTGGCCAATAGCTCTTAAAGTTTTTACCAGGGAAGAGAGATCCAGCCATTCCAATACTGTGGTTTATAATATCACCAAACAAGCCTTTCTAGAAAAATACAGCCTCAAGTCAGCTCCCTTTGCAAATCTGTCTGTGAGGCAGGCCACTCACCCTCAAAAGACCTGTTTTTACAAAGCTTCCACAGTGTGGAAACCAGGGATATTTATAATGAGATCCAAATATGTAATTCATTGATGTAAAATGTCTTGCCTTTCAAAGAATTTTTTCAGTGCCTTTGCAGATGAAAGGTGACCGGATATTTGTTGTTTGAATAAATCTCTAGCACATTGTTTAAGTTTGTTTTTAATGGAAGATCCTCAGTTAAGGAAACATAAATCTATATATTTTGGGTTTGTCAAGGGTTCTAATAAATCATGATATAAATACTAAATTTAGTTCATTCCTAGCATAGTATAGGAAATTGAATTGATCCAAAAGCAATTTTATGTGGATTAAGATATTATCTGATTTATTATATCCTTCAGTGAGGCTTATCTGAAAGTAACACATTCACAGTCATTATGAATTTGTGTCCACGGTTCAAACAGTACCAGTTAAAATATTGTGAAATTATGAGGCTTTGCATTTTATTCTTTCTTAAGATAACTGTCATATTTTTGCTTTTTCTCAAATTGGAAAATAAGAGAAATTATATGATTTTTTTAAGGAGAAAAAAATTAACTGAGGCCTATAGGTTGTTGCTATAGGATATGATAAGCTATCAAATGATCTCTATCAGTTTTCTTTCACCAGTTTTTTTTTTAGCTTGTATCTCACATGGGAAAAAATAAATAAAAACACTGCACCTTAACCACATATAAGTATTGTTGTACATAATATTCAAGAAAATGTTATTTCACTTAGTTTAGATATGTGGTATGATGTAATAGCGTTTTCTTGGATTATGATGCATTTGCTGAAAGTCAAATTGTACTGTTACCAACTAGCAACATATTTATTTAGTTTAGTATGCTACCAATGATAAATGGAAGGAAGCCATCAATTTTTATCTTAACAGGGAGAGCCAGGATCTCCAGGAATCCCAGGAGTTGATGGAGAGCAGGTAATTTTCAAAGATACATGCTGTCATTTAAAGCATCATTATTGATCACTACTTTTATTATAGGTTTGAAGCCAAAAAGACATGAGTGTTGATATATGATATCCTCTCTTTTTTTTCACCATCTGTTCTGGAGACTACATTAACTCTAAAAAGAAATTGGTTTTAGACAGTTTGGTTTTTTTCTTTTTTTGCAGAAACATACAAGTACAAGTTATATGATGCTTTCGTTTTGTCTTAATACTCCTTATCAATCTACCAGTGGTACCACTGTGAATTTTCAATAGACTTGTAAAATTATTACCAATTTAGTAAGAATAGCCTAATTTTTTGTCAATGAATACAAATAATTCAAGCTGAAAATTAGTGACCATAGTTTCCACAAAATTAGATATTGCTTGTGTTACTTTGACAATGTTTTCTTTTCCTAAAAAAGTATACCTAATTTTCTAGACCATTAGAAAAGACAGAAACAAACAGGGCACTAGTAGCTTTGCAGAATGTGGCAGTTTCTCCAAGGGTTTCCCCTGAACAAAGGTTGGCAAACTTTTCCTATAACTGATCAGATAATAAATAAATGTTTTAGGCTTTGCAGGCCACATACAGTCTTTGTCACGTCTTTTTTTTTTTTTCTTTAACAACCCTTAAATTTTTTTAAAAGTATTCAGCTTGTGCAGAAACAAGCCCTTGGCTGGATTTAGCCCATAAGCCAAAAAGACTCTGGCCAGGAGACTGTGAACAGTATTCAAAATTCAGAATTGAATCACAGGATTAGTTTTTCTGAGCTCCCGTTATTTACCCAAGGAATGGCTAAAATCAAGTAGATCATAAGAAATCAGGGGGATTCTTGATACAGTTAGTGAAATGTCTCTGGAGATAGTATTAGAGTATTAGATAAGAGAATTAAGTTTAAGAGAAGAGTTATTTTAATATCAGAGATGTATGTTGAAATTACATGATGTCATGTTAAATAAACCTGGTAGTTAAATAGACTTTACATGATTGTTATATAAATCAGAGATCACATTAGAATTTTTAAATCTGCTTGTATATTACCTTTCCCATTATTAGTCATTATAAATAATTTGACATGTGTAATGACATAATCCATGGTCCCTAAATATACAATATCTGGATTTCTTTTTTTCCTATAGGCGTTACAAAGTCTTCTTCTGCTACTAAGTCCAGTGGGTTGGCTATTCTTCTGCTATCACTAGATTCCTAAAACCAACCAGGGTGTGACTTACCAGTAAGACTCATTTATCCATTCAGGCACCTACCCACCCACCCACTTTGTGGGCAATTCTTCAGTAGGTGCTATGAAATAGGTGTAAGTAACAAGAAAAGCCACTTTTCTGTCCACAGCGGGTTTTAGTATAGAAAAGATGAATAGGTTGTGTAGGCTTGGAACCTCTTGCTATGATTATCTCTGCTGAAGAATGGGTCATCTGGTCATATTGCACTGAGTTTTATTTGATGAAAGCTCAGTATTAGTATCATAATATTCACATTTGTTAGCATTCAAAATACACATTTATCTATTTCCTCACTGTAAAAAAGAGAATAAAAATAACAACCTGGATCACCTCATAGGGATGTCATAAGAACAAAATAAGAACATTGTGGAAAAGTTGAAGTATTTCTAAGCATTGATTGATCATTAATGTGCCGTGAATGATTTACCTGTCTGTAGATTGGACCATTGAAAACTGACGGTGATGGGAACTCCTGTCTGCTTTGAAGGGGGATATGGGGATATTTATTTGGACCTTTGTTATTATAACACTAGGTCCTAGTTCAAATGTATATTGCACTCTTGAGAATTAAATCCATTAAATTGTTTTCAGGACTGGTGATGTAAAATTAGCTGCCAGGTAAAAATATGGGGTCAGGAAAAATAAAGTCAGCACCTAAGTTCATGTTTTCCATACTTAAATGGTCTAATTGATAGAATTTAATTTCTTCTATTATATAGGTAAGTAGTAGTGATTCAATGTAGAAGGTTGCTATAAGAAATAACTCTACCTAAAAATAAAAATGAGTATCATCTCCGTGTAAGATCTACCTATTAACAAAATTGATCTGGAATTTTTTTTCCCGAGGACGTAATTATCAAGGGTCATTATAATTCTTAAATGCAAACCATATCATTTTGTAGGGACTCAAAGGCTCAAAGGGAGATGTGGGGGACCCGGGTATGCCAGGTGAAAAAGGAGGAATCGGACTTCCTGGATTACCGGTATGTTTATACTTTTTATGATGTGTTCACATTAAGATAAATAATGAGAATAATTATATTATAAGCTTCAGTATCATCTAATGGTTCATATAATCTTATTTTTAAAGAATTGGTGTATTATTGATTAATCACTACAAGTGAGGCTTAAAATTTTAAATAATCTAAACAAATGAATTACAAAATAAAACTTCATGTTTTCCTGAATTATTTTCACTATAATATAGTAAAATAAAGTTGGTCACTTTAATTTAGCATGCATACGATGGTGATAACTGATCATTTTAAAGTAAACCATAATAAAAAATAAACTAAGCAATGTAAAACAATTGAAAAACAAATTACTGTGGAACATGTTCTAGGATGGTGTTTTTATGGTTTTTTTCACTCATAATTTTTACTGAGAATTGGGAGGGGAAATTGTTAAAAAAAAAAAAAGTAGGACAAAAATGTAGAAAACCTCACTGCCCTCAATTTTTTTTAAAACAAGGAAGTATATAAATAAATGTCAGTGAGAACATAGTTAAAAGACTGACCTTTGCCTTATAAAGTGAGCGTAATCATAAAAAAATATAATGTTTATAATCTGATATAGTGAGCAATACATAAGTTTAACCAATCAAACCTAACTTTGTTTGTATTTACTTTATATTTTATTTCACATATTACCCACAATCCTAGAGATTTGAGGAAGCTTGCTGTTTAAGGCTAAAATGCAGGGGGATAAATCCTTCTTTTACATATCATATGTATAATATAAAAATTTCAAGAGTATGATGGGTTTAGGGACAAATTTCAGCTGTTTCTTACACTTTGGAAATAACTTGGCCAGCTCAACTCTTTTAATGGTTATTTGTAGGGTGCCAATGGAATGAAAGGGGAAAAAGGAGACTCTGGATTGCCAGGTCCTCAGGGCCCTTCCGTAAGTCTGTATGGCTGAACTGCCATGTTTCTGAAAAACTCTAAAATGGACTTATTATTCGTCTCATTCAACTTGTGTCACATGGCTTATCAAAAATGGAAAGATCATGAACCTGTTCGTTTGTCAAACTGTAGAAGAAATATCTGTTGACCTTGTACAGTGAGAGACAAAATGTCTCAGAGGCAATTTTTCAGAAGGCTGTCTAGTCCTGAGGAGAAAATCAATGGTTTTCCCACGACGCTTGTGGGTAGAGCTTTGTGAATATAGAATATACATTTTTTTTTCTTTAGAGCCCTGTTGTTGCTTAGTGAAATATTGGGTTATCGGAAAAGTCATGATGCATTTTTGCAATGAAAAACAGAAAAAATACGTAATGACTTTTCCAAAAACCCAATATATGAAAATTTAATAGTTGTTGTAGCATCATAGCATTTCTTGGTAATCAGTTGCTTCCTTTTCTTTTAATGTACTTTTGCTTTATTCTGACTTTTGTGAAACAACTGTACTTTTTTTTAAGTTTTTGTTCTCATGAAGAAATTTCTAAACCTAGAGAATCAAACACATCACTTCTTCCAGTATCCTTCTTTCTCTGCAACTATTAGTGACCTTCACAAAACCCCAGCCAAAGATTCAAGCCAAACCACCTTATCTAAATGAAGTAACCAAATCCATGTTTATTTTTTGGACATACAGATCATAGGCCCACCAGGCCCACCAGGGCCCCATGGCCCACCAGGCCCCATGGTAAGTCTCTCTTCTCTCCAAAATATAATCATTTATTTATGAGCATGCTACTAGCAAATATACAAACGCACTCCTCAAAACAGCTGCTAATAGCTTGTATTTTGCACTACTCTCTGTGGAATGGATAGAAAATAAGAAGTGCTTTGAGATATACTGATTTTATAGTGTTGTCTTTTACTCCCCCAAACACATCTTTTGGAAAGAGAGAGTTTTATGATAGGAAAGTTGAAGATAGATAGATTTGGCAAGCTTTACTCCAACCTTATAACATCAACATCAGAAAATCATTTTATCCAATCACTGTCCTGGGCCATTAGTAACAAAATAATGGTAGCCATTAATGAATGTTTCTAACCTTTAATGAAATGTGCAATAAGAACATTTGTAAAATAACATAATAAAAATTGAAGCTCAGTTCCACAGATGACATATATTGTTGAATCTTTTCCTTTGTACGTTTATGGTACTTAGGTAGAGATAATGTTTACTGCAAGTATCCATCAATGACCGATGGAGACAATGACCATGCCCTTATAGAATGCATGTCCAGTGATAAAGGCAGCCATTAAACCAGTGTAATTCTCCAAATGTCTACCTAATGACAGTTGTGTTAAGGCTAGAACATGGAGCGCTGAGTGCTTTCAATGCTTTTGACTGGGGCAGGATGGAGACAAGTCTGGCAGCTTCTAAGGTCACATTCATGCCTAAGGTGTATCAATAAACCACATGTCTTCAATCATATGGATTAAATGAATTATGGGTCACTGTTTCCTCCTACTGTGCTCTAAGAAAGAGCGTCATTGGAATGATCTGAGCCACACAGCATAGCCCCAGATCCAATCCCCTGTTTCTTACTAATTAACATTTCTATTTTATCCACAAAATAATTATAATTAACCTTATTTTCTTAAAATTAAATGGTTTGTTAAGAATTAAGCAAATAGCATACTTTTGGTTTTTTTATACTGCCTTCATTTTAAGTTAGAAGATTGAATTTAAAAACACTATATCTTGTTCTTCATAAAATTAATTAATTCAAAGGAATTTTAAATCATTACTAAAATGAAATAATACTTAATAAAATATAATTTTCTGAAAATGTTTATCCACAGCTTATCTGAAGAGAAAATATTATTCCGATGTAGACATATGTAACAAATATCTACATATTGCTTGATAAAAAAATTTTCCTACTGTTTTATGATTTCACTGATGGGTATTTAAATGCTCCTCTCTCTAATAACTTATTTAAATCACTTGAAAGTTTAAAGCAATTCACAATCACCTTTAGCTAATTTAGGTTGCCTAATTAGTCTCTATATTTAGATTTTCCACAACATATAGGGTGAAAGCCCTGATTCATGCATTCATTATGACTTCCTTCTGTTGGGAAATATTTGTTATAAGAACCTTGAAGAATTCATCTTTGTAAAAATAAATGCATTCTAAATAATAATGCTTACCCTACTGTATTACAATCCTTTCATTAGTCATAAATTAAATAAGTGATACAACAGGGTTCCGGACTTGACTATCATCTCTTCATTTCCTTTCTACTTTAGATTACTTAACACATGAGCCTAGAGCAGTTAGTGATGGAAAAGGCCCCCTTTTTACTGGTACTTTTCTTTGTCTGGGACTTTTCTTTGGCAAATTTCTCTTTTAAGACCTATCTGTATTCCATACACACTTATAAAGTATTTCATGTATTCCACTTAGATTTTTTTTTTAGATGGGGATTTGAGAAATAGGAGTAGTGTGGATTCACAATACTTTTTCTCTATTATTTTCTTCCATATAACCCTTTCAGATTCCTCCCTCCATCTCACAGGTATTTAACAGAAAGAATTGCTATTAATGAATTTCCTCTTACAGAACAATCCAGGAGTTGGAAGTAACTTTCACCAGTGGTAACATCCATTGGCCTGCCTCTCACTATGGCTTAAACAAGAAGATTCTTGTTTTATACCTCTTTTGTTATTTTATATAATCACTTCTGCTGGGAAACAGTGAATCAGTTCTTAATTAAAAGCTGTGTTTTCATTTTCAGGGACCCCATGGACTTCCTGGACCAAAGGTAATGTAACAAATCCCTTGATTATTTGATTTCTGTTTCCTCATTAATCATGGAGAAGCATGATGGAAGCATGTCTGTCTTGTCTTATTTACTTGTCAAGTAATGTTGATAATCTTTAAGCCTTTAAGTATCCAGATGTTTAAATCTCATAAAACAGAATGACTTAGAACAAATTTAAGTGACATCACCTGGAGATGAATTATTTCCCATTTTGCCTTTTTCCCTTGTCACTATATAAGTTTCTTAAGTCACTAATCATAATATACTCAAAATAAACCATCTAGAAGTAAATCTGATAAGGTTCTCAGACTAGTCCAGATGCTTTCTCATTATAATATCTTTAGTTGCACATTTAGTCATACATGTTGATACTTCTTGTCATATATCAGTACTGCATCTAAATGCTTGACTATCCAGCATCTTAATTTTGTACTCCCCCAGAAGTCATTGGTGTAGAATGGAGTGGGGTGTATGAGGTATGTTATACTGAGGAGAAGATTACATCTCATACAAGTATTCTATACCCTGGATTGATGAGAAAACAATAGAGTATCCCCTCCTTGTCAGCATGAGTGCAGCTTATATTGTGAAGATGGTCTCCACCTGTTCTCTGCCTTTGTGTAGTCAGAGAGGACAGCTTAGAGAATTAAAGTGAGTCCTGAAAGCCAATCTTCTTCTTACAGGGAGTACATGTGATGAGGACCTATGTTCGAATCTCAGCTTTGCCCCTGACAGGCTGTTACCTTGGGCAGATTATTTACTCTCTCCGGTCCTTCATTTACTCAACTAGGTGACTTACCACATAAGGTTGTGATGATTCAATGAGGCATGCTTATAAAACATTTAGCAAAATATCCAGTGCAACTGTTGATAAACACCCAATAAATGTCAGTTGTTATTCTGTGATTCGATGCTTTGTTCTGAACAGAAAATTTTAGCTCACCCTCAAGACTGGTTGAGAGAAGCTTCAAGTAGTCTTGAAAGCTCCTCAGCAGGGAGTTGGTGCATATAAATGATGAGGGGTCAGGGAGCACACAAATGCAATGTTGGCACTAGGCATCAGGAAGGCAGCCCACCCTCTTTTCTGAGGCCTCCCTCTGGCCCACCCAGCTTTAGGGGTGGCCGAGGTATTGGTCTGACGGCAGAAATCTGAGTTTCCTTTTGAAGTCAGGCAAGTGACTCACCCAAGCATGGGAAGAGCTCATGCCTCATTATTCTTCTTTACCTTTCCTTCTGATAAGGCCAGTGAGTGACCATGTGTCTCAGAAGCATGGATTATATTGGGTCTTTGGAAAAGTCATGACGCATGTTTGCAACAGGGTGGCACTAGTTCAGGTTTGGAAGTACTCGAGTCATTCGCATCTATGTTATTGCTCTGTCATTTGACAAGTGACAGTTTTAGCTTCATTCTAAAAAAAATTTGAGTGATTTGGTTGAGTTTTGGAGATTTCACAACAAGTTGAAGATGGAAGACCAAACTGTGCATTTTTGCCATATTTTACTGTTTTACTTCCATAAAGGGAAGAACGCGCATCAAGCTTGTGAAAAGTTACATAAAGTTTACAGTGACAATGCTCTACAAGAATGTCAGTGCCAACGATGGTTCACGAAATTCTGTGCTGGTGATTTTGATCTCAACGATGCTCCTCAGTCAGGGAGGCCCACCAAGGTTGATGACGACAAAATAAAGGCATTGATGGAGTCAAACCCACATTACACGACATGAGCGATTGCAGAAACATTGAACATCATCATTCAAGTATTCACAACCACCTGAAGAAGCTGGGATATTTTGGGTTCTGCATGAACTCAAAAGAAGTCCATTTGACGGCGCATATAAACATCTGCAATATGCTCATTAAACATGAGGAAAACAATCCTTTTCTGAAGCAAATGATAACTGGTGATGAGAAGTGGATTGTTTACAATAATGTGGTGCACAGACTTGGTCCCTACATGATGATTCGCCTCAAACGACATCGAAAGCAGACATTCATCAGAGGAAGGTTATGTTGTCAGTATGGTGGGATTTTAAAGGTGGTATGTTTTTTGAGCTCCTACCAAGGAACCAAATAATCAATTCAAATGTGTACTGTTAGCAATTGGACAGTTTGAATGAATCCATCATCCAGAAACGTCCACAGCTCGTTAATTGTAAAGGAGTTGTGTTCCATCGTGACAATGGGAGACCACACACAAGTTTGATGACCCGTCAAAAATGATTGGAGCTTGGATGGGATGTGTTGCCACACCCACCATATTCGCCTGACCTTGCGCCATCAGACTTCCACTTGTTTCGCTCTCTGCAGAACGGCTTGCATGGTATAACGTTCCATTAAGATGAGGCTGTAAATTAGCACCTTGTTCAGTTTTTCACAAATAAAGACAGGTCCTTCTATGGATGAGGAATTATTTATGAAGCTCACTGAAAGATGGAAAAAGGTTATCGAGCAAAACGGGCAATATATCATTGATTGATCTTTGTTCTTTATATAAATAAATGACCTTTGAAAAACATAGACAAAATACATCATGACTTTTCTGAAGACCCAATAGTTTGGGGTAAAGGCATTGTTCTGGTGGTGAGAGAGAGAGCCCATGTACCAGCTGTATGGTCTTAGTAGTTATCTGAACTCTCTGGCCTCTTTCTGTACTCTTGGCTTCTCCTTGGATGCTAAGGCACTTCTAAAGACCAGCCAAATTGTAATGACTCAGACTAAAGCCACCAAGACTGTGATTTTAATTCCATGAGTGATTCAGATAGCCCATCACCATTAGATTAATAGATGCCCAAGTTTCTTTTCTATCTAAAATGCAATGATTTTATTTTTGCCTACACTTTAATTGTACTTAAATCATAGATTTCAGAGAATGTTTATAAAGTTTCAAAGACCTCACAGATTACCTGTGCTAGTTCTTTGATTTTATAGATGATAAACTATAGGCCCAAGAAATTTAGGTTATTTACACTAAATTACACTGCTCATTAAGTGACAGATCTGGAAATAGAATTTAGGCCAGCATTGAAATTTGGTCTTTTTGCCACTGAATTTGATTGTTTACAAGGTCATCTTCTCAATTAATGCCCACTCCTATCAACACATGATTTCTCAGCAAAGAATTTCATAGACTACCAGCACTTTCCTGCCTATTCATCATCTCAAGACCACTTGCTGAGAGACCACACACATGCAAAGTAGTGTATCTCAACTTTAGACCAGTTAACTGAAGTTGACCATGGAGCCTTGGCCTTAACCTCAGATTAACTCCAGCTCTGTGACACTCCCAGGATCATTCTTTACCAACCACAGCACATTTGGATTTCCTATAGTGGCAGCACTGTGATCATCCTATCTTTAGAATCCCAAAATTTCATGAGGTGTGTCCAAATGCAGTCATTACTTTGTGCCCTTTGAAAGTTCAAATATATATAGCATGGTTCCAAGGATGAGCAGTTTCCCAGAACTTATTGATCAGAAGAATGACCTGGAAGACTTATTAAAAATACACTTTTCCTGTTCTGCTAAGGTCTAGGTGGGGCCCTGGACTTTTTATATTTAGCAAGCACCCCACTGATTTTCATCATCAGACAAATGGGGAAAATACTGCCCTCCCGCCATGTAAACATAATCTCTCCTCCTTCCCACCCCACCCAGAAAGACTCTATAGGGTATTTGAGACTGAAATCATCTTCCTGTCACAAATCTTTCAAGATTTTCTTGATGAAATTAATGTCTGTACTTAAAAGTTGAAAAGTGAACAGGTCAGAGTTCTATTTCTAGCATGCTACTGATAGAAAATAGGTGTACTGTATTCTTAGATTTCTTTAAAAAACAGAGTCAGCAGAATTTATCACGTCTCACGGCTTTTGTAATTTCACCCTAAGTTCAGTACAAACCTGCTTTATTCTAACACTGGGCACACAGACAGTTAGTGAAACTGCATGTAAGTTCTGTGATCTTCATATTCTCTTCTGAGGTTGGCTATTTGTTGTCCAGTGCATTGATCAATTCATGTAGGGATCTGACATGGCAATGTCAGAGAATGAGGACTCACTCACTCAATGGCATTACTTCAAACATCAGCTGCTACATTTTTAGTGCATTACCCTAGGCAAAATGCTTAAAGGCTTAAAATGTCTGTACATAACACTGTCCTGCATATTCCAGTTTCTCACTGCAGCAGAGTGGGTTTTTGCTACCGAACCTCCTTCCGCATCCTGCACTCTGATTGTCTTTGATTTGCTTGGTCAGAACGGTGCAGCACAATACCAATTTATTGAGATGTTACTGATAAATTCGGGAACTCAGTTATATGCATTTTGATTATAAGGAGATTTGCTTCTTAGAATCTTATTTAATTGTCAATTTCGGTTTACTTTTAATTTTTTTAAAATTAAGTTTAAACTGCTACAAGACCAATCTAGCCTGACTCAGCTGTTACCTAAAACTGGAATCTGCAACTGGCTCTCTTTCAGAGACTGGCTCTCTTCTCTCACAGTTGAAATGCCCGTGATAGCAACCAAAATTAGCATTTGCTTTTGCATTTAGGGTGAACCAGGGTTAAATGGTGTTAAAGGATTGAAGGGTGAACCAGGTCAAAAGGGTGACAGAGGACCCCTTGGTCTTCCAGTAAGTAAAGAAAACTTTCCATTTCAGTGCAAATCTCAGACTTTTCTTTCTACCCTAAGTAACAGCTCTGGTTTACTCGATGACTATCTTATAGTTAAGAGTTCTGTAATTGGAGAACACATTAAATTAGTGCAGAGCTCAGCCCAGTTTTGTTCTCTGATGTTTGCTCTTGTGTCAGAGGAAGACCCCATAACACATGATACCACAAGTGTTCTTCTGTCTTTCAATTACATACGTGCCAACCTTCCTCTTTTAAAACTGATACTTCTTCTCCCATCACCTTCCCCTTTCAAAAAGGATTGTGCTGATTATTTCATACTTTCTCCCAACAGTTTCTTTTATTTATTTATTTAGTATTATTTTTTTAATTGGGGAACAGTGTGTTTTTCCAGCGCCCGTCAGCTCCAAGTCAAGTAGTTGTTTCAATCTAGTTGTGGAGGTCAAAGCTCAGTGGCCCATGCGGGGATTGAACCAGCAACCTTGGTGCTTTGAGCACTGTGTTCTAACCAACTGAGCTAACTGGCCGCCCCTCCCAACAGTTTTTATAATTCAGTGCACTTTAAAATTCTCCCTCAATTTATTTTCCTCCTTTACTACCCAAACTGTAGCCCTCTGTTGATGGCAGTATGCAATTGGCCATTGTTGATGGCATGAGGTCAGTGCTGTGGCTCCTTACATTAATCAGTCATATCGTGGTCTCAATGTTGTATGTTCTTTGTTTTGGAAATGCCCTCTTGTGGGGTTCTTGTGGTAATAATGGATAGGATGGAAGAAGTATTTTGCCGTTGTTTAGAGATTTTTATTTTTAACCAAAAAAAAAGGGGGGGGGGGGAAAGGGGATTTTTACCTTTCTGGCACTTTATGCCAATCTTCTTTCCACAAAAATTTTTTTTAAATATTTTTTTAATTATTATTGAATATGAGGTTTTAGTTTCAAGCTTTTAACATTCTGTCTATTCACTGAATGCAGATAAAAATCAATAAAGAACATTATAGATGACATTATTAAAATATGACATGAAATTGATAATAGAAAATAGTTTATACACATAAAGAAGTTGCTGACCACTTATTTTACTTTTTCCTGTGGGTACTATATCGTAAGTACTAGGGTATTCTACTTGATAGCCAGTGCCTTACATAGATAAGGCCCGCAGTAGATGCTCAATATATATTCATTTATTGAATGAATGATATAAGCCTTGTATTAGAGCATAGGTTAAATCAGACCAATTTGATCAATGGACCCCAGGCATAAAACCTCTATGACATATGTGAGTCATTAATCACATCCCAGGTAATTGTAATATTATCAGTGCAAAAATTTTACCATCTCTCCATTTATTTTTAAATGTTATAATAATGGTGACTCTGAAGAAAGGAAGTACGAAAAAGCAAAAGGAAGTTTGGATTTCTATTTAAGCCCTCACTGATTTCTTTAAAGTATGCCCTCATTTCAAATTTAGGGCTAGTGATATTTTTTATATAACATTTAGCCAAAAGTTCTACATATGGTAGCATTAAACAAACAAACCAAGAACACACATTGTTTTTTAAATTCCGATCATTACTAACTAAAGATGTATTTTGCAGTTACAGTCTGACTCATAACAGAATTATACAGAATGAATTGTAAAATATAAAATTAAAATTACCCAAAATATATATGGCATAGCATCATTGGTAGAGTTTCTGGCTGGAATAATTTTTTTTTCACTTGGTATTATTAATTACATCTGAAGCATAAAATAGGGAAATAGTTCTGCAACCTTGCCAAGAGAATTTATAGGGCTAATGCATTGTCTTCCTTAAATACTCCTTGATCTAATCAATGTTTTAAAGGACTATAAATACATATTTGAGTTTTGAGATACAAAAGCCATTTCAAAGAAGTGATGTGCTTATTCTGGAAACAAACATTGAAAATGTCATCTTTTCATTATAGACTATGTATAGCCTAGAGTTCAAGGTAAAGAAAAGCAGACATTACCTGAGAATAACATTAGCTTTTTAGAGCATTTTTCATTCAGATTTTGATGCAATGATTATTCACTTCAAATAAAAGTGAATTGAGGAATGATTTTGTTTGGGACAGCTTTTTTTGTTTTGACTCATGAAAATCTCCTGGCTTTTCCTGTTCCTATAAGTCCCTCTAGTGGTGACTAATGTGCATACAGTAGAACAGCCCAGAAAACAATGACTATTGTTCATGTCAAATCCACAGTTATTCTGGCAGGTTAAAGTTTTGCATTTGTTCCTCATAAATGCTGTTTTAACAAACAAAACTGAGCTCTTTTCTTCTCCTCTGCAATGCTAACCCTGATTGATTATTATAATGAGCCCTTTCTTAGGAGATTGGCCATTATTTTTCTTCAGAACCTAAAGAAAACTATCGCAAATAGTATAGCCTGTAGAAAATGAATTTCATGTGGATATTAGCAGCCTGTGATGGCTACTGGTAACCTCTTGAAAGCCCACTTTTGAAACTTCATTAACTTGATTTCTAAATAAATAATTCGTCAAATGGAAATGTCATTAAAATGCCATCATCTATGGGGGTGTTTATTGTCCCGTGTTTTTGTTTTTTTTTAACTAACAATTTGTAGCAATGTGATATTCATCCCAGAATCCTGTGACTGCGTATTATGTTGTTTGAAGTGTTACATTTGTTCATCAGTACCTCA
Source organism: Hipposideros armiger (assembly GCF_001890085.2). Taxonomy (NCBI): domain Eukaryota; kingdom Metazoa; phylum Chordata; class Mammalia; order Chiroptera; family Hipposideridae; genus Hipposideros; species Hipposideros armiger. Next base: position 2,162,214 of record NW_017731376.1, on the reverse strand, counting down.
TACTAATCTCTGTTCTTGTCATTCGTGTTACACCCACCAACCGTGCTATCAACCAAATCACACAGGGAGCATCTGGCTTAGACGGAAAGCCAGGAGCCCGGGTGAGTCAGTACCTCGTCTTGCTCCAACGCGTTTGTGGTTATGAATTTTGTGCTTCAGGACAGACCCTTTTGGCTCATGTTCTCTCATCAAATGATGAGGGTACCTAGGACTGGGGTGAAAGGGAAAGGTGGACAAAGATAGTGGCAGAAAAGGGAAAGGTGGACAGAGCCTGGGCTGCAGCTCTATTGGACACACAGCTGTAATTGTAGAACATCTTTCTGAAGCCTGGACTCAAGTCTGGAGAACTTGCCAGGCGGGAAGAATGACCAGTCTAATTGTTGTCATTGTCTTAGAATCTCAGACAAATATTTCTATAACCAAAGGACATTTCCTGTAATTCCATGAGAGAGGCCCTCTGAAGGGATTAAAATAATGTGAATTTATTTTTAACTTGCTTTTCCTTTTATGTTTATGTCCATATTAGAAATGTAACTTCTTCCTTGGAACTAACTTTCGAATCTCTGTTCATCCAAAATACTTGTCTGTCTTCTGTCATTTGTCACTTTTCTTTGGTTCTTAACATCTCTTAAATTTCAGCCACAGATTCTCAGTATTTAGAAGTCTTCTGAAGATGGACTTTGAGAGCAAGCAGTAAGAAAAAGATCAGTTTCAGATGATGAGAATTCACCAACATTAGAATAAACTTAAAACCCTGAATTATTTCATATCATAAGGCTCTAATAGAATAAACAGGAACAGTAGAACAGAAATAGGAATGCTATAAAAAAATTGTGCTAGAAGGGTTCCATTTGCAAATATTATAATAAATTCTTTGCACATATAAGCGTATAGTGTTCCTGAAAATGAGCAAATATACTTGAAGTCCTTGTTACATTTATAAGAATCAAAAAGAAATTCCAGCTCTTCGGTTCTAAAAACCTTCTTCAGGTAGTCATCATTTCCCAGGAGCTCAGTATTCCTATATTCATTCAGATATGATCTCGTCTGCCACCGAAATCCTAATCCTGAACCAGGAGGCCAGAGGGCAGTTATGCCATTAAACCCTTGTCTGCCTTGTTTGTGCCTTGTAAGCCTAGTGACTTCAGCCATTGCAGTGTAACCTGCAGAGTAATTCCTTTCTTCTAAGCCCCTTGCTGCTCCCAACAAAGCTGAAGAAAGTTTAGTTTGAATAGTGATACACTGTTCTCATCTAGTTAATATTTTTTTCACTTGTATATCTGTTCAAGCTTCTCAAACAGCTGAAAACAAGGCTGCAGAGCATTCGGGGCCAAGGAAAGTGGGGGTAAAAGTGGGAGTGGAGAATGAATGTGAACAAGAGATAATGTCAAGGAAAAACAGTTCCATTTTTCTTCTTAAGATTATGGGGGCAAATTGAAAATGTTCCATTTAGTCAGGGAGGAAATATATAATTAAATGTGATACACAGCTTTTTGTGTATGCCCTTCATTGAAATCTGCAGTTATGTAATTCAGCCCTTTTGCATGAGCTTCTTGGAAACTACTGACCTGAAAGAGTCAAGTATAAAGCACTTTGAAAAGAGATGAGTTGTCTTACTGACATTCTAAGGCATCGTTCACCCAGGAAAAGTCCGGGATAAATTATAACTGCTTTTCTTATAACCCTTGGGATGTGTCTCATATTATCTTATTTTTATCTTTTTTTTTTTAGGGTACAGATGGCCCTATGGGACCCCATGGCCCTGCAGGTCCCAAAGGAGAAAGGGTAAGTTGCTCCTGAGGTTATTAAGCAAATAATAAATTTAGGTTATTTGTGACCTAAACAAAACAGTGTGACTTTTCCATTTTACTTGAACTGAACAGTTCTTTTCCCAGAAGAAACAAAGGGCTATCTAATAATAAATGACAATAGATACCATCTTCAGTTCTATTCAGAGTTCTCACATTGAGAAAAGAGCACAACAGAACATTAACATAGAATATGGCTGCCTTAATACAAAAAATGCATACATTTTCCTGGCTAAAATAAATAGCTCAGACCATTCCTTCTTAACGCATAAGGAAGATATTTTTATTTGGCCTTAATCCAGCAAATTGAAATCATCGGGGCCAACATTTCCAGGACTACATATTCTGGTTGATAATCTTTTATATAAAGCTACTGTATTCATTGAGAGTAAGTTATAACTTTTTTTAAGGAAAATTATAAAACCTAAGCATTCTCCTCCACACCGTTATACACGCTGCTTTAAAAAACAGCAGCAGAAAAAAAAAAAAAAAGAATAGCCTGTCTTTCTTTAACCATAAGGAAATAATTTCAGTGCATTATAAAACAAAAACCTTTCACTAACCTCTCTATTGCTAGGCCATGTTTCCATATCCTTGAGAAAAAAAAAAAAGAAGAAGACAGCATAGAAGATAAATATCTGACACAAAAAAATGTACTGGCACATCAGCAACGGGTCATCTGTCTGGAACTTCTCTCCTTCTTTCTCTGTTTTTCTCCTACTTTTTCTTTTCCTCACCTCGGAAAACTTAGAAGTGTTTTTGTGTGTTACTGTAGAATTGTGTCATCAGTTTCCCCACCATCCAGGACAGGATGTAAAGAAAGTATCCTAACAGTAAAGGCTTCAAAATGTTGGAATACTTCATTGTGCAAGTTTGTGGTCTTTTAAAACTAGATAGAGTTTCATCAGTCTGGGGTAATTTGCTTTAAAATAGAAGACCACATAGCAATTTCTTTGGCACACATCCCAATTCCATGTTCTATAAAGTGAATTCATTCATTCAGTAAATATTTATCATATGTTCCGATGTCCAAAACACAGTGTACTTCTAGTGTGAAATGGAAACATTCTCCTCCCTTTTATGGAAAGTCTATTTTGCTAATTTGCTCCAGTGAGTTGAATAATAAATGCCATTATAATTCATTCATCATCCTATAATCTTTTACTAATACACTATATATTTATATATTTATTCAATACTGTAAAGGAAGCAGCTATTTTTCCCTGATCTAGAAGAATTTACAACCTAAGTGCAGAAGAAAAAAATATCTGTTGAAAAATAACCAGATAATGAGGCCCAAGTGAATACAAATAGTAGAGGCTGTACGTACAGTGATGAGGAAGGTTGGCTTTATCCAAGAATGCTTCTAGAAAGAGGTGAGTCCCAAAGGAATAAATAATCTGAATCTGCAATTATCTTTATATGATCTTATTTCTAAGATCAAGTCAACAACTTATAAAGATCATCCTAATTAAAAATATTTAAAAGCTAAGAGCCTCCTCCCGCTTGCTGAACCATTCAAGCACCGTATCAAGAAATTCAGTACGTGTACTAAAAATGGAGCAGCAAATCTCAAGTAGTCTTTTGGCAGAATGCCCTGGGGCTCAAGAGGGCTTACCATTTGGTAAATCAGCTGCTACTTCCGATAGCTCCACAGTGTCACAAGAGTATCAGGTCTCGGCGCTGGGGCAGAATTAACCAGGAGAGCAAATGAAATCTCTAAGAATTTTTGAAAGCATAGTTTAAGTCAAATGGTGTGCAGTGTAAAGTGTTACACTTATATTTACTCAGCATGTTAACTATCTTAACTGGATCATATATCAATACTCTCCAAGTGCCCCTCACCCAAAGTGCTAAACTGGAGTGTGATTCTCAGAGTTAATTGATTGAGGCGCCATCTGGACTCTCTTGAAAACGTTTCAAATTTTAAAGGGAGGACTCAGGAAAGGAGGCTATTCTAGAATAATTCTTTAGGGGAGACGTGCAAATTAAAGAGCCCAAATTTGGGCTCTTTAATTTGCACGTCTCCCCTAAAAGAAGCCAGGCATTTGACAGACAGTGTTATTCAGAAATTGTCAACTACATGACTGACAGCATTGGTATTCAGCTCTTCCAGCACCTGATGGTCCCTGCCTTCAGTTGATTTCTTCATCTGGCCTTGTCACTGCTTAGGAACTCTGTATAAAATGTTAAATTTGAGTGGTTAAAAAATTTTCTGGGGATTATTTAATCCAAGAAAAGAAGATGCCCATTCATATACCCGTGTTAATGTTTCATTCCTAAAAGTCTTCAAGCTGGGACCATTAGAATGCTTTTGGCTCTAAGCGATCGAACCCCAACTCAAAATACCTTAAGCAATAAAGAAATGTATTGTTTTATATAACCAAATATTCAAAGGAGGGACTCCAGGCTTTGCTTCCGTGCCCTTTCCATGTGCTAGCTTTGTCTTCTGACCACAGGCAAACTGGTCATGGTGGTTATACACCTGTCCTCTAGTGAGGCAGCAGGAGGAGACACACATGGAGACCTTCTCCTCTTGTGCTTCGTCCTTAGCAGTGAGAAATCCCTCTCCATAGCTTCCCACCTGAGGTCCGCCCATACCGCATTGGCCAGGACTGGGTCTAATGTCCACTTCTGACATAGTCACTGGCGAGTGAAATGGAATCGTCATTATTAGCTCAAATTATTACAGTCATTATAGTAATTATTGGGGGTGGGCAAGTCTATAAAAGGAGTTCCGCAGACAAATGTTTTTGTGACAACTTAATTCAAATAAGCCATGGTATGTTCATTTTAAAAACAAAATAAAGCCAAGATGCTCAATCAGAGGAGGGAGAAGGGAGTGGGCATATCAAAATAATCTGAAGATTTTTCAAATGAAATCTAATCTGTTGAGTTTTTTAAAGTTAAACCCACTCCAGGTTATGTGAACCTCCCTTTTAAGCCCCCACTTCCCACCACACACACACACACACACACACACACACACACACACACACACACACATGCACTACCACCATTTTAAAAATCATAACACTGCCAGATCAAACTGAAATAAATTTATTTTGAATTAATGCTCGTTGGGTTGCCAAGCCCTTTTTATTAAAAATAAGACCTCTAATTATACAACAATAATGAGAGCTACTATTTATGGGATATATTATTTGGCAACAATGAACTTCATATTTTGCAATCACATTTATCTTCAGAAAAATTCTTGCAGAATATGTATTAATATTCTTATTTTACAGCCAATGAAACTGGCACAGAACGGTTAAGAAATTTAAGGCCACACAGCTAGTAAGTGCCAGAACTAGAATTCAAATTTAAATGTTTCAAAGCCTGGCAACTTTAATGAATGCAGTTGCTACTTCTTCCATAATAAACATAAAGTAACAATGAATAAAAGTTCAACAAACTTTTATCATACTTATTTTCAGTAATCTCCCTATACCATATATGTTTCTAGGTGACATTGCCAATTAGCTCCACCAACCCCTAAGTTTAAATTAAAGAAGAGTGTTAACAGTGGCTTGAGATTTGCTCAAATGGGAATCTGTAGTATAGGGAAACACAGCAAAATACTTGGATCCGCATGCACAGTTGTTAGCTGAACTTGGTATTTGACATATGAAAAAGTTCTGCTAACCTTTAAACTTCTTCAGGGGCGTGATATAAGAAGGTGACTTTTCTGTTTGGCCACTCGTAAACATCACTGTGTCCCCTGGAAGTTTTCATGCTAAATATTGACAAACGCATTAATTTTGGAGATGGCAGCAGATGAAAACACTATTTGAAATGCAGAACATCTCTTTCTTTATTATCACAATTATTTCGTATTCATGGAACCACCTCCAATTACACTTATTCTTTATAAGCACTCAAAATTATCATTTAAGCTGGGCAAGCTATTCTATTTCAATAGGCATGGGGAGAGAGATTGATGAAGGTAATACCTTCTTTATTGGGCCTTTAGTAGAAGGCATAAACATTTTAATCCCTCCTTTTCAGAAAGGAAGCAAAACAGGTACATGATTGTATTTTTTTTACTTGATTCATTAATTCAATAAATATTTACTGATATGCCAGACACTGTTGTAAGCCGTGGGGCCACAGCAGGGAGCAAAGGCAGAGGCCCTAGTGCCCTAATGTGCAGATTTCCCCTCATGGGCTGGGCAAAGAATGAACAGGCTATATAACCTGTGTGTGTCTCCCAGTGTGTGAGTGCCATGTGCAGCTCAGTGAAGGATCGTGGTGGTCAAGAAAGGCCTTGCTGGCGAAGAGACATTTGATAGAAAAAAAAAAAAAGAAGGCATTTTTAAAAAGTAGTAACTTAAAATAATTAGTAATAAATAAATGCTTCATACTAATGCCAAAGAAACCCAAGTATAGCACCCTAGATGTGCCAGTCCTTTTGCAAAACCGAGCTGCAGCAGTCTTTCTTATTGCCCTTCTTTCAAAGGTGATTTAGTAAAAATAGGCTAATGTGGAATACATGTACTGTATCCTTGGCAGTGACTCTGGAAGAGCATGAATCTTTGCAATTTTGAAAGAATGATACTTCAAATAGAGGCTTTAATCGCAAGTCATTAGTGATAGTGTTTGAATATAGGTGTTTGTATATGACTTAAATTTTCCGCCTTTCATTTTAGGGTGAAAAAGGAGCTATGGGAGAGCCCGGACCCAGAGGGCCCTATGGTCTGCCTGTGAGTTCTCTGTCGTGTGTGCTACCTCCCCACTGAGCATGCATAGATCACCTGTGACTGGCAGTTAACCTTTCCCTCGTGGGGCCAACTAATCACATTCTAGGAGTAAACAACAATCCAGTAATTCTCTACCCGCATGTCACCATGTCCTCCAGAGACAGGTCATATTCATGTCATACGCACCCACGCACATCTAGACACACACTCACACGCTTCATAAGATTGAGAGAATCAGACCTTGTCCATAAGATGAACAGTTCTGACCGGCAAGCTGGATTTCCACTGTCAGATGACGCCTTCCTCCTGCCATCTGACTGGATGCCCATAATTGGCCCTTCTTTGGAAGGGCCAAGTAAGAAAAGTGGGTGTAGAAGCTCTATTTAAAACAACTTCTTGCAGACTTTATCTGCTCTCATAGGTTACTTACTAAAACTTCTCTTGCTAATAAAAGTTATTTCTCAAGTTGTTGTTTATGATGACTTTGATGTCGCTGAGACCTCTAAATTACTGTGCTGACAAGTGATTGTCAGAACATAGAATGTTGATAGTATTCTGTCTTCTGAAGATTCTCAGTCACACAGATTTCAAATTGAAGCCTCAGGTTTGCTTCAGAATTATCTTTAGGATAATCATAAATGATTCCATGGGGTAGGGTAGGACTACAATAGAGGCATATGCTGTATTAAGGTTTTTAACCCCTAGGTACTTTCCATAAACCTTGTACCTTCCAGTTTTTATGAACTGAAATAATAAACTTAAACCATGATTATTTCAGTGCTAAACGAGAGGCTGATTTTAAAATAGAGTTCAAATGAAGGCTGATTTTGAAGTAGATTTCAACTGATGAAATCAACGCAATCTCTCAATAACTTTGGGTGGATCCCCTGTGTGACACAAAAGGGTCACCGCCCTGTTAATCTTCGTGATGGGAGTGAATTTATCATCTTTACACAACAGTCTTATGATTCCTTTTACATTAGAGGATCACTCATTTACAAAGCTTACCTAAAAACAGTGTTTAAGTTGTGACTTTCACACCCTCAGTATTTATAGACAAGGTGCACATCTAGCCAAATTAAAACCATACTTAACAATAAATGGCGTTCACATTTTTTACTCACTGATGACCTAACTACTAAGTTATCAAATTAAAACAGCATTGATTTGCATACTCTATAGTGCCGGTGTGTTTTTAAATCAACTAAACAGTATTTTTGCTTGCAACTTACTCCTGGATTGATAACTTGGATATCAAACATTCAACTTCAGCAAAATAACAGACTCTTGAACCCCATATAGAAGATAAAAACATTTATGACCCTTAGCGGCGATATTAACAGTCACTTTACTTGATTTAGTGAAAGAAATTTGTATTACTAATCAGTGAAGAATCTTTTGCACTTTTAGGAAGTAGGTCTAATATTGACGTTGCATGTCCAGGCAGCCTTAAGTAAAACAATAACTCCTCATGAAACTCAGGAACACTAACGTAGCTACTGTGGTTCTTTGGCAGGGGAAAGATGGCGAGCCTGGTCTTGATGTAAGTAATGCGCATAGTAAACATCTTCCTATTGTCACAGATGCTGAGGGTCAACATCATCAATAGCGGCAACAGTACTTTTTTTTTTTTTCAGTGTATGTAGTTATGCATATAATGTATATTGTTGTGTATGTGGACAGCAATATAAAATACACCACTAGTATCTGCATAAGATAAACATAAAAGAAAAAAATAATTATCTGGTATCAAATTAATAACCCACAGTTGATAGTGCCACTTCAAAATGCTTTCCCAGATTAGGGATATTCTCAACATCTGCAGTTGACCCATTTGTTTTAAAAAATATATAAAATTGAAGTATCTTTCACAGGATACCCTTAGGGAATGGTGTATCTATTCTCAAAGCTGTTATACAATATTTTCCTTTTAGTGTGAAGTCTCTCTGTATCTTATGATATAATTCTGTAAGTATAAAGACTCTCAAAACTAAATGCCTCTTAAAAAGAGCACTGCTCACCTGTATTATGTGAATAATAACAATAACAAAAGTAGAAATAATTATTGTTTGCTGAGCACCTGTTATGTACAGACATAATTCTGGGACTGTGTATCACCACATTTAACGCTCACACCAACAGCTGTACAGTAGATATCATTAACCCCATTTTATGGTCAAGAGACTAAAATGCTGAGGTAAGTGATGTGCCGCACACAGCAGTGAACTTGCCAGGATTCAAACTAGGATGTTGATATTCTCGCCACTGTACATTTCCTAGGAAAGAAAGCAAGAAACCTGTTGTGTATAGATAATTGAGATGTTCATAAACTATTATTTCTAAGGGCTACTTTAGCTAAGTTTTGAGATTGTTGGGCATGCCATTTTTTTTATACTTGGCGTTCAGAAATACAAAATCTTAAATTTATTTTTTTAATATGATTTTGCCACAGTTACATTAATAGATTTCTTTGGTTTGCTTTTCATCCTATAGGGCTTCCCTGGTCCACGCGGTGAGAAGGGTGATGTAGGAGAAAAGGGAGAAAAGGTGACCTCTCCATCCCAGCATGCGCCTGCTTGATTTTTCTCATGCTGTCTGCTTTGCTGTTCGGCCTGTGCAGTTCTTTCATACATCTAATCTATGTCCATCCTGTGCTCCAAAAACATGCCAATACCTGATCTAAAAAAACAGGTCTTCATAAAGGAATGAAGAAGGCTACACCACTAGAAATTAGGACACTGTCTAGTATAAAAGAAAATTATAATCCCCAGATAGCCAGGCTACAATTTTTCAACTACCTGTCACCACTGTGTTGAAAGATGTAATGTCCAGGGATTCTTGAAAATGGGGAGGAAAAAAAAGGCATTTATTACATTAAAGTAAACTGAAATAGCACAAATCTGCAGTGGTCTCCTGGCAGAGCTCACCTAACCCTGTAAAGCCCACACCTCAGTTATCTTCACAACATTCTCAAAAGAGAGACACAATGTATGTCATGTATCTTGATTTTTTTTTAAGACAAGCAGTGTGACTGATAAACCCCAGTGGGTCCATTAGGCAGGGACTAGGACTTGCCACTTTTAGACCCTGCAGATATTTTTAAATGAGGATATTGGTGTATTTTCTGAGGTTGTGTTTAGGGTCTATCAAGATCATCAGCTCGAGAATATAGAGGAGCCAGAATCAGGCAAAAGGGTTTTATATCTGAAAGTAAAGCTTGGATTATGGATTTTAAAAATCATGTTTTCATTTCCTCTCCCTTTTGCTTGGATCTTTGAAGAATAATTTTCTATGCTGGACCCAGCAAAAGAAGCAAACAAAAAGTCAGCACTTCAATAGAATAGTGACAATCAAAGTGGCTGAAATTGCACTACACAGTTCAAATTTAAACCAATTATACTTCTCAGATTAATTCACCTCCTGATCTACTTAACAACACACAGTTTTCAAAGCCCTATAAATTCTCTTTAACAGTGAGGTTCATAGCTGTTGAAAAGCAAGGCCAAATGAGAGTTGTCAAAGAGAGCATTAAGCCTGCCGTGTCTTCTTTAGTCCTTAAACATTACGTTGTTTCCCACTGTAAGGGAGCTCGTGGGAGCAGTTACGTAAAAGCACTACCAGCACCATCATCTCAATGTCATTACATTTATTGAGTACTTAATGCATTTTCCCAAAACCTTTACATGAAATAAGTCTTTTAATCCTCATAACAATTCCCTGAAGTTGGTGCTATTTCATCCCATTTTGCAAACAAGGAAACTGAGGCATAAAAATGGTTATTTTATTCTGAATTATAAATCCTAACTACAAAACATACATGGTTTGAGACAAATTTACCTCAAGGTTTGTATGCTTTAAAGATTATAGGCATTTATGTTATATTTATAGGCATTTATATTATATTTACCTAATGGGTTATATGAGTCTATATATAAGTATGTCACCATTATGAGGATACTTATTTTAATGATCTTTCAAGCAAAGAAGGAATACTAGTGTTATACTTATGAAAGCATTAAGCTACATATTTAATCCTCAGTCATGTTAATCACCCATAGAAAATATTTCCATATTTCAGATTCCATGTACAGAAGTTTTATATTTAGGAAAATTAAATTCTGAATGGCAACACTTTATGTATATCATTCTTTGACATGGGAGATAAATATTAGCAGGAGCCCTTATGTGCTCATACCCACAATGACAGATGGTTTTGTGTTACATAGGGAGTCCCTAACTGTTACAAAACTATGTTGATTAATAATAACTCTGATATATTATTCTTTGTACAATAGTCCCTGTTTTCCATAAAGCTTGAAATTCACTAAAATATTACTGAAAAATTATTCCCATAGCCTGTTCAGTCAGCATTCATATGACAACACTTCTTGGTTGAGTTATTAATCTGAGTTGATTTACCAATCAAGCAATGAAGTGAATTTTAAATGAATAACATCCAACATACCTGTTGTCAGTCACACCTACGTGAAGAAGAGTCCACTGCCTCCTGGGGGAAAAAGAGCTCACTCAAACAAGTTTAAATGAATTGTATGTCAAGGCACTGAAGTTATTTGCTGAGGAAGGGTTCATTCATCTTGAGTGAGTGAGCAATTTACTCCCAAATGCTCCTCCCATCTTAACTTCCTGTCACACCTGCCCTCTTTTCACCCTGGCTTCTCAGGTCTTTGTCTTTGATTATGATCAGCTAAACCACACAGAATTTCTTTCCCCAGTATTAAAGAAACCCAAAGGCTTTTGATTCCGAGCCTTCTGATGCAATCTTTTTGGCACACAGGAGATAACTGAAGAGCTTTCGCTCACTCAGAATGAATATATTAATTTGAATGCATATCATAGATTTCTGTTACATATATATATATATATATATATATATGTCTTTTCATCTTTGAATATTCATGTTGTTTTGCTTCTGAAATTATTCAGTTTTATCGTAACCCCCATCCTGATTGCAGAATGAATACACTAATTTAAATATGTATTGTATTTTGTATTCTGTACTCACCAACTTCTTGTCTATAAATATGCAGAGATATTTATGTTAATTTGAAACAGCTGAGGTGCATTCCTACCTTCTCCTCCTTTTGCCTCCTTTCCTTAATTCCTCCATCCCTATGATCCATGCAAATTTCCACAACCTTTACCTTGATTCCCAAATACTAATTTCCATGGCTACATTCCCACTATGTAATTATCCTGCCTACCTCATTTTTAGTGTTAGCTCAACTGAGTCCAAACTGCTTTTCCTCTCTTGAACAGAATTTTTTTTTTTTGGCTTTTGTTACGTTGTAAGCTGGAAACCCATTTACCATTGTGAACATCTGGCATGAGATCAATCAGAGTGAATTAAAGAAGATCCTGGGTTTATAAATAAGTTTGTTTGTCCAATTGGCATTGCTGAGAAGTGTTAGCACATTTTAAACTTATTTACCTGACTCAATAAGGAAAGTATTTGCTCTTGGTTTCCTGAAAAGGAATGTTAAAAGAAATAGAAGAATATTTTTAATACATTGAATATTTTCTAATGAGAGCTACAAAAATGTCATAAAATTGGATATATTTAAAAAAGATAGAAGCTGTTGATATTTTTTTCTTTTTCTCTGGCTCAGTGTAGCTTTCATCTAATATATTATAGGATTAGGAAAAAAACAAGTTGACAGGTATGGAAAATTGGGTGACGTATCCGTTATTTCTCTGAACTTTATCTGCCACTGGCTGGCTTCAGTGCAGTTGGTAGCCATCCCCCCCAGATGCATGGCAGAAACACCCCATTCACAAGGGCTACTGCACTGGGCTCCAAGTCAGCACCGATCTCCTGCCTGATGTGTAGATCTTTTAGGTCTCCTATCTTCTTATTGAATATCATAAACAAAATTCCACATATCATTGCCCAGAATCCAGTCACTCTGTTATTTTTATAATATCATGCCATATATAAACCAGAAAACAGTGGTAAATGCCCTTCCAGGCTCTTATTGGCTAAACCATCTTTTGAATCACCATTATTTCCCCCCCAAATAAAACCTGTCTTTTATTTAAACCCTTGTATCCACAGGGGGAAAAGGGAAAGAAAGGCAAAAAGGGGCCTAAAGGGGAGAAAGGAGAACAGGGTGCCCCTGGATTAGATGCACCTTGCCCGTTGGTATGTCTGACTCATGGAAGTCTGTCTCCAGATGTCATGTGTGAAGGGCTCAGCTGGGAGAAGAGCAAGCTGGAGGGACCCGTAACAGCAGGGGCTCTGGTTGGGGTCGTTTAACCCAGACTTCCAGGGACCAAAAGTATCTCTCTGGGTTATCCTGGTATGTTTCACCCCTTGTCCCTGGTCACCAGCTCTGCCTGGTTTCTTAACACTCAAGTACTGACCTGCAGTTGGAACATGAAGGCAGCATCTGAGAGGAACCAGCATTATTCTGTACTTCTCAAAACAGGTCACCGTTCCCAGACAAGCCCTCATTGTTAGGACTACGTCCATCTCTGTGTTACTTCATCCAACATCACTGAATGTTACTATTCACTTCAGAGTTGCTCCTCTCCCAGACTTTTGGTATCGTGGTTATTTCTTTAGCAGAATTTGTGCGTCAGTGATTTCTTGTGTTAGTAACATTATGAGTTAATCTTTACAAACAGGGATTCCGTGGCGTTAAGGGGGAAAAAGGGGAGCCAGGCCAGCCTGGCCTGGATGGGCTGGATGCCCCTTGCCAATTGGTACAGTATTTCTCTTTCCTACTACCCTGCATGTGGTTCCCTTTGTTTATTACCTATTTATCTCTATCAGTGTAAAGTGGTGCTTCTGGGGCTAGCTTTACATGATACACACACTACCAGCATGTGCATGAAGAGCTCCTTCAGCGACTCTGCAGAGTGAAGAGAGCACGCATGCATTTCTATCAGTGACTGCAAATTAACCTCCTGACATTGTTCTCACAACCGACAGGACCGACAGGTCTGCATTCTGTGGAATATTGATTGATTCAATAAATATTTAAAGATTACATTAAAATTACATTAAAAAACGTCTCTGTAAAGGCACAGCAAGGCTGTAACTTTGGATTTTACCCCTAAATTGAACTTTTTATTTTTTTCCTCTAAAAGAAAGGCATTTTTGCCTCTTCCGCTTAATTTTCCTTAAGGCTGTAAATAAGGTCGAACCTACAGAGTTAAGCTTCTGTGGTCAAAAGTTAGCCAATTCGAGGGAATGCTGTTAAGAGACCGTAGGGAAGAAAACCAAACTTCTCTGAGCTTCTAAAGATGATAATAGTCTGCAGCCCAAACCCTCTTCTTTGTCACATAACCTTTTCAAATTAATGGTCTCTCCTTTTGAAACTCACTTTCCTGAAGTATATGGAATTCCCCTATCTCCATTGGCATGAACTCAAAATCCTCCTTATACTAAAATCTAAAATTCTACTGGGTGATCCTTCTCCTTGTACCAATCTGGCATTACTGAATTTTTCCCAAATATCATATAAAGCTATTTCAAAGTGTTTTTTTTACATTTAAAAAAAAAGCATATTCATATTTTCTGAGGTATGAGGGAAAACATTTTATGGTTGTGTTGATGGTTATATTTGGTCTGCATGTTCTTATATTATTCTTTAGTGCGAAGCATGATGCTATAAAGATAAATTTATGTTTCTCAAGTCTTTTAAGAGATTGTGTTTATAGAAAAAAATTTTATTCAGTCCATATTACAATTAGAAAATATCAATATGAAGTGCCCAGTCTTTTATTTTGTTTGCTTGGTATTGATAATAAATAATATTTCACAATCATTTTGTTGGGAGAAAACACAAGCATGCCTCATAATATACCAAGTCTCCCTGCCTTATTTGTATCATTTGTATCTGAAGAGTGCTTACACTTTAAATGAAAAATTTTGCAACATTTAAGAATCCCTTGTTTATTTGGAATTTGTTGACTGGCTTCTGAAGAATTTTAATAGAAAAATTAATAAGTGTTATGGATGATATTCTACTATGAAGATAGATAGGCTGCCTATCTTTAATTCAGTTAATTAAATATGTTCTACTCTATCTGTTTTTAATATAGAAAAGTGAAAGATAGCATATGAAGAGCTATGAACTTCAGATAGAAATGGTTCATCACTGATTATTCACCATTGTCATTCAGCCATAGACCATAGTGACCAGGAAGTGAAATTATTTATATTTATTTAATAAAAATAACTGGGAAATGTATTTTAATGAAATTAAGAGGAATAGTACAGTTCTACTAAAGGTGGAACTGAGTAGACCACTATGCTTTGTAAATTACTTTTTCAAAATTAGACGTAATATTTTTCTATACTTGATGTATTTTCAAAATGTGGACTCTAGAAAACATTTGAATTTTCTGCATTTTAATTAATGTTGGCTATACTATTGGGAGTTAATTATTATAAGTTAGAAAAGGATGCCTATGACTAAAGCTACCTAGTGACTAGAAATCCATCTTTTAAGCCTCTGAGCATGTGAATTATGGAGTATGATCACTTTTGAGGAGCCTAAGGAATTCTTATTCTTCTCTTTTAAAACAGGGGCCAGATGGATTGCCCATGCCTGGATGTTGGCAAAAGGTAGGCTTTATGGAATTATTTCTCAAAAACCACTCTCCTCCTCTCTTCACCCGGCCTCACCTTTTCCATTTAGAACAGACCTTTTGAATTTGACCTTGCTGAAAGTTGTTTGGATATTAAATATCTTTTGATTAATACTTGTATGTTTACTACTAATTTCTTCCTAACCTGAGGAGTGAAAACAGTTCCTAGCAAGCACTGTAATTTGGAACCTTCCCTATCTAATCCTGTCTCTGGAATGGAAAGGGGCAGGCAGTGCATCTTTATAATGGTTTGTCTCTCAATAAACTCCTTGTCCTCTTACTGTCTGAAACTATTCTTAATTGTGACTCTCTTCCTATGTGTACTCAATTACTTAGGCAAACATTCCAGTACATGGTAGAACCCTGTGAATATTAGTCACAAAGCTGAGAAAGCAGAAAATGTAAGCATGATCTTTTTTTTTTCCAATGATGCCTTGAGAATCTGGTTATATTTAAGTTGGTGTCTTTTATGGTGTTCATTTATTCTAGCCTCGTCCTATGGCTACCCATGGACACCGTGTAGGGAAAGGAACTTATCCTTAATAGAGAAACTTCTGTGTGCTAAGCCCTTTCATGTAAGTGGCATCACTTTATTTAATCCTCACAATAACCCTATAGGATATCATTATCCTCAATGATGCCGATGAGGAAGCTGAAATTCAAAGAGGTTAAGTAACTTCCAAGGCACCAAACTTGTAAGTAACAGAATTAGAAGTGGTGAGCACACAATGTGATATATAGATGATGCATTATAGAATTGTACACTTGAAACCTATGTAATGTTACTAACCATTGTCACCCCAATAAATTTAATTAAAAAAAAAGAAGTAGGTGATGGAAAGCAGTGGCAGCACTTTAAGCAGGGAAGAGCCGTGTGTGTGTTCTGCTACCAAACCTTTACACAAAAGTTGTATGAAACTAACTGTAAAGGACTATGCACATGCACTTCTGAAGGACAAAGGAATTCCACTGATGTAAAAATGAGCTAGGGGGAAGTATACATGCTGTTCTGATCATTTTGAAGTTTTTTCTCTAATACCTTGTGGCTTATACAGTAATTTTTGACAGGCATGTTACGCAAAACTATGTAGGATTACAGAAAGATGAAGAGAAACTTGACTGTCTTAGTTTCGTCTTAGCTCAACTACGTTGGTGAGATCCTGTGTAACTCACTCTCTTGCTTAACTGCTGTCACCCCACTTGACCAGGGGAAAAACACCTTCCTTTCTTTCTCAGCAACGTCATTTACTTAGTAGCTTCCCAAACTCCACTTTCAGCCTGTCAGATAACTATCCTAATCATATCTGAGGTCAAGTGGTTCTCAGGAAGATGGGCCTATCTTCGTCTTCTTCTTTGCCTGAGAAAAGTATCCTTTCACCATCATAACCCCTGTTCTCAGACTTTTTAATACCACCCTGAGCTGGAATTACCATTTACTCTTTAACCTTTGACCTATAATCTAATACTATTATGATTTTTTAATACAGTCATTGGCACACCTTACATAGAGGGAGATGTGAAAGGCTTGCTTTATCAGTCTTCTGACACTGCTCAGAACTGGGTTCACATCATTTTCAGCCACTTCTAAGCCAGTTCTTTTTTGTGAGGGTATAATAATGGCAACAAGCAAAGCACTCATCATCTTTTTGGTTCATGAAAGGCCAAACCTAGTAGTAATATGAGTAGCATCAGAAAAACAGAAATTTCCCTTTTAAGTACTCATTTTTCTACAGAATAGATCCTATAGTCTACATAAGATTAAGGATCTCTTAAATCTAGCATCTTCTTACATAAAGAATAATCACTCAGTGATAAAACTATATATTGGGGCCGGCCGAGTGGCGCAATGGTTAAGAGCTGGCTTGGGACGCCAGAGGGCCCCGGTTCGGATCCCACATATGAGGGCCAGTGACACTGCCCTCCACAGCTAAGATGCTGAACAACAGCTCAACCTGGAGCTGGGCTGCTGTGAGTCGCCAGCGACGGCATAGGCTGCAGCCCCTGTGGCAGTGGGTTGCCATGGGCTACCGTGTGTAGCCAGCAACCAGCGTGAGTGGCCAGCAGCTGCAGTGATCGGCTGTTCAGAAGCTGGCGACTGATATGCCTCCTCCGGGAAGAGCGCAATGATGGTGCCAAGTTGGGCCAGTGAAGCAACGTCCTCCACAACTAGACTGAAGAACAAAAGGACAGCAACTTGTCTGTTCCCCTTCCCCCAATTCCCCAATAAAAATCTTTAAAAGAAACCCCCCAGAAAACTGTATATTGTTTACCACAATCCCCCCACACACACACACACACACAGATGAAATCATTGTAGTCAACCTCTCCCCAAAAAAGAAGAAAGAAACAATTAGAAAAATGGAATGTTCTAAAAACTCTTTTGTAGTCAGTTTAGCTATCTCAAATACACTTAGTCAAATCAAATTATTTTTTAAATGATATTTTAAAAACGCCAGTAGATTCCTTTTAATTGGTCCCATTTTCTGTGGATCACCCTTTTAAACATTGTTGTTTATTAGCCTTTAGAGCTTAGTGGTGAATGTTTGACTGAAAATTCAGATTTTGGCAACAGTGTAAATCACTGTGATTAATGAACAAGTCCCCTTGGTCATGCTACTCTCAATAATAATTTTTTTTCACACAAAACAGTTTGATCTTTGTTTAAATTACTTTTGTCTAGATATAGTTCAGCTTTCTAAAATTTGAAGAATAATGATGTACCAGTTCACAGTGTAATCTATACAGTAAGTGGCAGAATTTATGGTTAAGAAAATACTTACAGACTATTAAAGTTGTCATCCATCCCCATCCAGAGATTAAAACTATTGAATATTTAATAGGAAAAATACCTATAGCCTTCGTATTTTTTTTTAATTGAGGAATTGGACGGGAACAGTGTTGGGGAGTTGGGGAAGGGGACCAGCCAAGTTGTTGTTCTTCAATCTTAGTTGTGGAGGGCGCCAATCTCCATCTGGCTGCCTTTCGGCAGCTCGTGGCCTCTAAGCTCAAGGTGCTGTGTTCAAACTTAGTTGCAGGTGGGTATAGCTACCATCTCATGTGGGAGTCGAACCAGCAGCCTTGTTGTTAAGAGCACACACTCCATCCACTGAGCCATCCGGGCAGCAGCTCAGCTCAAGATGCCAAATTTAGTCTTAGTTGTGGGTGGGCATAGCCACCCTCCCATGCGGGAGTTGAACCCGCAGCCTTGTTGTTAAGAATGCATGCTCTATCCACTGAGCCATCTAGGCGGCAGCTCAGCTCAAGATGCCAAGTTCAGTCTTAGTTGCGAGTGGGTATAGCCCACCATCAAACAGGCAGTCTTGTTGTTAGGAGCACGTGCTCTCACCAGCTGAGCTATCCTGCAACCTGTTGGCAGCTCAACAGCAGCTCAGCTTGGGCGCAGAGTCACTGGCCCATGTAAGAATCAAACCGGTGGCGCTGTTGCTCAGAGCTCACGCTCTTAAGGTAACTCTTAACCAACTGTGCCACTCAGCCAGCCCCTAGCCTTCATATTTTTTAATGTTTCATTAAATCTTATTTTTCTATGTAGGGCTGAAAGGTTTTCAGCAGAACCTTCCTAAAACAAGGTGACAGATTTTTAAATTAAGTTTTGAAATCTGGGGGAGGAAAAGAATCTTTAAAATTCTGTAGATTATTTACAAAACATTGGTACTCAAAAAAATGCATCTGTTTGAAATTTGAGATAAGTGAGAGTTTGGAGAAAGGAATTCTTCCTATTGGCACATTTTCTGGAGTGGACACAATATGTGTAAACACGGAGTGAACTCCATCTCTAAAGATCACAAAATTTTCTGCCTCTTAAGCACATCTAATATAGCATCTATTTCTCTTGGAAAGAGAAAAATAAATGTATTTAATTAATGAACTGGACATTCTAGTTTTCTTATTGATTTTTATTTTTGAGTAAAAGGCAACATCTCCAAGATCTGCCCTATAAGTTTATACCTCAAAGACCATTGTTCCTCAGTTCTCTCAGCCTTAACTTTAGTTCTCGGGAAACCTGAATAATTATGGCTGTTCAAACCATAGATTTAAGGAACCAGAGATTTATGGAACCTTCGATTACAATGGAACCTATAATACATCTTGAAGACCAGATAGCAGGCAGGTTTACCTTGCACACCATCCATAGCCAGGCAGGACTAGCAAAACAAAAGAGGAAACAAGAATGGAAGTAGAGTATTATAGTCAGGTGGTGGTGAAATAAACAGTGCAGCTGAGGTCAGAATCCTCAGCCTTTTCCACAGAGTGTTGTAATGCTTGGAGAAGAATATGTAAGTTATAAATAAGGCAATTTTAACTGTGGCACATATATGTTAAAAATCCTGATTTTCTGCTTTCCCAGAATAGTTACTGAAATAAACACTATAAACTTCTAAGCAGCAAAAGGAAAATGTGGGTTGACACTAGGATGGAAATTTTGATGACATTGGAGTTTCAAAAAAGTAATGTATAGGACATGTATTGATTGACTCATTGATTTAAAACAAAAACACTCTATTCAGGGTTCTACCAGTTTTCTTAAAATAAATGTTAATTTGGAATTTTTGTTCTAGACCACTAATTCTATATATTTGTCTTTTTTGTTGTTTGTTTTTCTGCAGTGATGAATCTAACCTTCCGAGCATGAAGTTGTGTATATAATGGTCCACTTTTTATATTTATAATTGAAAATTGAATTGCAGATTTTACAAGTCTGACATATGTTTACATAGAGCTACTTCTTCCTGTTTGCAGTAGCACACATGTCTGTCTTTTTTTCGCTTACATCTGAAATTGGGCAATACGTGAAACTAGTGAGAAGCCTGCAAAAAATATAGATCAGTATCTTATCTCTTTATCTTATGTGAAAATATGTGTTTATATGGACGTATCATTGATAGAGAATGATTGTCCTTGTTATTTTCTTACTTTGGGCTTGTTAATTGCATGGACAAAAGGCGCCATGAAATAATAGTTTACAAGAAATTGTGACCAAATATGGACTCAAAACTATGAATATGTACTACACTGACTGATTTTAGAGTTTATCGCCACATCCCTACTCACCTTCACTATGACCGTTGATTCCACACCACCCCCCTGAAACTGACTAAAAACGCATGACTGTGTGCCAAACCTGTTTGTTGTTATGCAACTTCAGATGCTAGCATGCCACTCGATGAATCCTTTGACCACAACTGAGCTTTTATTTCTTTTGTCATCTCAAGGGGGTCACACCATGGCTTATTGCCAAAAAGAGATAAGGTGGCGGAGAGTACGCACACAAATGGTCTTATATTTTGAGGGAGTTGTAGTCCCAACTGCAGATCTACAGCTTCCAATATTGTGGGCCCACGTGGCCACCTTGGTTGAAATATCAAGGGTTTGAGCTGGTTGTGCCGCAGTTTTCCTTGGGCTGCCCTTGGCAGTGAAGACCAGGCAAGAGGACCGGTTCAGCATCCTGTGCTGTCTCTCGTGTGACCAAGTAGGAAAGAGGTTTACAAATGCAGGCACCCAGAACAGCAGACTTTTGAAGAAAATAAATTGAATCCCAGCAGCTGTTTACATGGGTGCCTTTGGAAAATGACAGAGACTTACAGCACTTCTTTTGGGTAGAAGATCGTTGGAATGGCAGCCCCTGTTTTTGAGGATGAACAGTGTGGACAGCCCATCCAAGTTCAGTTTGCTGAAGAAATCACATGTCCTGAGAAGGGGTTGGTTGAAATAACCTCTCCTGAAGATATAAGAAGGCTCATCCCACAATTTTAACCAAAGCTAATTTGAGAGCTTCCCTTCTCCTCAAGAGCCAACCCATTTCCAACATTTTCTACAAGTTCTAGAAACAGAGATACTTTCTATTCTTTTTAATACTTTCTTTTCTTTCTTAGTCCAAGGAATACTAAGAAAAGATTTGTTTCAGCTTTTGTCACATTGTTTTGAACAATTTTTTTAAAAGAAAAGTCTTGAAATCCTAATAACTTGGTAGCAAGAGTCAAGATGACCTTTTACTAACTTGTACTCTCTTGTTCTGAATTGAAAAGAGTATAAAAGAAACTCCACTTTCAGTTTAGTCATTGTAAAGTTTCAAAGTTGAACAATTTTTTCAGTACTTTTTGACTTTTTTTTCATATGAGTACTATAACATACATAGTGATTATCAGTTAAGATAAAGTCAAGATTTGGTCACATTTGATAGTATTAACTCATTTCAATTTTTTGTAGTTCTATTTAGATCTAAGTTTTGTCTATATTTAGATTTCTTTATCTTTTTTTTTTACATTTCTAAATGTTTATCTTATGCGCAGACCAAATCTGAAATCTCAGAAAGCTGTGAAATATAGTTGCCAAAAAGAGAGTATTTTTTCATCACTTGCTCAAAAGTTACCTAACTGTATTAGACTGAGCATTTCTTTGCACAGTAAGGTGTTGGTAGCATATTTTGAAATAGCTTATTCTAAGTCGAGTTCCATTAGGAGAAACATTATCAATGAGGAGTAGTCACTCTTTCAGCCCATGGATAATATGATTTTTCTCCTGACTTAATGCCATTTTGTGGGAAATTTTCTAGTTTCATGCATGGGTTTCACCACCAGAGGGGAGATTAGTTCATCCTTGGCTTATGGGAACAACAGTTAAGATACAATTATAAGACAAGATTCCTAAGAGCCCTATCTATGATCTCTTTCATGTTATATAACCAAATGCTCAATTATAAAAAAATGCCTTCTTTTATTTTCATTAAGTTTTTAAGATTGGAAAGATGTTCAAACTATTAGATCAATCTAATCAGTCACATTTCTAGTAACATTCCACAGTCTGAAGCCAATTTGGCATTTTTGAAACAACAGAGGGCATTTTTCTAACCATGTCTTGTATGTCATGGTTAGGATAAGGTATTGTTCAGTGTCTGAAACAATTTGTCTTAAATGGATTGGAAAAATGAGCTAAAACAGGTAGAACTACAGTCTCTTCAGGAAAACAAACAGTAGTGTATTTGTGAAAAATCTGGTGGCTGTATTTATTTCATCCTACCTGTCTTTTCTTCTACTCCTCTAGAACAGCAGGTATTAAGATGGATCACTATTTAAAACTTGCATAGCTTCAAAAGAGAATAATACCTCAAAAGATTTTATGTACAAAAAAAAATGGTTTTTAAAAATACAGCCCTTTAAGAATACTGTGCTGTCCTATGTGTATATTGGGTTTTTGCTTTGACTTGACCACGTTGACTTTTATTCCATGATTAAAGGAAGCTGTAAACTTCCATTACATTTATTTCCTTGGGAGAAACAAAGGGATGAAAGTGGTCCTCTTTGTTCAGTGGAATTACTAGGTCTTAATCACTATGGATAATCTTAAACTTTTGGTTACTAAAATATTTTCAACCACCCATTTTGTCATCAGTATAGAGAACCCTCAAATAATTGCCTAATGAACTAATAAATTACATCTGCTTATATACATGTTGGCAGATACATATTTTCCTTAGATTTCTTTCATTTAATTTATATTATTGGATAGAGGATTGAGAAAAAATACATGAAAAACACATTGGAAATAAGTCAAGATTAGGTCATTTCTGATAAGCATCTTTTAAGGATACCAAATTGGTATGTTTTAGCTTTAAAATTGTTTTTCATTCATGTTGGTGCTGATGTATTTCTATTCTTTTTCTTTATGGACAGTGCAACTCTACTATGGATAATTTCATTTCTCTGTTTAATTGCATTCCTAAACTGTTAGTGTGTTATTATGTTTTTAAAGTTTTTGAATTTGCTGTAATTATGGCTCAATGGCCAGACTTCCTTAATGTAAAACAAAACAAAACAGTGTACCTGTAGATAATGTGTCTTTACTTGGATCATGGATCCTCTTATTTCATGTTCTTTTCATATACCATATGCCTTTTATCAGCTTTCATTCTCATCTTTTAGCTTATATGATGTGATTAAGTGTGACGAAACCAGAGCTGGACAAGTCTGCATATATTCATACTGTACCTAACACACAAATATGCCAAATTTTTCTTCTAGTTTTCATTTTTATTATGAAAAGCAGTCTTGAAGAATTTTTCTTTCTTATTTGATTTTATAGGAAACATGAGAATATCTTGAATTTCTATCCCCAGAAAAGTCTGTTCTCGAATTTACTCTCTGTGCATGATGTTCTAATGGATCAGTAAGAATTTAAGCATCCAAAAGTTCATTCTACATGTCCTTTGCTATTTTGGAAAATGGTTGAATCAGCATGTCAGTACCTATGGAAAAATTGTCTTCAGTATCTTATATTTTTATCACTTAGAAAACGACTTTAATTTTCCAAGGTTTTTGTTTTTCTAATGTTTCTATGGTAGCATAAAATCTTAACACCACTTTTTTTTTCCCCTGTATGTATTATCTTGCCCAGAAGTAAGTCATGTTTGTGTGGTGGGTGGTGTTTTAATATCTTCTAATAAGTGACCACAGGAATCTGAAAATATTGATATTTTTCTCTTTCTTGATAAGCAAGTTATATTAATGATTGACATTACCAAAAATGAACTTAGTTCTAACTTCTGCCAAAACGAAACAACAAAACAAAAACCCTGTTATCTCTAGAAAGTCAAGTCCATAGCAATCTAATCTTATGTTCTCATAAATAACAAGTAAGAATAATTATATGTTTTATTCTGGCTATTAAAATCATTCATTCCTAGTGGAATTCACATGTTTGACCAATTATGATGCTACTGACCTTTACTCCCTATTTCTTCCCACTTTTGTTGAAATATGTTCATATTGGCTAAATTTACTATACGCCATTAACAGAGATAACCCTTCCAACTTAAATTTTTAGTGGATTTCGTTTTTGCTGATCCAATGCTGAAACAGTTTAATGGCATGTATGGTTTTTTGGAGTGTATTTAAATGAGTAAGATCCCCTGTGCTGCTTGTTGACAGAGCTGCCCTTTGGCAATAGGAGGACTTTTTCAACCTGACCTGTTACGATTTCTTGATAACAAAGAAAGTACCATTTCTCAAAATGCAGGATATTTTCACATATCTCAGCAATATTAACAAATTGGATTCACAAAAGAATGTCTTACATATTGACATTTATGTGAATATTCTTTATACTGTTGTAAATGTTTCATGCAACGTAACATTTTTAAAAGATGTATGTATCTGATTTTCCTTTAGAAAATATTATATTTTTATTTGTGTTTTTTACATTTTAAAGTTCATCTCTATGTGCAGCTATTTTTATATTGCCAAAAAAATCACAAATACAAAATAAGAGGAAAATGCAAAAAAAAGAAATATTTTGGCAAGGATTATGCTGCGTATTTTTCTTAATGTTTTGTGGGCCAGTCTCATGTAATTGATTATTTTGAGAATATGTTGTGTCTTATCGCTGTAAATATGGCACAAACCTGTTTTTCTCAGTAGTGTAAATAATTGAAAGATTGAATTCTCTCTGTTTGATTTCTCATTTGAATTTCATTATAATTTCTCCAGCTGACATTGCTGAATCAGAAGATACGTGTGGTTTTCAATTTCCAGTTTGGAAATAATTGCATTGTGTTCAATTTCTAATTTGTTTTTATTTGTTTTTTTAACTTGTTTACAGTGTTCCTAGTTTGTGAGAAGTTGATCTTCAGAATTATTTTTACACTATTTATGACTTATTTTCATAATGTAAAAAGTGTGTAATTATTACAATATTAATCCAAACAATGGTAATGAATTGTATTGTTATAAAGTTTTATTGATGTTCTTGAACACCTTAGCCTGTTTTCTCTGATTTAAACACAGTCCATAAATAATTTTATTCTACTTTCCTACAGTATTGCAATGCCACCCTTCAACTTAGTGCACATATCTAGTATGACGATTTTCTAAAAAATAATAATAATAATTAATACTTTCTGTTTATTAGGTAGTAATGCCTGCAGACTGGGCTTCCCTTCCAAACTCACTCTTCTTCCAGAATTCTCCACCTTGATGAATTAAAATTCCTTACACTCTATTGACTCTTAACTCCACCACATCAAATCTGTCATCATTGTGCGATTAGAATGTAGTACATAATGATCACTTAAGTGTATTGAATAATGAATGACTGAATGCCTCCACTCAAGTCACCAATTATTTACAAGCCCTGACTAAAAGCACACACTTTTCAGTCCTCATCTTTCTCTTAACAGCAGCAATAGATGCAGTTGACCACTGCCACCCATTTAGACACGCTTCCTTTCAGTTCCCATGTCCCTACATTCTTGTTTTCTCCTGCTTTTCTTTCTCATTTTCTTGCCAGCTCTTTCTCCTCCACCTCATCAGTATGATGATCCTCAGGACTCTGACATACATGCTTCTTTTGCTTTTGCTCTTTTCTGCCACGATCTCTCTCGTTCAGTTCCATGAATACCAAGTTTTTCATTGCACGGTTTCTTCTATCTTCCAGACCAACTGATATAGGCATGTCCACCTGGATGTCCCATATCATCTTCACCTTCATACCCGGTTTCCTTCCAGACTTCCATATTATAGTGAACATACCTTCCTCTCCTGCCCTCCAAGCAAACAAGACGGAGACTTCAGAATCATTCTTGACACTCTTTCACACATGCAGCATCTGCTCCATTACCAATTCTCTTCTATTCTACCTCCTAAATATCTCTCAGATCCACCTCTCATCCCCACTACTATGGCCTTAGTTTAGACTCCCCCATTTCTCAATTGGACTTTTAGAAGAGCCTTCTAACTGACCTCCCTGCTTCTAATAGCCACCTCCCCTCCACCTCATACTCGACGTCACTCTGAGGATGATGATTCAAAGAAAGCAAATATGGTTGTGTCTTATTGATGAATTCGTTTCTCCCATTTCATTTTACATAGATCTCTAGGCAAATTAAAAGAACACATAAAGAAATTAAAATATGTAATTTTAAAAATAACCAAGAAAACCATATATAAACAAAATTCAAGACCACAAAGAAAGTTATAATGAAAAGATATGACATAAAATTGTATGGCCCTGAGCTTCCTTGTGTTCATAACAAAGAGAGAAATCAATAACGTGTTTACATCACCCATAATGTGAAAACATACTACTTCCTTAAAAAAAAAATCAAAACTGATAGATAATAAATTTCTTATGTGAGATTTCTTATAGAAAGCACTGTCTTTTAGGGCACCCCTACGATGAATACATCAAGTTTTTATAATGTTCCTCAGTATAAGCCAAGTGCATATGCCAAAACCAACTTCACTGAAAACAGTTCTTCAGGAAAATTTAATCATGCCATTCTCTTGTTTAAAATCCTCCAGTAGACCCCCATTATCATTGAGATCCTTTGGTATAAGCTTTTTATGATCCCATTCTACCTAGTATCATGTCTTACTGGTCACCCTCATCCAAAGGTCTTCCCATGTTAAACCATTTGAGGATCCTTTTGGCTGTTCCCTATGCCTGACATGGTCTCCATTCCCATCTCCACCATCCATCTAAAGAATTCTTGCTCTTCCAAGACTCAGTACATGTGTCAACTTACTAAACACCCCTTCCTGCCAAGCTTAGATGCTCTGTCTTCTCTGCTCCAAAAATTTCTTTTAGTTGTCACCGCTAAAACACTTATCTAAAAATGTTAATAATTGTATCTGCCTATCTCCTCCACTAGATGTTTTTAACCAAGCATGAACCCAACTGATAGAAGGTTCCCAATAAATGAATGACAAAAGTTGCAATAACAACAAAAGTCACTTGGACTTACCAATTTTATTGTATATAATGGGTAAAGCAATTCACACAGCTAGTTCCTAGAAATTCAAGTACTTAAACTAAAGGAAGATGTTCTGTGACCTTTTTCAAGTTTATATTAAGGGTATGTTTTGTATGAAGTAGGATGCAATGTCACCTAACAAGTGACCAACGAGGATTAAAAGTTTAAAGTGGAGAGGATTTGAACTACCCCAGTGAAGAATAGGAGCAAACAGCAAGAAATACATTGTGATTGTTGGGTGGCTTAGAGCAGGCCAGTGAAGGTGAGAACCATGATTTTGTTATGAGACTATCTGCACCTTTGTGCAGTATGCATGGCTCTGTCATGCATTTAAACATCAAATGCTTATCTTCTAAATCTTCTTTCTCTCAATCTGTGTTTTCTTTTCACTGCCCCTCCATGTGAGGAAGCTAGGTCTAATCCAGGAATCCTCAAACTTCAGTCTTCATCAAAATTACCTGGAAAGTTTCTAAAAACACACATTGCTGGGCCCCACCCCATGAGTTTCTGATTCAGTGCTGTGAGATAGGACTTGAGAATTTATACATCTAACCATCTCCTTGGTGGTGCTAATGCATTTGGTCCAGCGTCCACTCTTTAAGAAGCACTATTAGTCTAGTTTATCTAATGAAGTGTTAGTGGCATTAACACAAGGGTGGCAACCTTTCTTTTATTGTGAATTGCTTTTAGGAATTTTCTCTCTGAGGCGTTAAGGAAAACTTAGCTCACTCTTCGGCAACTCTCTCAAGTGGAAGCTGCTAATTCTCCAACAGCCCTCACATACCTTAAGAATGGAAAGAAAGCCGCACATCCGCATTGCTCCCCATTGCTGGTTCCAGGCAATTAATTCTCCATCCATAGTATCAAAAGCCCTACTTCCTTGAGACTCACATTAATTGGTTATTACCAATCTTCCTTCCTGCAGTCATCTACGGACCTCCCAGTCATTTCCCTTCATTTATTAAAGACTTTAGCACCCAATTCCTGGTGAATTTCTTCACCCTAAATGCTGCCATTATCATGGGTGAATCAACATATAGCCAAAACCTGAGTCTGTTATCTTCTCAGACCTCATTTCTAAT
Organism: Hipposideros armiger; assembly: GCF_001890085.2. Classification (NCBI taxonomy): domain Eukaryota; kingdom Metazoa; phylum Chordata; class Mammalia; order Chiroptera; family Hipposideridae; genus Hipposideros; species Hipposideros armiger. The sequence continues at coordinate 2,134,241 of NW_017731376.1, read as the reverse complement.
TACTTTGTGCACCCTCCAATTCTGCCACCTACTCCCCTGACACACTGATTTTGTCAATTCCTGGAACTGCTCCAACTGGAATAATATATTGAAACATCTCACTCGGAACCCTTTCTCCTATCTGCCAGAACATCCCACCCAATAACTCCAACTATACCTGTTCTTGAACCTTATAAGGACTTCCACTCCCTTTATCTCTCAGCCTCCTCCCTATCAACCCCATGTAACTCCACTTCCTCTCCTCTTGGGCTAAGTTAGTTCAAATTTTCCCCTAGACTGATGCCAATAACTCCATTCTCCTACTCTTTCATTTGCCTACTTTGGAAAAGTCAAATCCTGTAATAACACATCTATCCACCCTCTGCATCTTGACCTGGTCTAGGGTCACAGGAGAAAATCATACAGCAGTACAGATTGGACCAACCATAAATTCAGCCTTTTTAAAAAAGATTTTATTAAAATATTGGTAACATACAATATTATATTAGTTTCAGGTGTACACAATTGTTATTCAACATTTATATACCTAGAGAAGTGATCACCATAAGTCCAGCAACCATCTGACATCGTACCATGCTATCACAATATTACTGACTATATTCTCCTTGTTGTACATTACATCCCCATGACTTGTTTCTTTTATACCTAGAAATTTAAACCTCTTATTCACCTTTACCTTTTCCCCCCTTTTTCAAATTTTCAATTACAGTTGATATTAAATATTATTTTATATTAATTTCAGGTGTACAGCACAGTGATTAGACATTTATATAATTTAAGAAGTGATCCCCCTGACTAGTACTCACCTGGCACTATACATAGTTATTATCATATCATGGACTATATTCCCTGTGCTTTACATCCCATGCCTATTGTGTAACTACCAATTTATAGTTATTAATCCCTTCATCTTTTTCACCCTGTCCCCAGCCCCCACCCATCTATCACCCCAATAAATCTAATAGTACTCATCTGACACCATACATAGTTATTACAATATTGACTATATTCCTTATGTAATACGGTACATCCCCATGACTACTTTGTAACAACAAATTTGTACTTAATCTCTTCCCCTTTGTCACCGTTCCTAAGTCCCCTCCCATCTGGCAACCATCAAAATATTCTCTGTGTCTTTGACTTTGTTTTTGTTTTGTTTGCTTGTTTATTTTGTTCTTTAGATTCTACATATAAGAAAAATCACTTTGCATCTGTCTTTCACTTTCTGACATAACTTCACTCAGCACAATACCCTCCAGGTCCAACTGTGGCATCACAGATGGCAAGAACCTATTCCCTTCCCTGGCCAAGCAGTATTCCATTGTATATATGTATCACCTACTCTTTAGACATTCTTCCATCAACAGACGCCCAGGCTGCCTCCACATCTTGGTCATTGTAAACAATGTTGCAATAAGATATGGATGCACATGACCCCTTGAAGTAGTATTTTGGATTTCTTTGGATAATTAGCCAGAAGTGGGACTACTGGGTCCTTCTTTGTCTCTTGTCATAGCCTTTGTTTTAAAGTCTATTTTGTCTGGTATAAGTATTGCTACCACAGCTTTTTTTTTTTCATTTTCATGAAATATGTTTTTCTCATCCCTTTACTTTCAGTCTGTGTGTGTCTTTTGATCTGAAGTGAGTCTCTTGTAGGTAGGGTATGTAAGGGTCTTGTTTTCTTATCCATTCAGCTACCCTATCTTTTGATTGGAGCATGTAATCCATTTACCTTGAAAGTAATTATTGATAGATATGTAGTTATTGCCATTTTACATTTTATTTATTTATTTATTTATTTTGCCTTAAAGAAGTCCCTCTAAGATTCCTTGTAATTCTGGTTTGGTGGTGATGAACTCCTTTAGCTTTTACTTGTCTGGGAAGGTCTTTTTTTTGGCAGGGGGAGGTCTTTATCAGTCTTTCGATTCTAAATGATAGCTTAGCTGGGTAGAGTAATCTTGGTTGTAGGTAGTTGCTTTTCATCACTGGGAAAATTTTTTGCCAATCCTTTCTGGCCTGCAAAGTTTCTATTGAGAAATCATCTGACAGTCTTATGGGAGTTCCCTTGTAGTAACTAATTGTTTTTCTTTTGCTGTTTTTAAGATTCTCTCTTTGTCTTTAACCTTTGGCATTTTAATTATGATGTGTCTTGGCATGGGTCTCTTTGTGTTCATCTTGCTTGGGACGTTCTGTGGTTTCTGGGTTTGTTTATCTATTTCCTTTGCCAAGTTAGGTAAGTTTTCTGCATTATTTCTTCAAATAGGTTTGCAATTCTTTGCTCTCCCTCTCTCTTCTCTTTCTGGTACCCCTATAATGTGAGTGTTGGTATGCTTGATGTTGTCCCAGAGGCTCCTTAAACTCTCCTCATTTTTGGGGGGGATTCTTTTTTCTTTTTGCTGTTCAGCTTGGGTGTTTTCTTCCACCTTATCTTCTAAAGTACTGATTCAATCCTCTTCTTCATCATCACTTGATTGAGTCTCTGCAATGTATCTTTTATTTCCATTATTGTATTCTTTATTTCTCACTGGCTCTTTTTTATGTTTTCTATCTCCATTTTTATGTTTCCTATCTCTTTATTGAAGTTCTCCCTGAAATTATTGTAACCTGTGTTTTTAACTCTGCATCTGGTAGATTGCTTGTCTCCATTTTATTTAGTTCTTTTTCTGGAGCTTTGTTCTGTTTATTTATTTGCGAAATGTTTGTGTCCCCATTTTGGCTGCCTCCCTGTGTTATTTTCTGTGTAGGGCTGTTATGCCTTCTGGCCTTGTGTAGTAGGTGTCCTGTGGGACCCAGTGGTGCAGTCTCCCTGGTCGCCAGAGCAAGGTGCTCCAGGTGTGTTCCCTGTGTGGGTTGTGTGTGCCCTCATGCTGTAGTTGAGTCTTGATTGCTGTTGGCATGTCAGTGGGAGGGACTGACCCTCAGGCTGATTGGTTGTGAGGATTGGCTGTGACTACAGTGGAGGAGCTGTTTGCAGAGGCTGACCCTACAGAACAGAGTTAACTTTAGCAGGGCTCTGGTGCCTGTCCAGTCTGCCTTTGGATGTGTTGTCCTTGGAGGTGGCCAGATGATACTCTGGCCCAAGCTGAAACTGGCCACTGGGCCTGCCAGCCCTGGGGCCTCCTGGGAGGGGACCTGCTGCAGGCCAAGTTTAGCCACAGTCTGTACCCTGCCCAGGGTCACCTCGCATGACCCACAAAGCAGTCTAGAAATGGCTGCTGCCCACACTGTGCTTGGAAGTGCCTTGAGGGTCCAAGCCACAAACCAAGGCCAGCTGTCACTATTGCCAGGCTGCTCAGCCAAAAAGATATGGGACATGCCAAAGCCAGATACTGCTTGTTCAGGTTTTGTGAACCTTTGAGAGACTTTAAGGAAAGTTCACAGCATGAGCCAAGGCAGGCTGTTTATATGGAAAAGCCACTAGAATTGGCTTGGGTGTGCCCAAAAGTTGGGTGGGGTGTGGTCTCAGGGAATCACTGCAGGTAGCCAGGTGATTGCCAGTTTGATGGAGACTCAGATATCGCGTCTGACTGCATCTGCATGCAGTGAGGGGGAGGGCTCAACAAAAAAACAATGGCTCCTGCCAGCTCCTCTGTCTGGGAGAAAACTGCTCCTCGAGCTCTCACCCTGAAAGAAGGCAATTCAATTCCTTCCTGTATGTTCCTGGCACCTTTCTAGGTACTCCCCCCTAGTGCTGGAGCTCAGAGCAAGTGAGTCCATCAGCAAGTAAGTCCATGGTTGAGTCCCTTAAGTAAAGCACCTCGGAGTGCAGCTGCCCTCCAGCTCACTCAACCACAGTCTCCACTGGTTTTCACAGCCAGAAGTTATGGGGACTTCTCTCCAGAGCACTGAAATCCTGGGCTGGGGAGGGGCTGGGGCCCCTTGCTCCTCAGTGGGGGGACCTCTGCAGATGAGATATCCCTCCTAATTTTTAATGGTCACATGCAGGTGTAGGACCAGCCTGTTCAGTGTCTCTGCCCCTTCTATTAGTCTTGAGGTGGCTTTCTCTGTATGTCCTTAGTTGTAGGGCTTCAGTTCAGCTAGACTTCAGGTGTTTCTCAATAATGGTTGTTCTGTGATTTAGTTGTAATTGATGTGGTCCTGATATGAGGTAAACACAGCATTTATCTACTCTGCCATCTTGTCCAGAAATCCATAAATTCAAAGTCTTCACACTCATCTGTGCAATGACAACTACCAATGATCAACAACCTGTGTTTTCCTTGTTAAGGTGAGAAATTCAAACTTTCACAGTTCTTTTTTTAATCTTCATCCCTCTCACATTCATTCACCAAAGAAGAGACTCCCTCAAATCCCTCCATCAAGACTAAAAACATGCCTACATCTACATCCTTGATTTCTCCCTTCTACTATAACAGAAGATGATGTCACACTTCCTGCTTAAGGCTAACCTCTGCCCCAAATGCCCCACCTCCAGTCCAGGCTTCTCAGGGATCTTGTTCTGTTCATCAGCTTCTTCTCTTCAGGCTCTGCCCTAAACATATTTGAATATATTCAAGTGTCTTCCATTTCCTCAAGACCATGTACCCCTTTAGTTTCTGTCCGCTCTCTTTCACACCTTCTAAGACAAGCTTTTAGGAATTTGATTATACTCACCCTACCCCTTCTTCACCTCCCATTCACTCCTCAATCCACTGTTATGCACTGCTCCCACAACTCCACCGAATTACTCTCTCCCATAGTGAACTCCCTAAAGTCCCATGAATTAAGTTACCATCAATATGCCCCAACCCCTCTCCAGACTCCAGTTTTGATTGCAATGTTTGAATGTGCAGCAGGCACCTCAAACTCAGTATGTGCAGAACTGAACTTGCCCTCCCTCCTGTGCTCTCCCTCCTGTGCCCCCTATCTCAGGGAATGATATCATCTTTCACACAGTTGGCAAACCAAAATTAACCTGTAGTATGACTCAACCCTCTCCCTTATCATCCAATCATTCCCCATGACCAGCTGAGTCTTCTGGCTCAACATGTATACGGCCTATCATCCTCATAGAATTTCCATGGTGACAACCGAAGGCCAGGTAACTTGTATCTCTTGCCTGGATTACTCTAGTAGCAGCTCTCACAAAAGTTGGTCCTGCCTTATACTGTAGCCAGAATGATCTTTAATTGCTTAAAACTCTTTAAATTGAAGCTCTTCATTTCTATCAGGATAAATGTCAAATCCCTTATTTTGGTTTACAGGATCCTTCTGAATCTAGTCCAATTCTACTTCTCTAGCCTTACTTCTCGTCATTCTCTCCCTTGTACTTTATCTAGACAACCTGAACTTATTTTTCAGTTCTTCAGCCTGGCTCTCTTCTATCACTTCCAGATGTTCTCTCTATGACTTTGTTATCCTTTCTTTACCTCTGTAACTCCTACTTATTCTTCTAGGTCTCGGTTTAGACATTGTTACCTCTGGAGAACCTTCTCGAGGTCCTCAAACTTACTTAGGTGCTCCCTTTGCATCTTGAATTTCAATTATCATAGCATTTTTTTACATGGTATTTTCCCATAGAGAGAGAGGTACATCTGTGTTGTTTGATCTTGTGTCTTTAATGTCCAGCACAATGCCTGGAATGTAGTTGGCACTTAAATATTTGTTGAATAAATAAATGAATGAAAGCAATTACCCAAAGGGATACAGAAAAAGCCACCCAAGGATAATATAAGCAACTGAATGTGAAAATATGCATATAATTTGTATTAAAATTCACATGACTTCTATTAACTCAGAAATTATAACAAGAAATTCCTCAAAAGAAGGGCATAATTCTATCAGAATTTTCTTTTATATTCCCTTACCAATTATAGTATCAATACCAATAATGATAGCAGCAAAGACTGAGGGGGACTATTCCTCACTTTTTTGGACCAAGTTGTGTTCCCCAGAAAACAAATGTCCTATGAAATAGTAATGGGTATTTCACAAGTAAGGCCATTAAATATAATAATATGAACTGGAATGTCTATGTAAGTGATAAAAGATACACTTTCCATAGAACACAGTTTGGAAAATGCTGCTTCACAGTATTATTTGACCTAACTCATTCAAAACCTGCCATAGCTCAGATATACAGCAATCAGCGTGCTTGTTGCTCAGCTGGCATTCCTATCACAGAAGTTGTTCCAAAGAGTGACTGTTCAAAGCTGTCTTCACTGGTAACACCTAACCCTTTGGCACCCCTTTTCACTCCCCACTTTTATCTCCATTGCAACCCTCAATCTGCTCTCATATCTCCACCCTAAATGTATTAGGGTTCACTTCTTAGCTTGAATTGGAGCCTGATTTTAGTATCGACCCGAAACCATTATTCAAGGGCAATAACAAGATCCAAGAGTAATAAAGTCCCATTTGGGAAATATTTTTCAAGGGAATACATAATAGGCAGTCAAGTGGAAACACACTTTTCTTGCTAAATTATTAGTTGACTTGCAAATTCAAGGAGTAGTTGGAATATGAGAAGATGGAAAGAAGGTGAGCCACATTTATATTTAGATAATATATCAAGTCGCTGACTGAGAAGCTAGGAATATTGAAATGGTGAGACTGAAGAAGAAATAGTTGTTGACTTCACCTTTTTGGCTGAAATGTGTGATAGATGAACAAAGTATCAAATATCTTAGCTATTTAGGCATTGAATAACTGTAGAGTTTCCTGGACTATTCTGTCTGCCTTCAGTAAAAACAAACATAAGCAAAAGCAAGTGATAATGAAAAAGTGGGTAAAGGTGTTTGACAAGAGAATTTATCTTTAAATGATTTTAGCTACATATTTTGTACCACTTACTGCCCAGAATTTACTATCCATAACTTACTGCCATAAGTAGCTCTCATGTCTCTTCTTTAATTCATTTAACAATTTTGGTGCTTCTCTGAGAATGCCACAGCAGTAAAGGTATCTTTTCTTCTTTTAGGGCTAAAGCATTAGTTTTGAAAGAGTACTTTTCTCCCTGAGTCATCACTTTTTCCAAAAACATAACAAAGGGGGGGAAAGCCTAATTATCTTATGTTTTTGATACAAAAAAAGGTAGTAAATATATAAAATAAGAAAGGAGAAATTAAGATACAACATTTGATAAAATTCAATAGGTATTCCTGATGAAAACTGAAATGGAATAGTTTCCTTAACTGGAGATAGGTGTGAATATGTAAAAGTATACATTAATATGCATGCATTGTAGAATAATTACCAAGCTAATTATCATAATCATTGCATTGCATAGTTAACCTTTTGTGTGTGAAGTGACAATACTTGAGATCTACTCTCTAGCAAATTTTAAGCATACAATATTTAATGGTATTAACTGTAGCCACCATGCTGTACTTTAGACCTCCTGAACTGATTCATCTTACATAACTGAAACTTTGTACCCTTTCACCAACAGCTCCCCATTTTTCCCAATCCCTAACCCCTGGAAGTCACCATTTTACTCTCTGCTTTTATGAGTTCGACTTTTTTTAGAGTCCACATATAAGTGAGATCACACAGTATTTGTCTTTCTGTGTCTGACTTACTTCAATTAGCTTAAAGTCCTCCAGGTTCATCCATGTTGTCATAAATGGTAGGATTTCCTTTTTTTTTCTCATGGCTGAATAATATTCCACTGTGTGTGTGTGTGTGTGTGTGTGTGTATCACATTTTCTTTATCCATTCGTCTGTTGATTGACAACTAAGGTGTTTCCATATCTTGGTATTGTAAATAATTCTGCAGGTAGTTTTCTTCTAATAACTTCAGTTCAAAAATACTGAATGTCACCACCTTCCATGACACTTACCAATTTTCTTTGTGTAAAGATAGTTAACTATTGACAGAAGAAAGATATGGGACTCTCAGGAATGAAATTAGAGGGAAGGTCATCAAAAGACAGCTAAATTGCAAACCATTGAAATAGAGGTATTTTGCTACATTTTCACCTATGTTGTTTGCACAGTCTAGTCAAACCACTGGACAAGATAGAACTCCAGATGTCTTTCTCAAGCAGTTCTATATGCCAAAACATGTATATAACCCTGAACTTTTGTGTTCTAAGCTGGGCACTACATGGCATACCATGATATTAACAAAGACAAAAAGATTACTGACACCTCAGTTAGGGTAATAGACTTTTCATGGACTAGTCTTGGTCTGTTTAAGTTCAATAGTGCAGAATTTTATTGACATTAAAGGTTAATTATAAACATTTTGTCATAGGTAACTGCAACATTCTTTCTTCTGTCATATAACTCCCTAGCAATTCAGGTATGGTTGTGATCTCTTAAAGATACCTGAATTTGGAGTAAAATCTAGCTCACACTGAAGCCCAGCCAGAAGTCAATAAGTGGCAGTCTATGCTTCCTCTATAGAGGTAATGCCTCTCACTCACTTGTGCTCAAGCTATTTTGTAATACCAGTAATAGATTTTCAGTGAACCAAGAAAATGCTCTTGTTCAAGGTGCTTTGAGTCCAGTAGCATGAATTTAAGTGACCCACCAACATGTCCAAACCTAATTTGTTCTTTGGCTGTATATACCCTGGGTGTTGTGACCAAACTCTAATCAATCAGTTCAGCTTAATAGTCTCAGAGGGCTGCTGCCAAGATCTGTGAAAATGACACATAAAGGAATTCAAGATCTGTACAGGTAAAGAGGTAATAGTAATACATGTCATTGAATGAGTGCTCACCACAAACCATTATGCTAAGCTGTCACATATATTACCTCATTTAATCCTCATAACCACCCTGTGATTCAGATGCTTTATTGTTCTCATTTTACACATTAGAAAACTGAAGCTCACAAAGATTGAGTAATTTCCCCAAGCTCACACAGCTAGAAGGTAGCAGAGCCAGAATTTGAGTTAAGGTACAATTTGTCACAAAGGAACATCTGGTCAACCCAACTCCATTGCTCACTCTATGACTCAAGAATGCTAAACAGGATATGGCTGAATTCATGGGAGGAGGCTGCAAATCCACCCTGGTCTCTCAATGTCTGTGGCCAATATCTGGAACTGGTCCATATGGGAACTGGAGGGTGAACTTTCTCCTCCTCTCTAAGACCAGAACCAAAATTAGGAATCATCATTCTTGCTAAATATGTTTTCTGTCCCCTCCATCACATCCACCAAATCTTGTAGTAAATTGGGTTACTATCTCTTGATAAGTTTCCCATTTCCAAAAGCTAGCCATAGTTCAATACAACTCTCCTTCCATATAATGTAATCTATTTCTTTGTCAGAGTAAATCTGAGAGCAGGAAGAAGACAATTATAGTGGTTAAACGTACACAAATTTCAAATGTAACTCTAGACCCAAACATCAAATGCATGCATATATGTAAATATACACATAAATATTGTGTGTAAGTATATGTATATACAATATTTACATAGAAATTACATTACATTATTAATATATATTAATAATGCACACACACAGAGGGTACCAAAAAAGTATACACATTTTAAGAAAGGAAAATACTGTATTAAAATTGTAATAATAGGGCCGGCTGAGTGGCTCAGTTGGTTAAGAGCTCACTCAAGAGTTTGAGCTCTGAGCAACAGCGGTTCGAGTCAGCCCGAGCTGAGCAGCCGTGAGCTGCCAACAGGTGGCGGGATGGCTCAGCTAAAAAAAAAAAAAAAAATTGTAATAATATATACCGATAACAAAAGATGAATTCAAGTCACATTTGACTTCTGCAATTACAAGAGGTGCTCAGAGTGGTTACCATCAGCATCCAGACACTTCTAATTATGGCAAACTACTGCTTGAGCAACGTTGACCAAAGTGCCCATTTGTATACATTTTTTGGCACCCCCAGCATATAGATAGAGATAGATAGATGATAGATAGATGATAGATAGATAGATATAGATATATAGGATATCTATTTATCTATCTATCTATCTCTATATCTATATCTATATATAGAGATAGATAGATAGATAGATAGATAGATAGATAGATAGATAGATAGATAGATAGATATAGATATATATGCTTCTGGGTCGCAGGACAGCAGGAAACAGAGCCAGAACCAACCCCCTTGTGTAGAAGCAGCTGATCCATATTCCAAAATATGCAAGGACAAAATTAAGGTAGAAAAAAATTAAGAACAACTCTCATTACATGATTAAGGTGCTGTTTTTGTTATATTTATTATACTCTGAGAATATTCAACTATTTACACTAAAACCACTCACGAGAGATGTCAATTGGATAATGAAAAGGGATGCCTAAGAAAAACTGATAATCAAAATAAATTTACTTAATGCATAAAATATTCTGAGTTAGAACATTTGATGGTGGACTAACCCTAAGATTCTTCTCAATTAACCAGCATTTTCACAGTGAAGGAGATAGGACTCAAAGTATGCATGCAGTTGTAATGTACCATGCAAGGTTAGTAATTATAATAAAAGCTTCCATTTAATAGACTCTATGCTTCAGAATACTTTCCTGTATAGTATCTCCTAAGAATAATTGCATTTTGAGTTCATACTGGACTTGTCTTCTGAAGTGCTGAGGGCACCTTCACATATAAAATTTAACCAAGCAGAATCCCCCTGGGAGAAAGCAACATAGTGTCAGTGAAATATAAGTAAAAATTACTTGCAGTGTATTCCAAGACTCTAATGAACGCAACAGTCAGACATTCAAAAAACCAAAATCTGATTCATAGATAAGTGGGAAGATGAGAGGTAAAGATATGAATGACTGTTGAGGTGCATGCCAGGAGCCACAAAGTAAACAAACAGGAAACTGACATCGGGTTCCTAATTTCAAGGGGTAGCCTCAGGTTTTCCTTGGCCAGTAGATGTCATTCTCCTTGTGTTTTTACCTGGTCTTCCCTCTCTACCTGTCTATCCCTGTAACCCAATTTCTCCTTTTTATCAGAACTCAGTCATGTTAGATTAGGGTCCACTCTAATGACCCCATCTTAACTTGATCAACTGCAAAGACCCCATTTCCAAATAAGGTCACATTCACAGGTACTGGGGATTAGGACTGTATCCTCTTTTGGGGGGACATATTTCAATCCATAACCAGTGGACAGAAAAGAAAAAAGTAAGTTGAATACAGGTATCACCCTGGGAGCTTTGCTTTTCTACCCCCAAAATTATGATACCCAGAAAACTGCTTCGACACTTGAGTCATTTTCTAGGAGTGATGCTGATACTCTAGAAATAAAGGGTTTGGCATATAGCACATTGTTTCTGCTTGATGCCTTTTTGTTTTTTGGAAAACTTATAAGAGTTTATTTGAGCCAAACTCACAAAAATTGCTGGGAAGCAAAGTCTCAAGGGGTTGAGAAAATGCTTCTGCTTTTTTTAAAATTAAAGTTTATTGGGGTGACAATGGTTAGTAAAGTTACATAGGTTTCAGGTATACAATTCTGTAATGCATCAGCTGTATATCGCATTGTGTGTTCACCACCCAGAGTCGGTTCTCCTTCCATTGCCATATATTTGATGTTGTTTACCCTCGTCTACCACCCTTCTCCCCTCTTACCCTTTGGTAACCATAAAACTATTGCCCATGTCTATGAGTCTTTGTTTCTTTCTTTGTCTTTTAGTTTTATATCCCACATATCAGTAAAATCATATGGTTCTTGACTTTTCCGTCTGACTTATTTCGCTTAGCATAATAATCTCAAGATCCATCCATGTTGTTGCAAATGGCACTATTTCATCTTTTCTTATGGCAGAGTAGTATTCCATTGTGTATGTATACCACATCTTCGTTATCCAATCATCTATTGAAGGACACTTTGGTTGTTCCCATTTGATGCTTTTTAAAAAGAGAGGGCTTCATAAGAAAGGAACTTTGGTATTGATATTCTTTGAGGTTGCTTATTAAAAACAGATTTTTATGTAGCTAACACCGGAATTTACTTATATTTCAGATGGAACTGAAGTTTACAAGCCAAACAAATGAGACAAACAGGTGGTAATTCACAACTTTGAATAGAAATCACCTAAAACAGTTTTTAAATTATGAAAATGTCAATGGTAAACCCTGTTTGGTTCCAGAGCCCACTCATGTAGTACTTACTCCATGGAAGTAATATATTAATATTAAAATGTGTTTTCCTTAGTCAAGATTTCTCACATATGTTAATCGTTAATGCAAAAGAAAAGATCACATAAGAGATGAAAAGGAATGCAAAATAGTACATACTCCATATTTTTGAACTATTATTTTTGCTTAATTGTCTCATTAAACTTTAATTTTTAATAGACATTATAGCTTATTGTTTTATGAAGTTATAATTTCATTGTAAATTAGAAACCCTTAAATTACTGGTATTCTGCAATGAACTAAAAAATTTTATGTCTCAAAAATAATTAGTCTCCTTAGTACTAACAAGAGCACTGTGTTTACTATCATGGAGTAACTGATATACAAAAAAGATCAGGACATCTTTACGTAAAGTTAAGTAGTGTACTAGGAACATGGAGGAAAATCGAATGGACCTTACTCCTGGTGTTCAATCCCTCATTTGACTGAAAATTTCAAAGTAGTATTCTTCTAAATGTGAGACTTAAAATTGTCTATAATTTGTCTATTTTTCTTTTTTTGTTGTTAATAATTTTTTTATTAAATTTATCGAGGTGACAATGATTAGTAAAATTACACAGGTTTCAAGTGAATAATTCTATAATCCATAATCTATATATCACATTGTGTGCTCACCACCCAGAGTCAGTTCTCTTTCCATCACCATATAGTTGATCCCCGTTACCCTCACTTACCACCCTCTACCCCCTTACCCTCTGGTAACCATTAAACTGTTGTCTGTGTCTATGCATTTTTGTTTCTCTATCTGTTTGTCTTGTTCCTTTGTTGCTTTCAGTTTTATATCCCACCTATGAGTGAAGTCATGGTTCTTGACTTTTTCTGTCTGACTTATTTCTTTAGCATTTCCCCCAATCTGTCTTCTTGCATTAACCACAAGTCCCAGACTAAGAAAAAATTATAACCCAATTTTGAGTTTGTAAAGGGTTTTCTGTCTTGTTCATGCTTGACTTCCCATAAATACTATGCCTATAATAAAATGTATTTCAACCTAGTGCAGAATTCTGAGGGATAAAGGCATTTTTTGTATCACATCTACCAATAGAGGGCAGACCCTGAATGCCCAGAAAAGTTGTGTGTCCCTAAAAGCCCTTGGGCATGATTTCTTCATAAGCTCACACACAATAAAGAATTACAGCTGCAAGTCCTTTTGGTTGTGTTAGTGACCCCAGATCTAATTTGCTTATGTGAAATGTATTTCCTTTGGATGCACATCTTATCTCTCAAATAACATCCACTCGTTTTAACAAAACTATCAACAAATAAACAAATAAGCAAACCAAATGTTTCCACAAATCCCAAATCCAAATAACTCAAGGATTAGAACAAAATCTGACATATACAACTAGCAGGTTTTTTTCAGCAAATCCAGGAAAGATGTATATTTGATAAAATCCAGAAATCTGAGTGCTGATTAACATAAAGATTTATATGTCAATTAAAATAAATACACTGCAAACAAAAATATTAGCTCCAGAAAGGCCCACCTATTTGAAAACTGGCAGAAAGAACTTGAATGATTGCTAATGAAGTCTTGATTTTTAAAAATTAAATGAATTATATGACTGCTTTTAAAAATAGTAACATTACATTTTACAAAGTCCCCTTTATTGAAAAGATAGCAAGTTCTAAAAATTCAATTAATATAAAATTATTTGACCATGTTCAAAAATGACATTTGTTTCCTATTTTTCTCTATCTCAATCTGTCTATTGTCTCACCCCACTTTATTCAAGTCAAAAACGTTTTAGCACACAACATATGCAAAGCCCCATAATAAGATTTTTAAAAATGAGGCTCCTGCTCTCATGGTATTTGCAATTTATGTAAACAAAATCAGCTCACTGGAATACCCTGGAACATAAAACAAATTCTATAATGGTGACACAAAGAAAGTGTTATGGGGAAAACCAAGAAGAAATACCAAACAGTTATTGAACTCATGGATCTTAAACAGAAGAAAAGCGCTTTCTTATTACTGTCATGGCTTTTAAACCCTAAATCAGGCTTTTCTCAGCAAGTGAGGCCATTCTGACTGGAGTTTAGCAGAAGTTCCAGTGTACTTGCAAATGAGTATGTTTCTACATATGAGCCTTTCATGTAAAAATGTTTTATATGAGGAAGGCCTAGAAACACTCACATTACTGGTGACGCTGTACAGGCAGACCAGGGCTCTGTCTGGGATTGGACTAGACAGGTCTGGTCCCTGAAACCAGGGGTGGCTCTGGGCCCTGATGACCCTCCAGGTCAGACGAATTTGAAGAGGGGGGTCCAGCATCTAGAGGAGGTGACAGTCCTACTCGAACTTCTGAACACTTAGGGAAAGAGTGCCATCAGACTAAGGAGAACAGTGTGTACTTTGCCCCTTGACCTCCACTGCTTACTCGGTGTGTTCACCGAGGCACAAATAAGAAAGTAGATTGAGGGCCGGCCGACTGGCGCGATGGTTAAGAACTGGTTTGGGATGCCAGAGGGCCCCGGTTCGGATCCCACATATGAGGGCCAGTGACACTGCCCTCCGCAGCTAAGATGCTGAACAGCAGCTCAACCTGGAGCTGGGCTGCCGTGAGTCACCGGCGACAGCGTAGGCTGCAGCCCCTGTTGCAGTGGGTTGCCATGGGCTACCGTGTGTAGCCAGCAGCCAGCATGAGTGGCCAGCAGTCAGCATAAGCGGCCAGCAGTCAGCATAAGCGGCCAGCAGCTGCTGTGAGCGGCCGTCCAGAAGCCAGCGACTGATCTGCCTCACCCGGGAAGAGCGCAATGATGGTGCCAACTTGGGCCAGTGAAGCAACGTCCTCCACAACTAGACTGAAGAACAAAAGGACAGCAACTTGTCTGTTCCCCTTCCCCCAATTCCCCAGCGCTGTTCCCATCCCTCCAGCTCCCCAGTACAAATCTTTAAAAAAAAAAAAGAAAGAAGATTGAGATTTCCAAAAAGAACAAACATTTGGCAGTAAAGAAAAGTGTATTTTCATTCATTTCTGAGCTTGAGATTAAGGATCTATAACACAGTGCCTTAAAATAAGCCCCTTCCACACTCTTACGTTATCCAAATTTAAAGCACATGAATAATTTAACTCCACCTGATAATACCCCGCTCCACTCCAAAATCTCTCTTCTGCCTTCTAATCATTTACTGTGGCTAATAATTAGCACAATTTGACTAATATACATTTTATAACCTTCCTTGTCTATAGAACCTGTCCAGATATTACCAAAACTGTAAAAAGCAAAGAATGGGATGCCTAACATCGCCCTCATCATGACTAAAAGAAGAAAAAACAAGCTCTAGGTAAGCCCTAAGGACTTATTATTATTACCATTATTATCAACATAATATAAAAGATTGTTTTTTAACATTCCTCAATTTAAAAACAATTCCACATTTACAATATCATCTAAATCTATAAAAACAAGCTTGGGAAAGTGACAGGCTTGCCTGTAAGTCATGTAGAAAATGAGGGTGGGAATTTGTAGAGGAAAGACTGTTCCATGAGCTGACCACTGCGTGAGCATTATGTGACCTGCTGGCTAGATCCAGGGCAGAACAGAGGTTGCTTCCCCTAAGTCACCTCAGAGACTCTCTGATCCACCCTCCCCTAAGCCCCACAGCATGCTGGTTTGTGCTGGTTCCTAGAACAGGCCATTGCCTTGCCCCGGGCAAGCATATAGACACTGTCCCCCTATCCGGGGGTGATGCCCTAGGACCCCTATCCATTCTGCTCTGTCCTATATGACCGTTAGTGCCTGCCCTGTGGAGCAGAGGATGTCCATAGACGATATCCCGCCTTGTATGTAAATTCCCTTAATAAACTCTTAATGTAATGATAAAGTTGTTAGCCTCTTCCTCTGGTCTCTCAGCTCGGAAAATTTTCTCAACAAGACTAGAACCCAGCTCCAGGCAGAAAGGGTTTCAGATATCTGACAAGATCTGTCCTGAGAGCTAAGGCTTCCACGTTATAAGGAGCCACGAGGCTACTCTCAGAAGGTTCAGAACCGTTTTGATTCAAGATTAGGAGAACGTGCACAGTGGTGTCTTTTCAGGGCTGAGAATACAACCAACCATCAGCACGAAACCCTTCCTGGAATTTCTGAGCTACTAGGCTTCATTACTTCCTGAACTGAAATAATTCACCAAAGTATCCTGGCAATTTAACAGAAGGAACCAGCACTTACCAAGAACTTACCATATGTCAGGACTGTATAGATAGTGTATTTGCCCTCTCTCCCCTTAGTCAGTTACCAGTTTTTACCTGAGGAAGCCAAAGAGAAAAATTAAATGATCTGACCCAGGGCACAGGCATATAAGCTCAGAGCCAAACCTTGAACACAGACCCTCTGCCAGCAAAGCCCTGACTCTCCCACCACAGTGGGTCCCATCGCAGGAGGGTGGCTGTGGATTGGAGCCCTGAAGAGTTCTGTTCCCCAGAGGCAGGGGCTGAACCTGCTTTCAGAAAACCCTTTATTTAGTATAATATTCAGAATCTGAATCTGAATTCTGAAAGCAACAATTGGAAAACAAATGTCAGATAACAGAGGAATATGTATCAATAGCATTTTAAACCCCATTAAACAGAGGTCTTTATTAAGGATAAAACCAGGAGAGAGATGTTTAAAGCTTCTATGAACTGATGATGTATGTCATCAACTGATTCTCTTTTAGTTAATTCCTCTGGGAAAAAGAGGTGCCAGTAGCATGGGAATTCCCAGATCTTAGGTTTAAAAAATTAAACAGCAAAAGTTATTAATTAATGTCCTACCAAGACCAGACATTTTAATATATATTTACTATATTAACAACAACAATAATGGCTAGCACTAATTAAACACTTGCTGTAAAGATGCCAGGCACTATTCTTTACCACATTATCTCATTTGATCTTCCCAACAACCTACTGTTTGCTCTATTTTCTATAAGAGGAAGTTGAATAACTCACCCCAAAATCATATAGCCAGCAAACAGTGGAACCAGGATCTGAGTCAAGCAGTCTGAACCCAGGACCTGAACTCTAACCGATGTAAGATATGTCACTTAACTCAAACCTCCCGTAATCCTGTGTTCTGTGAGAGCCTTTCTATGGCTAAGAAAATTGAGATCTAATACTCAATTTCAAATTCAGGTGAGTCTGCCTCCCGAACTCTGTTTCTTCTACCACAGTTTCCCTAAAAGGGAAAGAGATGCCATAGGGAATATAGTCAACAATATTGTAATAACTATGTGGGGTGTCAGATGGTTACCAGGGTGATCACTTGGTAAGGTATATACATGTCTAATCGCTATGTTGTACACCTGAAACTAATATAATATTATGTATCAATTGTACTTGAAAAATAAATATTAAAAAAAATGAATAAGAAAAGAGATGCCAAAGATGAAGACAACAGACAGGAAGACTAACCCTACAGACGCATCCCATATGTCAGCTGGGGCTTCCCTGCCCCTCCACAACCAGGAAGTACCATCTACAAGCACCTGTGTCCATGTGGGAGAAGTCCCAAGAGTGGCTAAGGCGCTGTTACCTTCTCTGCTCCAGGTTCCTGCCTCCGCTGAATTCTACTTCCCACTCTGCACTGTGGGCCCAGTTACGGGATTCTGCCCTGCTCCCTGATTTCCACAGCAGTCCCAGGGTAAACATGGTATGTATGGACCTTTTCTTTCACACAAGCCCCAGCTGCCCCTTATGATGCTCATCTCTCTCTTCCTCCTATTTTCTTTTCTTCCCTTGAGCCTTTCATCTCCAAAACAAGAATTCCGTCCTCTTTCCGAGTCAGAGCAGTTCAGTCTTATGACCCCATCTATGAAAGACTCTGCCCTGAGACCTACAATTTCAGATCCAGAAACCTTCTCAAGGCATTTTGCTTTCCAAGGTCGCTAGCTAGCTCTCCTTCCCAGAGGGAGGTGTGACTCTGGTTTTCACAGTAACAATCACTCCTGCTACAAATCCTGCCACAGAGCTGTATAATCAGAAACCAATGCCCTGGGAGTCATTTCAAGGCTAAAGAAACAGAATGTCATGAAAACCTCAGTATGCCTAAATTTGTTAAAGTTCATAATATCAAACATATAATATCAAATTTATCACTTTACTTCCATTTTTAAAAATTGATCACACATATTATATAATTTTGGCTGTTACTGGCCTGCCTCTGTATCCCTCAGTCTCAGGGGCAAACCAGGAAGAAAGGAATCTCATTAGCCAAGCACTTGGCAGCCACGTGGCCCCTGAGGCCTGCCAGTTCCCCAGGAGGCTGCTTCCTGGCGGCCTGCCCGGAGGCATTGGCACTCCACTGTGCCATGTTTATCCTTGCAGTGTCAACTAGCTCTGTCTGTAGTCACCGAAAGAGACTGACATTTCTGGACTTTTTCACATAAAAGGGAGCTAACGTATCAGCTGAATGCTGCTGCATTGATGGCTTAAAAAAATTTTTTTTTGGTTTGCCTATGACCCTCAAACATAGACTTTCTCCAGGAAAAGCAGCTGAGGCTCAGTCTCAGCCAAGTTGAAAGGAGCTGTCTTAACTCCATGTTAGCAGACACTAGCTTGGCAGTGTGAAGGACAGAATAAACACAGAATTCCCAAGAAAGGAGCTTTGAGAAGAGGATAGGTGACTATGGCAGGTCGCCCAGGTGTTGGGCAAAATAGAAGGGACATGAACTTTAGATCTTGTCCTGACTCTACCCCAAAGCAGCTCTTGTCCTTGAGCAAATCATTTCACCTTCTGAGTCTCAATTTCCTCTTTATTATAAATTTATAAATTATTATTTATAAAGAGATAATAATACCAACCTGGCTGGTATGAAGATTGGAGAAATGTTAAGTGAAAGCGCCCAGCATATGCCAACAACATGGCGGGGAGGGGCAATACTTTGTACCTGTGATTGTTACACTGGTTCCTAAATTTGTTATTTATTTTTAAAATATTTATTGAGTAGCTACCATGTGCCAGGCTCTGGACTAGCCACTAGGAATAGAGTGGGAAAAGGTCGGACCTAGTTTCCGGCCCATGGAACTTTAATTCTAGGGAGGAAAAACAGGTCTTAAACATACAATGACACAGTGAATTTATTAGTTAATTACAATTGTGACAAGTGATAAAAGTATGGGATGTTATGGAAATCCTAAACAAAGATAGGCTGGTTAGAGTTGATTCCCAAAGACCGTTGGGGAAGCCACCAACAGATAGCATTGTTGAAGTTGAGTGACGTGGCAGAGGTGGGAGAAGGGTTGGCTTCATGCTGAGGACCTGGATGAGGCAGCGCCAAGAAAGGCCAGTGTGCCTGCACTGAGTAAGCAAGGGGCGGGGCCAGGCAAGAGGCGGGGCTTGCGACACAGGGCTTGCAGGCTCTGTTCAGGATCATGAGCTTTATATCTAAGAAGGGCGGGAAATCATTAAGACGTATTTACCATGGGAGGGTGAATGATCCAGCTTCCTATTAAATGTGTGACTCCGGCTGTTCAGATGGTGACACCACAGAGGGCCCAAGAGGAAGCCTGGAGCTGTAATTAAGAGGTTGTTGGTATAATTCAGGCAAAAGATGGTGATATCTTAGAAGAGGAATACCAGAGATATGTCAGAATGGCATGGAGGCTCTAGCCTATCTTCTATTAAAATGTTCCTCCAACTTGCCTGTTGATAGAAATCTATGAAGTTTGTTAAAATACAGGTTCCCAGGGGAGCTTCCAATCTAGAGATTCCACGTTGCTGGGCCTGGGGTGGGGCTTGGGAATCTGTGCTTTAAGGAAGCTTCCCCAGCATTTCTTCTCATTAGGCAAGTTTGCCCAGTGCTACCCCGCGGAGTACACTGGGAAATACACCTTCCTGTCCCTTGTGAAATAAATCGATTCTTCTAGAGATTATGCTTTTCATGACCCCAACCAGTGGAGGGTGCACGTATAAATTTTGAGTTCACATAATGCCTTTCCTACTTAGAACTAAAAGTACTTCAGCTATAACATTTCCAACATTCAATTTATCGAAATTGGTGTTTTTCAAAGTGCATTCCTTGAAATATGAGGGGTTTTTTGAACATTCATAGATGTACCGCTGTCAAGGGAGACAAGAAACAAGCACTCCATGCAAAAACTGCCAGGAGCCGCTGGAAGGGAGGGCAGTGGGATGGAGCACCAGGCTGCTTCTGCATTCCATAAAATTCCGGCAAAGTCAAGGACACCTCTCCAGCCCTTTGGTTGTTCAACTGGAGACTGTGTTATTTGCCCCCAACCTCTGCCAACTGCTCCAGAAGGAAATGTCAACACCTTACATGAAGTATGTCCTTGGAAAATTATTTTCAGTATTGGCCTAGTTGTATATTCTCCAGTTGGAGTAAGAAAGAAGCTTTTTGCAGTCTATCTATCCAGGTATTCTCTCTATCGATTTATCCACCGAGAGACAGCATAGCACAGTGGCTAAGAGGGCAAGTCTGAGAATCAGACTCCCATTGTTCAAACCCTGGCTCTTTTACTTGTTAACTGGAAAAGCTACTTCATCTTCTTATTTTCTTTAGTTTTCTCACCTGAAAAAGGGAATAATAATGGTGTATTAGTTTGCTAGGGCTGCCATAACAAAGCACCACAAATTGGATGGCGAAGACAACAGGAATTTATTGTGTCACAATTCTGGAGGCTGGAGGTCTGAGATCAAAGTGTCAGCAGGGGTGGTTTCTTGAGATGGCTGTCTTCTCACTGTGTCCTCACGTTGTCTTTCCTCTGTGTGTATCATGTCCTAATCTCCCCTTGTCATATTGGATTAGGGTCCGCTCTAAGGGCCTTATTTTACCTTTTTAAAGACCCTGTCTCTAAATACAGTCACATTCTGAGGTACTGGGGGTTGGAAGTTCAACATATAAATTTAGGGGGACACAAGTCAGCCCATAGTAAATGATATCCATCCAGCAGTGTTATTATCAGGATTAAAATACCTAATACATACACCTGTCATATAGTAAGTGCTCAGAAATGTTGTCTATATTATCCACTCCTTCATAGTGAGCAACTGTTATGTGGAAGGAACTATGGTTAAAGTGCTGGGCACATAGTGAAGAATGACATTGTGAGGTCTCTGCCCTTGGGAAGCTTATATTCTAGTAAGAGTAGACAAAACAGGTACACAAAAATGGAGACACTGAGGAATGCTGTGATGAGACTAAAACAGTAATGGGAAGGAGCAGAGGCAGGCATACTTTTTCTGTAAAGCGTCAGACAGTAAATATTTTTAGCTTTGTGGGCCACAACTACTCCACTCTGCAGTTAACAAAGCAAAAGTGGTCATATACAACACCTAAATGAATGAGCAAGGCCGTGTTCCAAGAAAACTTTATTTATGGACACTGAAATTTGAATTTAATTTTTATATGTTATGAAATATTCTTTTGATTTTTTAAAACAATTTAAAAATGTAAAAACTATTCTAAGCTCATGAGCCATATAAAAACTGATGATAGGCTGATTGGGGTCTTAGTTTGTTGATACATTGCTCTAGAAAGTTGACGCTGTCTAGGGGGAAGAATTTTTCCTCCCCCGACTTAGGTTCTGTACTAGGAGGCCTGCAAATTAAGCTGACAAAAGCCAGATTAACGGGAGAAAAGACAAAATTTTTTTCACTTATCGTGAAACACTCAGAAAAAAGCTACTCAAAAGGGCACTTAGAATTTGGAGCTTATATATACCATCTGTTAAAGAGAAGAACACAGGCTAAAATGTGTCATCACTCATGCTAAAGCCCATGATAGCCAACCTGGATTCAGTACCTGATCTAATTGCAGTTTCAACCTCTCTTAGAAATGTAATCTTGATGAACCAGTCTGGAATTTTCTGGTCAAACACCAGTAAGGTAATCTGTCACATGGACTCTCCTCATTTCCCTCCCCGCTAGAAAGAAGAGGCAATCTGCATGATTAAAACCCTTGCGGTTCTCTTCCCCCGCAAACAAGATGTTTTGGTTATAAAAATCTTCCTTTCTTTCTTTTTGTTAATAGCTCCCTTGCCCCACCCCTCTTCCTATAAAAATCTTCCAATAACTCCTGGAAGCACCCTTCTAGTTGCTAGATGGCAGGCTGCTCCATTCGTGAATCACTGAATAAGATCAATTAGATCTTCTAATTTACTCAGTTGAATTTTGTTTTCTAAGATATCTTACTAGGGGAAGGGGAGGGGAGAAAGGGCATGTATGAGAAAACAAAACACTAGGGCCGGCCGAGTGGCTCAGTTGGTTAAGAGCTCGCTCAAGAGTTTGAGCTCTGAGCAACAGCGGTTCGAGTCCAGCCCAAGCTGAGCAGCCGCTGAGCTGCCAACAGGTAGCAGGATGGCTCAGCTTAAAAAAAAAAAAAAAAGCACTTTTAGGAAAGAGAAGTGACAGTGTCTGTTCAAGTGGTCTTCTATCCAGGTGATAAAAGTCAGTCTTCCCTGGTTGTGAAACTCTGAGGATTTATGACAGCTGAGTTCTTTTAGGAGAAAAAGCACTCTTCCTGTATCTGTTGATTCTCAAACGCCTACAGCTCAAAATAATTTTGATGCCACAGTGGCACATTCTGGACCTTTAACAATAGAAATGTACTCATTAGAAATAAACTGAAGCCGTATTCTAGATCCCTGTCTACACGTGCATTACAAAGTACAAGTATCAGTAGTCAGCTTCTTGAGTTTTTATGTGGCATTCAGGAGAGCTATAGGTTCCAGTAAGAATTGAGATGAGCCTGTGGTATTTAAAGTATAGCCTTACTCCACCACCACACCCCTTCCCCCAACCAGCCCTTCAGGACACATACCTACATATCATGTGTGGTCTAATGGCTAGTTTAAAGTGGTTTTGAACTCCCAGAGATGGGAAGGCCTGTCAGGCTCCTCCTGATGTGCACTAGAAGCTGTGAGCACAGTTACACGCACATGCTGACATTAGTGAGCATGGACTCCTGGGGGAAGTTAAGATGTGTGACCCGCACTCTCATGCAAGGTCTGTCGGGGGCAAAGGAGGCCCTCTTTGGATATCATGTATCATGTCAGCAAAGCATGACACCCAGCATTTGTCCCAGATGGTATATGGTTTTCAGAAAAGGCAAGTCCCCATGAGAGGTAGGGTAGGTCAGGACAGTACAGGGTAACAGGAAATAGTGAGGAACTCGTCAAATTTCCTCCATTCCATCTTGAGTATTGTATTATAAGCTGGAGAATCTCTGTTGTCGGGGACTTACAGGTCACTCACCTTTGCATGTTTCTTACTGACAAGAAAATTAAAACCTGCCATTCAGACTCTTCTCATCGGACTATTAAGTGGAATTCTTATTGTCCTGAGCTCAAGTGGGCTGTGCCTTCTCATTTCAGTCATGCACAAGTATGGTTTGTTTGGCCAAGCCTAGATAGTTGAGAAATCTGTGACCTTCAGGTCAGAACAAACTCAATAGGATGAGCCAATCAATGGGGTTAGGACCAAAACTAAAACTGAGCAAACGTCAACTTCTGGGGAGAAAAGGCATGCCAGCGACCACTCCTACCAAATAGTCATGTGATAGAGAAGTACATGAGAAAAATATACCAAAAAATACCTTAGAATTTGTTTTTTGACAAAGCATTGTATAAGGTTATCTGTTAATTTTTATCCATCTTTATTTTGGTGCTATTGTGTGTCTGTTCTTTATTTAAAGACTGCCCTTGGTACTTAGTTAATATTGTATATTCCACATTGTGAAAGTTAAAACAATGGGAAAATGATCTTTCATGCAACAGTAACTTGCTTTTCCATAAAAGATAATGAGTCAAATACCTCTCTCTAAAAAAATGGTAAAAATGTAAGTTGGCAGCCATCACACAAGTAGAGAGAACAATTTCAAGGGCTATATGCTCATAAGAACTTACATCTTCAAAACAAGGTATTAAATTAAGTCTTTAAATGTGTTTCCTCTTTCAGTCAGTCAGTCAGTCAACAAATATTTATCAGTCTGCCATATGCCAAGAGCTGTGCTAGTGCTGGGTACACTGATGAACAAGACAGATAAAGACCAAACAAAGAGAGGATTAAGACAGCAGAACAGAGTAGGCATTAGTTTTTGCTTTGTTCTTTTTTTTAATTAACTGAGAACTACTGAGACACAGTAGTCAAGAATGACCTCTCCAAGGCTGTCTAGGACATTTATACTGAAACTGAAGCAAATACAAAGTCCTTGAAATGACTCAGGATAAGGGAGAGAAGTGTGTGTGTGTGTGTGTGTGTGTGTGTGTGTGTGTGTGTGTGTGTGTGTGTGTGTGTGTGTGTGTAGGCTGGGTTGGGCGGAGGGGCCCAAAATGAGCTGGAGAAGAAAGCTGGGAGTATTGATGGGTTTTAGGGATGGAGAGGACCTGATCAGGCTGCACAGAGTGGAAAAGGCAGGCAAGGAGATGAGATACAGAGTGCTTTTGCTTAGGCCTTGGGCGAGATGCAGAAGGCTTACATAGGGTGGTGGCAGATAGATTTAAGATGCGTTTTGAAGTGGAGTCCACAGTGCTTAAAAATAATTTGACATGGGGATGGAGTTGAGAAAAAGAAAATAACTATCCAGGACTCAGGTTTCTGGCTTAGGATCATTTCCCTCAGTTACTTAAAGGTACTTAACACAGTTAAAGCAACTGAAGCCATTGTCTTGTTAATTTATTTGTTTATTCTGTCTACCTACAATAATGCTGTCCAATAGAAAATGAATACAAACCACCTATGTAATTTAAAACTTGCTAGTAGCCACATTAAAAACAGGTGAAGTTAATTTTACAGAAATATTTTACGTAACCCAATATATCCAAAATATTTCAACAAATAATCAGTATAAAAAATAAGAGATTTTTTTACATTTTTTGTACTAAGTCATCAAAATATGGTGTGTGTTTTACACTGATAGCACATCTCAATTCAGACTAGCCACATTTCAAGTCCTTAAGCATACCTGTGGCTAGTGGCTACGTACTGGACAGTGCCCATCTGAATGGGAGCCACCAAGGGCAGGTCCATTCATTCCTAAATGAGTGAATAAATGCCTGGTGATGGGGGTTTATTGGAGGCAATAGTTTGGGGGGTGGGGACCAAAGCTTTCATTTTGGATTCATGCAGTCTGAGGTGTTCATGAGACCTCTAAGTGGAGATGTCAAGAAAGGAAGTGGCTAGGAGAATCTGGAACTGAGAAGAAATATCTGGATAGAGATGTAAATCTGGTACCTCGATGGGTTCTAAATACAAGGGAATCATTGTGGATCACCTTGGGAAAGAGGGCAGAGAAAAGAAAGGGCATACCCTGACTTGGAGAGATACCAACATTTAGATGTTGAGTGAGATAAGAGGAAAACCAGGAGAGTATGGAGGACTCAAGAAATCGAAAGAGAAAACGTTCCAAGAAAAAAGGAGTGCTCAGCTCTGCTGAGAGGCCAGGTGAAAAAAACAAAAGGACCAAGAAGACAGGAACTTTGAGATCTAAATAATTCTGGCACACTTTCCACAATTTTTTAAGCCTTACTTATAATGCTTTGAGTCAGAGAGAGATACTTTTTAGTGTGTGTGTGTGTATGTGTGTGTGTGTGTGTTTTAAATACAAAGAAAGTAGGCCTCCAAAAGGTTAAGAAGCCCAGACAGTTTCTTATCTAGAACTCAAGACTCTAAGTCCAGCACTATATACTGAACATATTATAAGGCGCTGGATATAACAAGGGACCATTGGAGGTTTGTGGAGGGGGCATGACTATCTGTGACTTCATTAGTTCTTTTTGAAGTAGATGTACATTTGGCAATATCTCTTAGGTATGGAACTAGACCAAGATTACATGATTGCTAGTTCATGCAATTTCTTAAGTGACTTCTGCCCTTCATTTATAGCACCTAGAATTCTCAACATGCTGTTCATCACAGGAGTCCATTTCTCAACCTATCTTATCAATGTAATTCTCCTGCAGTGCATTAATGTAAACTAACAACTTTATTCAAGAGAAAGGTCATTTGCAAATATTTATCAAGTGTGTTGTTATAGGTAAATTAGGCTTTCTCTGCTGCCTTTCAAAGCACAGAAAGAAATTCTATGGCTAAGTAGTTCTGTGACCTTGAATAAGACTTTACCTTTCCTGTGCCTCACTGCTCTTATCTACAGAATGGAGGGGTTAAAGCAGATGATCTCCGATTTTTAAAATAATTTATGATTTAATGCTATAGTTAGTTTCTTCTGTCTACCTATTTAACTTCAAATTTGGTCAGTGTGCACAGATCATCCTAAAGGAATTCAAGAAACCTCGGAATGAATTCCAAGTTCACCAGCAGGTAGATGTCTAACTGTGGAACATGGACCGCCTCACTTTGCCCATACGTGAAATGGGACGATAACACTCCTGCTCCTGCTCATCTCTCCGTTGTTTCTCGGACTGAACCAAATACATCACGTGAATGATTTGTAATCTGTGCAGTACTAGAGAAATTAGAAGTGTAGTTATTGTTAAAGCGATGTTTAAAACACTGTCCATTTCCACTCCTGACAAATGCCGAAATGAGTCTGTCATTTATCCTTAGGGCATGTGACTTTTTACTTTTGTTGAGTTACGGTAGGTTACGAATGGAGTACTCTCAGTGTGAGACTGGAGACAACTGTTCAGTCTTGCTATCTCCAGAGAGTGCCTATCTTTGAATGTTGGCAAGCAAATAATGAGACGCACAAAAAAGAAACAAGAAAGTGGGAAGGAGGAAATTCGCAAGCAAAGAAGAAAGGCGAAGGCAAAGCAAAGTTAGGAAAATAAAAGGACAGTCAGAAGAAGTA
The DNA here is from genome assembly GCF_001890085.2 of Hipposideros armiger. Taxonomy (NCBI): domain Eukaryota; kingdom Metazoa; phylum Chordata; class Mammalia; order Chiroptera; family Hipposideridae; genus Hipposideros; species Hipposideros armiger. The sequence continues at coordinate 2,107,428 of NW_017731376.1, read as the reverse complement.
AAGGGATGAGGAAGGGAAGTGAGCACCAGCAGGGCAGTAACAGAAGCCAGCTCGGATGGGGGCGGGGGTGGGTGGCGAATGAGTGGCTAGTCCAGCGACTTGCCAAGCAGGCACCAGGCAGAAGAGGGGAGGAGGAGGGTGGGGCTTGGGGAAGGGCAAAGGCAGGGCGAGACTTAAAAGGGAGATGACCCTAGCTGGTTGATGCCTCCAGTGCCCTCTGAAGCCCAGGGCAAGGGGACCCAACGCTGGATAACGGGAGGAAAGGCCCGCTGCGGAGGCAGTCCGTGGGCTCTCGAGGAGGCGCGCAGACAGGAGAGGGGAAACATCTGGGAGCGCCCCCGCCACTCCGCCACCATGCGCGAGCTGTACTGCAAGCAAGATACTCTGGCGCTGAGGAGGAAGCACATCGGGTAAGGGCTCCCCAGCCCCGAGGAAAGGCACAGAGAAGGGGAAACAACCAGGGCAGGGGGCAGAAAGCTGAAGCCTGGCAGGGAGCCGGCGCGCGAGACGCGCCACGCAGAGGCTCCGCGAGCTGCCGCCGCCGCCCGCCGCCGAGCGCCCAGAGGCACCTGCGCACGCGCGCTGCTGCCAGCAGGGGCGCCTCCCAGCCCGCTTCAGTGTGGTCCAGGCTCTGCAATCAGGGTAGGAGAGGGGCTGTGGGCCGGCTGGAGGGGTTGACCCGTGAGGGTTAATGGCCCTAGGGAAACACCATTCCAGGGATGGGCGCTGGGAGGAGGAAGGGTACTTCTCCTTTATTCCCACCAAGTCAAAAGCTTTTCAAAACTATGAACTCAAAAATGTTTCTGATGATGACTGTGAAAACAAGCTAATGCTGACAACTTTTGTTTAAAGTGAACTTTTTCATATTGCATGCTTGGTTAAGTGGTAAAGGGTTAACACAGCCAGTAGGAAAACTTGGGAACCACCACCTTCTTTAAGATGCTACTTAACCACCGTAGTCTCCCTCGCTGTGCCCTGCTGTGCCCTCGCTTCAATTTAAAAATGCAGTGTTCTCTCCAGTCTACTGTTTGTTTTGCCCATGCCATAAACGACTTGGTAATATACTGGTGAACGTAAGAGACTGAACGTTGTCAGACCTGGGCTCTGGTCCTAGTAGGGTGTCGTGTTACCAGTGTGACCTCTGTCAAATTAATTTCCTCTTCTATGAAAGTAGGAATAACATTCTGCTTCATAGGAGCGAGCAAATGAAACATTATAATAAATGCGAGCTGGTTTGGTGTTGTTTTTTTAAGGTACATGTAAAATTGAATGATGATTGAGGCCGTTCGTGACCCTTAACTCCTGTAAAATCCACGGTCTGCAATATTAACATATAATTAACAATCGCTGCAGCGGGAGGGCCAGAGACAGAACTGGGGGGGACAAGAAAGGAAAGAACCAGGGTCCTCTTCGAAGAAGTGCTGGGCAGTTTCTCATACTGAGGCTCCTGAGAGCAACCCGGGAAGTTGCTAAATGCTTTAGGAGTCTAGTTAAAGCTAAAGCTCTCTCAACCCAGCGCGCGCGGTACAGTCAAAATGGGCAGATTCCTCCTCACTACCCTATCGCCCCTTTCCCTTTTTCTAATCACCACTTTTTTTCTGTTAGTTTTCAATGCTATACAGTTAGATTCCAAGGAAAACCTAATGATTTCTGACGTGAGTGGATCAAATTCTGTAAAAGGAGGAATGTAGCCATGGACTGACGGGAAGAATTTTACCCAAGGTCTGAGGGGCAAGGTGGAAAGTCATTAACAAGGCAAGGTGAAGTCTGCAGTTTTCAGCCCATATTCATAACAAAGGGGTCTTTGGATTTTAACTCATAGGTATAAACTAACACCTGAATTTGAACCAATAAGAAATTCCCATTAAATAGTAGTTTGGTTTTAGCTGATGATGCTTAATCTTAGGCAATTTTAAAATTTAAGATTACCTATTCACAATAATCAAAATATTTTCTAAAGAATTGCATATGGACTTCATATAGAAGTATCTAATTACCCTCTAAATTGCCTTTTATGCATGTGGCAATTTTTGTGCATGCAAAATCACCAAAATAAGAATAATACATTGTATTAGTTTTTGAATGTCTGTATAGCCATTATCAGAAAGCTCTGTGATGTTTCTATGTTGCTAAAGTTTATATTGTAGACATTCATCCAAATAATCAAGAACGTGGATGACTTTATTATGCTCAAAAGAATGGATTAAGGGTTTAGAAGAATAGTTGGATTTTATTATTTAAGAATAGAAAACCCATTTGATACAGGACAAGTACCACTCAAAGACATGGAAATGATCTCCTATAAAATCACTTTCATAGTATGTAACACTAAGTTATTTGTATTTAGCCTTTAGTGCTATTTTTTTCTTTATAAATTAGATTAGAAGGAGAAAGAGAGAAAGCAAGCAAGCACTATTTTGGACTATGGCATAAGACAGTCTACTTTCAAATTCTGGTTTTCTCACTTACTGGCTGTGTAATCTAAAACAAGTCCCTTAATTTTTCTGTGCCCCAGTTTCCTCACCTATAAAAATGAGAATGACAGTAACCCCTATTTATATAATTGTTGGGAGTATTGAATGAGATAATATTTGTAATATTTGTCAGTTCCTGATACCCAGTAAGCCTCAAAAAAAAAAAAGTTTTTTTTTCCCTAGTAGAACTAAATTTCCTAAAGGAAAATTAGTTATTGTTTTGTGTAATTAGAACTGTCAGAGTTGATCCATGTGCTTCTAAATAGGGTTGTCAAATCATGGCAAATTTAATATAACAAGCATAAGAAATGTGAGCAGTGTCACGAATGGGGGATTAAGGTAAAAGGTTCCAGGCCGATATGAAATAAAAAGTTGTGTCAGCCAGGTTGTGTTTCCCCTTTCCTTTATGTAATTGTAATTTTCCACTTATCGTGACCTTCATTGAGAAGGAAAAACACTAACAGACCAGAATGTTTCCTTTTATTATTTCTAGGCCTTCATGCAAAGTTTTCTTTGCTGCGGATCCTATCAAAATAGTGCGAGCCCAGCGGCAGTACATGTTTGACGAGAAAGGGGAACAGTACCTGGACTGCATCAACAACGTCGCCCATGGTAACTGTCCTGTCTTATTGTGCCTTGATACCTCTATGGAGTAAGGCAGACATGGCACCCTTAATGTTTGCCCCGGGAATTGCAGGGCCTGAAGTTCCTTTGCTGAATGAACCCAGCAAAAGTCCTAGCAGAGAAGAGTGTAGCAAAACTTGGAACAGAAAGAAGCTCAACTTGTGTTTTCTTGCTTTACCACCCCCACCCCCGCCCCTCACTTGCCAGGCATTTAGTATTGTAACTTATTTCTTTGGTTTTTGTCTCCTAAATTTTAGTGGGACACTGTCACCCAGAAGTGGTCAAAGCTGCCCTGAAACAGATGGAAGTGCTAAACACAAATTCTCGATTCCTCCACGACAACATTGTAGAGTACGCCAAGCGCCTTTCCACAACCCTGCCGGAGAAACTCTCTGTTTGCTATTTTACGAATTCAGGGTATGTTTCCAGGCTTCCCACCCATCCCATTCCCAGAAATCTCTTTGATTACTCTCAGGCACATACCTTTCCTTTTTTGCTTCGTGGTAGAGCACAAATGTCTCTTAAAGTTTCCCTGACATTCTTGCTATTTACTAAGTGACCATTCACTGGGGATCTGACCAATCTGGTTCTTCTGCTTTTCTCCATGAACCTGTTGTAGATGGGACACCAGACACTTGTTCCAAGGCTTTTGAGCACAATCTGTAACAGTCTGATGATTAATAGGTGCATGCCACTCAACTTTTTATTACCATGGCTTCCTTGGTGAAAGATGGGAAAGGCGTCCCCTTAAGTATTCCTAAGGGTAGATACTTAGGTCATGACCATAGCAGAAATATTCAAGTCTGGTGTTCATGTGAGAAAACCTAGCTAGTCAAATGCCACCCACCTCTTCGGGAAGTAGAGTAAGTAGCTAAAGAACCCATGAGCCTAGGTAGTTCTTTTAAAGCATGATTGAGGCATTTTAACAAAGAAAGAACTCTACTAGACAAACTATAACTTTTGTAAGATTTTTGATTGATTTTTTTCTTAGGCAATTGAACATATTTTTGCGACACAAATAGTGAAGGAATAAATTCAAGTGAATAGATATGTTCTAATTTTTAAATTCTGTAAACTCAAATTACTATATATCCATTCTAGGGAATATTGTGCAGCCATTAAAAAGTATGTTTTGAAAATACCTATCTAATGACTTGTGATAAACTCACAGTGCAATGTTATATTTATAGGAAACCTGTATATACAGCATAAACTCACATTTTAAAAATGATATATGTGTATATATGTTAAAATTAGCTATTAGAAATTCTGTAAATATTTGATTATATGATTCTGTGATTTACTTTTCTCTTTTCAATGCGATATTTTAAAAGCAAATTTTTAGCCAAGAGATCATTCTTTTTTCTTTGTAAAGAATTAAAATATTTTGTTATAAAGCATCCTTGCTTTCAATAATTTAAATATTATACTATTTGACTTTCACTGCTAAAGAACCCTATACTGTCAAAGAGGGACTAGACCCAAAGAACACTGTCCCCAAAGACTAGAGGCAATAGAGCCTGGAACAGTACAAAAAATAATCTTGAAGTTAAACAGGCTTCAGTCTGAAAACTGACTCCGCCTCTTACTGTGAGGGCTTATTCTGGTTATTTAACCTCCGAGGCTATCTCCTCATCCATAAGGAGGAGAACGGCAATACTTGCCTGGCAGAGTAGTTATGAGAGTAAATAGCAAAACACTCAGCATGATGTCTGGCAGATAGAAAACATTCCACAAGTGATTATTTTCTTCCCCTGTGTCTAGATAGACTCCGAACCAGATAGAAAAATTATGACCTTCATTTTATAGATAAGGAACTAATCAAATTTTGAGCCAGTACAACAGAGTTTAGTCACCAGGTTAATGGGCCCTCACACTCCACTTCTCCCAGGCAGATCAGGCTTCAGGCAGGCTTCTCAGTGTCCTCAAAGTTAGTCACCTATTGAGGTGACTGAACTCGGCTAATGTTAGAAATGGGCTGCACATCCTTCATTCATATTGCATTTCCTCCGTTTGTCTCATTCTTTATTGAAGGCATCTGGGGAATTTGTATTAAAAGGATGAAGTGAGATTGTTGGGTGGCAAGATTGAAGGGGAAGGAGAGGAGTTCAACTTATTTCTTAATACATTTCTGAACACAATAGCTTCCCCCTTGTTTGAGATTTTGCTTTCCACGGTTTCAGTTACCCATGGCCAACCGTGGTCCAAAACTATTAAATGGAAAATTCCAAAAATCAACAATTCATACGTTTTAAATCGTGCACCATTCTGAGTAGCACGGTGAAATCTCATGTCATCTGGCTCGGTCCTGCCTGGGACATGAATCGTTCCTTTGTCCAGTGTATGCAGACTGTACACGCTCCCTGTCCATTAATCACTTAGTAGCCCTCTCAGGGATCAGATTGACTGTCTGATCACTGAGGGTTTCGCAGTGCTTGTGTTCAAGTAACCCTGATTTTATTGAATAATGGCCCCAACGCGCAAGAGTACTGGTGCTGGCAATTTGAATATACCAAAAAGAAACTGAAAAGTGCTTCCTTTGAGTGAAAAGTTGGTTACAGTACAATAAGATAATTTTAGAGAAAGAGCACATTCACATAATTTTCATGACAGCATTTTGTTATAATTGTTGTGTTTGATTATGATTGATTGTTGTTAATCTCTTACTGTGCCTAATTTTATAAATTAAACTACCATAGGTATGTACATATAGGAAAAAAACATTGTGTACATAGGGTTCAGTAATATCCATGGTTTTAGACATTCACTGGGGTCTTGGAATGTATACCCCTCAGATAATGGGGGACCACTCTAATTAGAATTTGATAACTTTTAAACTACAATTTTGAAATATTTTAAGAAGAGCTTATGTCACATTGTTCCCTCTTTCTGTTTTCTTATAGATCAGAAGCCAATGACTTAGCCTTACGCCTGGCTCGGCAGTTCAGGGGCCACCAAGACGTGATCACCCTTGACCAGTAAGTCCAGCCATATTAATACCATAAACACATGTAGAGGAGGGTGGATATGTGGCACACTGATTTTTACTATGTATTAGGGGATCAACCCAGGTTAGGCCTGCAGGATACTTAAATTCCTTCTCAATACCTGAAAACAGGGGAGACTCTATTGGGTGCTGTTATCATGGTGTCATGGACCTTGCACGAATCATTGCTTAGTTCTTACACATTATTTATTGAGCCACTACAATATGTAACTCAGTCTTTTTCAAGATAAAAATACATTTCTTAAAAATTCAAGCATCCACTTCACTATTGTGATTATGTTACTGCGATTAATTTAAAAGATAAAAATTTATGGCAAATTTTAAAGAACACAAGCAGCCAAGCCAAGTAAAAATAATTTTTCATTAGTTTATGGCTATTAACAGTTGCTATTAAACTTCCCTCTCAAACATGAATTTATTACATTTTAAACAAGAAATCTAACAACTTCTGTCTTTACTAAGGAGATTTCTTCTAATTTTTTTCAACCTCCCCACCCACTAATCTTAGACACAAGGGTTAAATTCAGCATGCATCTCATTTCTTGTTCTCTATAGGCTTTTCTCACTTTATGTGTTGGTTAGTATATTTGTTTTCTAATGTGGCTGTAAAAAATTACCTCAGACTTAGTGGCTGAAGCAACACAAATTCCTTCTCTTACAGTTCTGTATGTCAGAAGTCCAAAGTGGGTCTCACCGGGCTAAAGTCAAGGTGTCAGCAGGGCTGGGTCCCTCTAGAGGCTCTAGAGAATCTGTTTCTTGCTTTATCCTGCTTCTAGAGGCCACCTGCATTTCTTGGCTTGTGGTCCTGTCCTTCATCTTCAGAGCCAACCATTACATTACTCCAGCCTCTGCTTCCATCCTCACATCACCTCATGTCTCTGACCACCATCCTCCCGTCTCTTTTCACTTATAAAGACTTATGATTACATTGGACCCTCCAGGATTATCTCTCCATCTCAAGATACTTAATTCAATCACATCGACAAAGTCCCGTTTTCCGTGTAACATATTCTTAGGTTCCAAGGTTTAGGTGAGGACGTGGGCATCTTTGGTAGGGGTGGGAGGGTGCTACCACATTGATTTTCTGGCTCTCTTTTGTTTCCCCTTCTCCCCTACCTATATACAGACAGCTATCCTAATGTGTCTAATATATATCTTTTATTTATTATTCTTGTAAAATGTAGGTTATTTTACATGCATCTGTTTTAATTTTACAAATATTGCCATAGAGCTCTTTGTGTTTCTGACTTTTTCCCTCGGCACTGTTTCAAGAGTCTATGTTTCTGGGTATACATCTGTTCTTCTAATTCAGTGCTTTCCAATAGAAATATACTGTGAGCTACATAGGGAACTTAAATTTTTCTAGTAGCCATTATATCCGAAATATTTCAACACATAATCAGTATAAAGATATCAAATGTTTTATCTCTCTCTCTCTTTTTTCTGTATTGGCTTTAAAATTCAATGTGTGCCCCATACTTACAGCACATCTCAATTCTGACTAGCTGCATTCTACATGCTCAATAACCACACGTGGGCATGACTGCCCTGGGGGACAGCACAGCTGGAAGTCCTGCCTATCATTCCCCCAGTGGTGGATACCTCCAGCTTCCACAAACAGCACAGCAATGAGCATCCTTGTACATGTGCTCCAACAGACCTTTCTGAGAATTTCTTAGGGATAAAAACCCAGAAACTGGTTTGCGAGGCCATAGGGGCACTATAAGCATTGCAAATTTGACTAAATACTGCCAGGTCCATCTCCAGAATGGTTGCAGGAATACACAGTACATGAAATTTCCTATTTTTCCATATCCTCACCAAAACATAATAGTATCCTGCTTTCTATTTTTTTCCTAATTTTTGCTATCAGTCTAGTAGGTATAAAATATACCTACTAGATTTGTAATTTTCTCATTATGAGTTTGAGTATCTCTTCATACACTTATACATTTGTGATTTCTCTTCTGGAAATGACCTGTTCATATTCTTTGCCCATTTTTTTATTGGGGTTCTACCCTTTTCTTGTTGATTTGCTGTTGCTTATATAATCTAGATTAGAGGATCTCAACCTTAACTGTGTTTTAGAATTAACTGGGACATTTTTTTTAAGTACCAATGCCCAGGCCCCACTCTAGACCAATTAAAAGAATCTCTAGAGGTGGATTCTAGAAAACAGTATATATATTTTTAATTTCCTAAGTGATCCTAATATGGAGGCAAAATTGAGAACCACCATATTGGACATTAATGTCTTTTAGTTTGAGACATTTTAAATATTTTTTCTGTATCTAGCATCTGTCTTTTAACTACCGTATTTCCCCATGTATAAGATTCTCCCATATATAAGATGCACCTTAATTTTGGGGCCTGAAATTTGAAAAAAAATGTATTACATAAAGTTATTGAACTCAAGTTTTACTCATCATAAAAAAGTGAAATTTGAAAAAAGCGGGAAATGCAAGTAAAAAATCTACAACCACTATATAAGACGCACCCAGTTTTTAGAACCCAAATTTTTCAAAAAAAAGGGTGCATCTTATACATGGGGAAATATGGTAAGTCATTGGTATCCTTCAGCAGAAATCTTTAAATTTCATCAAATCAAATAGATAAAATTTTCATCTTATGGTATGTGTTTTTTAAGTTTTGTTACTATCTCTTTCCTAACCTCCCAGATTACAAAGATGTTCTTTATTTTCTTCTACTGCCTTTATAATTACTCCTCATATTGAATCTATCTGGAGTCCACTGTTACCATTTATGTATGGATGTATCTCTGAGGCTGCCCTCTGTCCTAGGCGTCTCTTTGTTCTTATTCCAGTGCCATACTAATTTTATTACTCTAGCCCTGTAGGATGGTTTAATCTATGATAGGGGAAGTCTTCCCTCTTTGCTATTCATGGGCCTTTGATATTTCTTTTCCAGATCTCCCAATTATACCTCTGGGCAAGAAACAGAAAGAGGAATATCATAGCCACCTGTATATTAAGTAAGAGAAAGGAATTTCAGAGCCACTTGATCACCTCTCAGTCTTAGTTCTTGAAGAGACCGTCTGTTCCTTACTAACTTGTATTTGCCTGACATATGGGACTAGACATCCTTTGGAAACCATCCTAAACAGAAACACAGCCCATTCTATGATATGAGGTTATTTTTAAAAATTTACTAGAATGTAACTATCAAATACATTTAAGGAATACATCTATATGAAGGTTTTCATGAAGCTATAAATTTTCTTTTTACCTTCAGACAGTCTAATTTAGCAGATATTATATAATTTAAAGAAATTAAGTTCTTTAACCGCTAAAAAGAAATTGTCTTTGAGGATACATACTTGGCTTTTCCTGTGTTTTGCTACATGAATAAGGAGAACTGGACAAATTAAATGGCCAGTCTTGCCATGAAAAATTAGATCCCATATAGTTAAATCTGGAACCAATGCTGAGATTCTCCCTGGATGATATGCAATACTATTTTTCACATATTAGAAAAACATCCTTCTTTGAGTGATCTCGGTTACTGTTCTTTTTCTTTTCAGTGCTTACCATGGTCACCTATCATCTTTAATTGACATCAGTCCATATAAATTTGGAAAGGGCAATGCTGTTAAAAAAGAATTTGTGCATGTGGTAAGTATTTTAGAAACCAAGAATCAGAATGTTAGTACTGGAAGAATGCCTAGTGATAATCCAGTCCAATCCTTTCATCGAAATGAAACCATGAAAAAGATACTAAGATCTAGAGCAGTATGTGACTTGCTGAAGTCAAAAGTTAGTTAATGACAAGATGTGGCTTAAAACCCATTGATGAGTAACACAATGGGCAAGTTAGTATAGTGGTAGTGAGAGCTGTAATTCACAACTATCACTTTATTTTTCTTGCCCCTTGATCTTTAATTACTCGCCATCACTGATGTCAGCTTGAAATTCAGAGTTGAATGAAGTGTGTATGACTCTATGCTAAATTATTATATAGATTTATTAAGTAAAATAAATAGTAAATAGAATAAAGAAACCAATCAAGTTTAAAACTTTAATTAAGGTTCAGTAGACTTTGTTAAGCAAATCATCAATATCTTCTTTCAAGATTTTAAAATCTGGATTTAATGCTGAGGCACTCTAGTTTTCTCAGTGATTATAATTTGCTATATAACTGGTAAGTGTTGGTTTATTTTCAATCTAGAATAGTTAATCCAGTTTCCATTTATTGAAATTTTCAAACAATATAGTCACACTTGTTGATTTGAATTTGGTCCTTATGTGAATAGGGATGCTATCTTGACTTCTAAGGGTCTAGGAGCAAATCCAAGTTCCCGTTCATGATGCGGAGATTTCAGCACTTAACAGAATTCGTCTGAGCAGCTATGGATAAAAATAATAATAATAAAAAAATTAAAATTCAGAAATGTTACAGAAAAAGAACCAAATAACCTAAAGTCACTTAAGTCCACATGGTCACTTTTCTAATGTGCTCTCATGGGGAAATGCCAAATTTTAAAGGCTCACTTGTCCAAAAGGCAAATCATGAGAAACTGTATCATTTGATGTTTTCAGGCACCAACTCCAGATACTTACAGAGGAAAATATAGAGAAGACCATGAAGACCCAGCCAGCGCTTATGCAGATGAAGTGAAGAAAATTATTGAAGAAGCTCATAAGAATGGGAGGAAGGTTTGTATTTACCGCTTTGGAAACATTTTGACATCTTTTATAAAATGGATTTAAATCACTGTGATACATTGGAGAGATGGAAAAGAATTAGATCTCAGGTCCCTTTCTGTTCTTTTCTGGTTCCTTTTTCAGTTGGTTCATATTTCAAAAAGTACAGTATTATAGTCAATGACTCTAAGACTATCTATTTTTATTTATCCTGGAAATGCAATCACTGTGCCTGTTCCAAAACTGGTGGCCTAACTGGCCTTCCCAGTGGGATGCAGACTCGGGTTCACAGGGACAGGAGAGAGAGGATTAAGGAAGGTGATATACCGGTGACAGACTATTCTACTGGACAGCAGCACTAGGGACTAATATGCAGTGATGGGAATGGGAAAGGCAGAGTGGCCCTGGAGCCTCAGGTCTAGTGCAGCCTCCAGGACCCACAAGGAAGCCTTGGCACTTCCCTTCAACTGGTTCAACTTTCCTGAAGCCCCGGGGCTTGGATAAGTCATGGCTGAAAAGGTTCTTCCAATCTGGGCCTGGACTTCTAAGACAGAACCAGAATCCTCTTGAGTAGAAAAGAGACTTTCCATTTTTCTCAGTCTTCACCCTATTGTCTGCAGCTTAACACTAAATTCTCAGCTCATTTGAGGGTTACTTGTGTGGAGTTTGAATGTGATGTGCCACAGGCTTTGCCTTTTATCATGCTTATGGCATCGACATGGTAATAAAAAATCTTAATTGAGATAAAAATGAAGCCTTTGCTTTTTCCTATTCAAATATTTTTGTCTTAATGACTGGAGAGTCATTTGCATTGCTAAACTCTCTTCTTTTTCTTCCTAACCATTCGATATTCACATCTTCCTAAGTGATACCTACGCAGGCAGACCTCAGCTCTTCCTGTTGCGGGAGCTTCCCATGCTTTTCCTCTTCACATGCTGCCTCTATCTCTTTGCATGAACAGTGAACACTGCTTCTGGGGAAAAAAATTTACATTACGCAGTTCATATGGTCTTTTTACTGCTAAAAGGGTTTGGATAATTTTTTGAGCACATTAGCATTCAGTAGTTCTTGAATTGGTGCTGTCATATAAACAACGCTGAAAGCAATGAGCAAATATAAAATGGATGCTTCAGAATATTAAATATGTTCACAAAGTCATGGAATTGTAGAGAAGAAATCGGTTGAGTCCAACAACTTCATTTTATAGCTAATAAATGAAATATTCTAAAGTGAAGGACTTAAGCCAAGGTAATGGAGCTATTTATTAATACTAAGAGGTAGTCTGGACTAGAACCTTGGTTCTCTTGACTTCATATCTCATTTTTGTGCTTTCTCTTCTTAGTTCAGCATTGTCTATTTTCTACTTCTTTCTTAGCTTCTAGAACACTTCCTCTGTAGTTGCTATTGTGAATTGCCTAATTCTGTTGAGTCAAACCTGGTTCCGGGCAAGAATTAGAAATATAACACAGCAACTAGTGTGTGGCCTCAGGTCACCATCCCACTTAATGCAAATTCCAGGCTCAGGCAGTCCTGTTTCACCAAGCTGAGGAAATAGGCACCACAGTCATGTATTTAGAACCTGAGTAATTTTTTTTAGAGATTCGTATCAAGACTGATCAAAACATCAGTTTTATTCAGTTGATCCTAAAGAAAACACTGCATTTAAGTTAATTATGGAGAAATGGAAAGCGTCCTCTCCTCCATTTCTCATGGCAAGTTTCGCTGATACCCTAGAGTTTCCGAAATGAATGCTTCAAATCAGTTGCTTTTCCAGCATAGACATCTTTTCTTTTTAATCAAATGGCCTACTCGCCCCTTGCCACAGGTCCATTTGCAGCCATTTTTAAATACCTGCTCTCTAAGAAGTCCTCTTTTTAGGTGATATGAGGGGACCTAATGGACTATGACCCCATCTTCTCTTGTATAGATTGCTGCCTTTATTGCTGAATCCATGCAGAGTTGTGGCGGACAAATAATTCCTCCAGCAGGCTACTTCCAGAAAGTGGCAGAGTATGTACTTGATGTGGGCACCCTTGGTCAAACTGAGGGCACCATGACAATTCCGTAGGGCCATAGTGGTTGTTAAAATATTGACATACTTCCAAACTAGTTGGTAAATAGCCACTTCGGAGCACCTGCCACCCCAGGACTCCCGAAATTCCTCCACCTTCCCAAGATCCAGCAAATAAAGGGCTTAACCATGGTCCAGCAGGGGGGCCTCCAGGACTCTGTGCCAGCGCCTGGCCTGCCATCCTCTCTGATTGGCTGGTGCCGAAGCCTGACCAGTTAGTAAAAATTTGAAGATTAACCCCCTTTAACACTGTATCTTGTTCACTTCTTTCTCTTCCCATTTAAAATACTGCAGTAGAGCTTACTTTAAGTAGCACAAACCCAAACAATGTAGAATAAATCTAATCTGGAAATTATGTGATTATATTTCAAAGTCAATGACATCACATAGATGTCATTGGGGGTTTTGAGCACTGAAATATTTTTAACAAAGATTACAGCCTCCAGATTAACAACACTTTTTAAGTCCTCAATAATCTGTATCTTTGTGGGTGGCTGTGGGGACTCTCTGCGACCTGAAGGCATAAGACTGTCCTTTTTTGCTTTTCAGGTATGTACGTGGAGCAGGGGGTGTGTTCATAGCTGATGAAGTTCAGGTAGGCTTTGGACGAGTTGGAAAACATTTCTGGAGCTTCCAAATGCATGGCGAAGACTTTGTTCCAGACATTGTCACAATGGGAAAACCAATGGGCAATGGCCATCCAGTGGCATGTGTGATAACAACCAAAGAAATTGCAGAAGCCTTCAGCAGCTCTGGGATGGAGTATTTCAATACGGTATATTTTGGTCTATGACTTTATTGCTAATAGGGGGAACTAATGCATGTTCTTATACTTCTTGCCTATCTCCTGAAGGTTAAAGTTCAGTATTGCCAGCTAAGCACCCCAGGACCCTAGCCAAACTTTGATCTAACAATGTTTCATCTAACTGGAACAATTCTTGTATTTTCCCTTCTGTATCTTTTCCCTTCCTCAAATGTTCTTTTTAATTATTCTACTAATAGATGGTTGTTCTGTTAAACTCTAGAGGTAATGATATTTCATTAACAGATGATAATATTTCTTTGTTTCAAATTATATTTAAATTTCCAAAACATATAATTTGGTACTATAAAAGTTATATGGCTGTCATAGGAGATACTAAATTTTTATCTTTGGGAAATTTTATTTCCTTGGTTTTACCCCCAAAAGTCATAAGCTTTAAGCTTGGAAAAATTATTATAGTTTATACAATAGGTATGATAGGATTTGTTATCTAAGGACATAAAGTATTTGGAAAAAATGTCATTGCTTAGCTGTTTCCACACAACTATTCAAGGGCAGAAATCCATATCCCCCTCACTGAACTGTACTTTGAAATCCTAATTCCCAACACATTGTCTATTTTTTTGAACTAATAAATTTCCTGCTAGTCCTGCAGCATGGGGAATATAATTTGGAATTAATTTTCCTTTAATCTTGAATGAATACAATCATGCTATAGTCTAAGTCCACGAAACTAATATCACAAGAGAACATTTTATTGAAATTATATCTTTACTTGCTTATGTATGAGACAGATTTCTTATAAATGAAGCAATACCACTATCATGTTTTCAACTATTGTATTTTCTCATGTATCGTTTTTTCTGAAGTATGGAGGAAATCCAGTATCTTCTGCTGTTGGTTTGGCCGTCCTGGATGTCATTGAAAACGAAGACCTTCAAGGAAATGCCACAAGAGTAGGGAGTTATCTTACTGAGTTACTGAATAAACAGAAGGCCAAGCACGCTTTAATAGGAGATATCAGGTATGTTTATCGTGACGTTGTCATGTAGTTACTCATTTTTCCAAATGAAAATAGCTTGTATTTTACCTGATACATTTAAAATAAATTACATAAAACTAAATCTAGAAAACACTGAAAATATAAAAAAGCAAAACTCATTTTTAACCTAGAACCCAGATATCATCACTACTGTTAACTTTTGGGTATATATTATATCTTTCCTAACTTTTATACGTTTTTTAAAAGATAAAGCTACATTAATTTCAGCACCAAAACGATGAAAAAAGGGGACTTAAAGTAACTTTAAATTATCTATTAAAAATTATTTAAAATGATATCCTGGAAAACTCAATATTTTGCATAGGTATATATACATATAAACACTAAACATTTATCATCATTAATGCCCTGAGAAAGTAAGTAGTCTGAAGAGGTTGTTTTTTAAGCCTTTTTCTTTTAAAATTAAGGGGGTTTGGGGGGGCAGGTGGAAACCAGATGACAAAAACTAACTTGTTTCAAAACCTAGAAAGAGTTGTGGATGCTGGATTGGTATCTTGGATTAGGTAAAATCAATTACAATTACCCTTAAAAGGTGTCACATTCAGCCTCAAATTAAACTGAAGTTTAGAGACTGTTAATTTTTTTGTGACAATACAATGTTTGATAGTGTGTGTCAAGCTTTCTTTCTTCACCTCCCTCAGGGGTGTTGGCCTTTTTATTGGAATTGACTTAGTGAAGGACCGTCAGAGAAGGACTCCTGCCACAGCTGAAGCTCAGCACATTATTTACAAGTAAATGCACTCCCACCCCGTTTGGTGTCCTGGTTCTAGGGTGCCCACCCTCTTGAAAGCTTCTTTTACTTCCTTCCATTGCTCCAAATAAGGAAAGTTTAAGACACATGCAATTCATAAATGTGGGCTTCTTGTATGCAGAATATTAAACTGCTCTGTGTTCACATCATTCTTACAGAATCTTGGTTACCATTTGTATGCACTCACATGTATTTCCTGCCTCCTAATTAGGATGAAAGAAAAGCGAGTGCTTCTCAGTGCCGATGGACCTCATAGAAATGTGCTGAAAATAAAACCACCTATGTGTTTCACTGAAGAAGATGCAAAGTTTATGGTGGACCAACTGGATGGGATTCTAACAGGTCTGTCCACAGATTTTTTTAGATACCTCCTTGCCCCCCACACCCATGCCCCCCACCCCCAACCCCGACCTGGTCATACATGGCCGTGTATCTTATTATTCATGATAGAAGTGAAGGGGAACAGAAATGAGTGTTAACTTTGTAGTAAGAACTAGAAGAAGAAAGCTGAAAAATAATAACTTCCTCATGGACAGTTAGTTAAATTGAAGTTTTTTGTTTGTACTCACACAACTCCAAATCTAAGCTTTTACTAAAATGGCAGTTTTATTTTTATTATTTATTTTCACTCTTTTAAAAACTGCATCTCTGCATTGTACCATGCACCACAAATGCTGTCGGGTATAGTATTTCAACACTGTATCATGGAAATATGTGAAATATTATTAATAAAAATTATAGCCTACAGGTTAACAATTATTTGCTGTATGCTGAATCGTTTGATTTTGTGTATTTCACTTATTACAATTTAATTTTTGAGGGCTTTTGTTTGTCATTCAGTTTTATAGCCTGTCAGGAATTTATCTTGTTTATCTATATTATATAATTAAGTTAATTTATTGTTCTATCATGGGCATAAATTGATATTAGAAAGTAAATTAGCAATGTAAAACCATGTTGAAAAACATAAAGCAGTGTTGAATGTTGGAATTTTGTTGTTGCTTTAGTTATTTTTAAGATTCAACTTCTCTGCTCCCTTATCAGCCTTTTAGGCTTAGGAAAAGGCTGAAAAGCCAGGAATCAATGTAGCATGCAAAATAGATAATTAATGTTTGGGAACTTGAGAGTCAGCCAAAGTTGTTTGTAATAAGTCACTGCCTTTGGACTTAGAGTATGCTGACACCCAAAACTGGCAAGTGTTCTTCACACAACCTGGTGTCCTCTGGTCCCTTGAAGGACCAGACAGCAGAAAGAGTAGAGGTTGGGGCAAGTCTGTCACTATTACTTAAAAGTCAACTCAGGTCTTAAGCATTGTCAATGATGGGCCAAAAAATTTCCTTTGAATAAAGTGACCTAGGCATAGCTAATACAGGCTCAGTGCTACTTGTAAATTATAATGATGAAAGGCTATAATAAAAGCTTAAAAGCAGCAATTGTCATAGTGACACATTTTTTAACAGATTGACCTCTTATTCTTAAGGGTTTTCTTGTGGATACTGAAGGGCTTTTTTTTTTTGAGATTTTTATGTTCTGTCTTCTCCATTGTACCTTCCTTGATGTAGCTTTAGAAGAAGCCACCAGAGACAAAACTGAGAATATGATCTCTGAGAATACACCAGGCAGGACAAAGGTAAGAAGCTGCTACTTTATTTTTAGGGGAAACATTTCAAACTTTAGGAATTTATGAAAAACGAATTTAAATTTTTAAAAATTATACAGGTACCTTTAGAATAAAACCCACCTTTGCTAGGGTTGGCTTATTGTTGCAATTTTAAGTGTACAGTTAAATTTCAATGTGTGTGTCAGACCACTTGAAAGAAATAAAGTCAAAGAACCATTCTGATAGGATCAATCCCATAACAACAAAGAAAACACCCTCAGCGCCCATAAAGAGGGCCTTCAAAATATAGAGAGATGACAACACATGCCCTAAACGCCTTCTCATTTGCTCTGAAGACCACCTCACACTGCCTCAGAGGCCCACACACGACTCTTTAAAATCAGCAGGAGCATTGGCAGGCTGACTCCAAAATGCCAGCATTTGGTCCTGTAGTGAACTAAAGTAGAAACTTCCAATGGCCACTGGGGACTGGGAACTATCTGGCACCGAGTGGCCTAGTTTCTGCATTTGATGTGCTTCCAGCAGAGGGCCTGTCCATTCTCTCCCTGAGCTGCCCAGGGTGTGAGAAAGAGCTCCCGAGTGGGGAAACAGTAAGGCAAAAACTTGAGAAGCTTTGTTGCATAATTTGTTTATGTCTTTGACCCATAAAGGAACACTCAGTGCCTCGAGCCTCCCTGCACATCCAGTGCAGTCAGCAAAGTCCCTTTCCTGATTGAAAAACATTAGGCCATTTGAGAGAGCAAATGATTTGCTAACAGGACTGCTTCTCTCGGTACAGCACAAACCAATTTCAGACATCAGTGATTATCCGCTGTCCCAGAGTAGCTTATCTGTCCAGGACACAATCATGGGTGTAAGAACTGAGCAAACATTGAAAAGGAGCTTCCAAGTAAAGGAGTTCACTACGGGACATCCTACTTTGGAGTTAGAGTCCCACATTTTATGTTGACATCACATGTCAAATATTTATGGAAGACACTAATCCAGGGTAGGGAGGAACAGGCGTGTTGTGTTGTGTTGTGTTGTGTTGTGTTTGTGCATCGGTGGGTGGATCATCCCCAGGGAGGCTGGGAAGGTTACGGCTGGAGACCTGCTGGAGTTTGTGCGCCTGTCTTGCAGATGACTAAGGAAGCTCACTTGGCAGTGCTGAGTGAGGGTGCTCCAGAGCAGAGAGAACGTCCCAGCCAAAAGAGAAATGGACTGTCCATGGATAAACATTCACTGCTCAGTAAGAGGCTCAAGACATGAGAGAGTCATGTTTTACAGCAAGATAAAGGTGCTGAGTTATAGTGAATGAATAGAAGCATCTCTTCTGTTTAACACCTCTGTTGTACTCTCTAAAGGTAGAATTTGCATTCCATTCAGATTTGTAAATAAAAAAAGTGAGTAGTGAGAATAAACCAAGTGATGATCAAACCATGTCAAGATTGTGAGTTCAGCCTCTAGCCTATTGATTTTGTACTTGAGACTTCTGAATGTACTTAATTTATTCTACTAAATTTAAGCTTCAAATTGAATATTATGTTAGTAGTTTTACTTCTCATGTTTTAATGATTAAAGTGAGAGAGCAAAGTACAGTAAGTTCCTTAACTTTGGAAACTTAGTGCCTTAAGATATAAATTCTACAATGATTCCATTTATATAAAAGTATATTTATGGATTGTAATAAAATAAAATATGATGTAAACCAAAATTTTTTTTCCTAGCAAAGTGTTTATGTTCCTTTTGCAGAGACTATTAAGGGTTGGGGTGGTAAAATCAAAGCCATTTGGAAAAAAATCACATACACCAAATGTTAAAAAGTAAATAAATAATTCAGGCCTCTGTCGGGGAACTCGGACTAAGGAACTAGGTTAATCATGATGCTGTAGGGACCTGGGAATGAGGAACAAAATATATACCGAGAAACACTCTAATAATGTAGCTGGAACAGCAGCAGGAGCCAAAGCAAAGAATTCATGGTCAGGGGACTCAGTTCTGTCTACTCAGATTGTGTCACCTTAGCTAGTCACTTACCTGTCAGGTAAGAAATTAGCTTTGACCAAACATCTTCCTCTTCTCATCATCAAGTTTGTCA
The DNA here is from genome assembly GCF_001890085.2 of Hipposideros armiger. Taxonomy (NCBI): domain Eukaryota; kingdom Metazoa; phylum Chordata; class Mammalia; order Chiroptera; family Hipposideridae; genus Hipposideros; species Hipposideros armiger. The sequence continues at coordinate 2,088,316 of NW_017731376.1, read as the reverse complement.
TACACACACACACACACACACACACACACACACACACACACACACACACACACACTTCCAACCAGACATGAGGAAACCTGGAACTTCAAGATTATGTGCTGGTACCATGAGAAATCCACTTGGGTATGAACTGGAAGAAATTTGGATTTTAGTATTGACTTTGCATAGTCTTTCTATTGCCTTCCTAATAGTTACTAAACTTTCCCTGTGTGTTTTGTTCCATCAAGAAGAGGTGATAATTTTGCTATGGCAGTTTCATCATAACTGAGAAGGATGTTGGGAGGAAAATTATTGTAAAAAGCTGCCTAAGTTTGTCATAAGTAAAAATACTATAAAAATGCAAGTTCTCATTATTAAATACTTTTTACTCTTAAAAGTACACTGATTCTGGATCGTGGCTGGATAATGCTGAGGTCGGTTCCCAGAGTTGGCAAAGAGGAAAAAGAATAGAGGTCTCTGTAGTTTTTCTAGACAATAAGATGATGACAAGCTAATCAGACCTTTCCCAGCACATATCAGCATTTTGGTGAGCACCCTTTGCTGTCTCCTCTTACTGTAGCTGGTATATATGCTCAAGGGAGGAAGGAGAAAACCCACACTTGTGTTAGTCTTCCAAGTTTAAAATAAGAAAAACTAAGACTTTGTTCTTCAATACACCCCACCCTCCTTTGTTATCTAAAAATTAGATTTTTAAGGCCGGCTGAGTGGCTCAGTTGGTTAAGAGTGCGAGCTCTAAGCAACAGGGTCACTGGTTCGACTCCCACATGGGCCAGTGAGCTATGCACAAGCTAAGATGCTAACAGGTGGCAGGATGGCTCAGCTGATGAGAGCACATGCACCTAACAACAAGGTTGCCAGTTCGACTTCTGCAAGGGATGGAGGACTGCGCCCCCCTGCAACTAAGATTGAACATGGCATCTTGAGCTGAGCGGCCACGAGCTGCTGATGGGCAGCCAGATGGCGACTGGACTGGACTTGGAGCTGAGCTAGTTGCGCCCTCCACAACTAAGATTGGAGGACAACAACATGGCTGTTCCCCTTCACCAATTACCCGATAAATTTTTTTAATTAATAAATAAATAAAATAAAATTAGGTTTTTAATATTTTTATTAAAATATAGCTAAATACATTATTATATTAGTTTCAGTCATACATCATAGTTATTCAACAGTACCCACCTCACACTATACAGAGTTATTACCACATTATTGATTATATTCCCTATGCTAAAGAAGTGATCTCCATGATAAGTCCAGTAACCTTTTGACACTGTACCATGCTATCACAATATTATTGACTATATTTCCTAAGCTGATTATTACATCCCCAAGATTTATTTGTTTTATATCTGGAACTTTGAACCTTTTATCTTTTCCCTCCTTTTTAAACTTTTTAATTAGAATTGACATTCAATATTATTTTATATTAGTTTCGTGTGTATAGCACAGTGGTTAGACATTTATATAATTTAGGAAGTGATCCCCCTGACTAGTATCTACCTGGTACACTACATAGTTATTATCATATTATTGATTATATTCCCTATGCTTTACATCCCATGACTATTTTGTAACTACCAATTTGTACTTCTTAATCCCTTCACCTTTTTCAACCTGCCCCCAATCCCTCTCTCATCTATCACCCTGATAAATCTAGTACCCATCTAACACCATACATAGTTATTACAATATTATTGACTGTATTTCTCATACTATACCCTACATCCCTGTGACTACTGTGTAACAATGAATTTGTACTTCTTAATCCCTTCCCTTTTTCACCCACCCCCAAACCCTCTCCCATCTGGAAACCGTCAAAATGTTCTCTGTATCTATGAGTTTTTTTGCTGTCTTGTCTGTTTATTTTGTTCTTTAGATTCCACTTATGAGTGAAATCATATGACATTTGTTCTTTTGCTGTCTGACTTATTACACCCAGCACAATACCCTCTAGGTCCATACATGTTGTCGCAGATGACAAAATTTCATTCTCTTTTGCTGCTGAGTAATATTCCATTGTATATTTGTACCACCTCTTCTTAATCCATTCATCCATTCAGGAACACCCAGGTTGCCTTAGTGTTTTGGCTTATGTAAATAATGCTGCAGTGAACATATGGGTGAGCACGTCCCCTCGAAGTAGTATTTTGGGTTCCTTCAGATAAATACACAGAAGTGGGATTACTGGGTCCTTCTTTGTCTCTTTTATAGCCTTGTTTTAAAGTCTATTTTTCTGGTATAAGTATTGCTACCCCAGATTTTTGTTTATTTGTTTGCTTGCTTGTTTGCTTGCTTCCATTTTCATGAAATATCTTTTTCTATCCTTTTACTTTCAGTCTGTGTGTGTCTTTAATCTGAAGTGAGTTTCTTGTAGGCAGCATATGTAAGGGTCTTGTTTTCTTATCCATTCAGCTCCCGTATCTTGGAGCATTTACTCCATTTACATTGAAAATAATTGTTGATAGGTATGTAGTTAGTGCCATTTTATTATTGATATTTTTATTTAATTTTTATTTTTTTATTTTTTGTCTTAAAGAAGTCCCTCTAAGATTCCTTGCAACACTGGTTTGGTGGTGATGAACTCCTTTAGTTTTTCTTGCCTGGGAAGCTCTTTATCTGTCCTTTGATTCTAAATGAGAGCTTTACTGGGTAGAGTAATCTTGGTTGGAGCTCCTTGCTTTGCATCATGTCGAATATTTTGTGCAGTCCCTTCTGGCCTGCAAAATTTCTCTTGAGAAATCAGCTGATCATCTTATGGGAGCTCCCTTATAGATAACTAACTGCTTTTCTCTTGCTGCTTTTAAGATTCTCTCTTGGTCTTTAACCTTTGGCATTTTAATTATGATGTATCTTGATGTTGGCCTCTTTGGGTTCATCTTGTTTGGACTCCCTGCACTTCCTGGACTTGTATGTCTATTTCCTTTGCCAGGTTAGGGAAGTTTTCTGTCATTATTTCTTCAAATAGATTTTCAATTGCTTGCTCTCTCTCTTCTTCTGGTACCCCTATAATGTGAATGTTGGTATGCTTGTCCCAGAGGCAGCCCCTTAACCTTGCCTCAATTTTTTGGATTATTTTTTCTTTTTGCTGTTCTGATTCAGAGTTTCCTGCTACCTTATCTTCTAAATCACTGATTTGATCCTCTTCTTAATCTAATCTCTGTTGATTCCTATCATGTATTCATTTTCTGTTATTGTATTCTTTATTTCTGACTGGTTCCTTTTTATGCTTTCTATCTCCATTTTTATGTTTCCTATCTCTTTGTTGAAGTTTTATCTGAGATCATTGAGCATCCTTATAACCAGTGTTTTGAACTCTGCATCTGATAGATTGCTTTTCTCAATTTTGTTTAGTTTTTTTCCTGGAGCTTTAGTTTGGGACATATTTCTTTGTCTCCCCATTTTGGCTGTGTTGCTGTGTTTGTTTCTATATATTAAATGGGGCTTCTATGTCTCCTGGTTTTAGTAGAGTGGCCTTATATAGTAGGTATGCTATGGGGCTTGGTGGTACAGTCTTCAGGTCACTTGCACAGGTCACTTGAGCTGTACACTCCAGGTGTGTCCCTTGTGTGGGTTGTGTGTACCCTGCTCTTTTAGTTGAGCCTTGGTTGCTCTTTGCATGTCAGTGGGAGGAATTGACCCTTGGTCTCATTGGTTGTGAGGACTGGCCTTGATTCCAGTGGAGAAGTTGTGGCACAGAGGATAAACCTACAGAGCAGGATCTGCCTCAGCAGGGCTCTAGTGCCTGCCCAATTTGCCCCTTAGGTATGTTATCTTTGGAGGCAGCTGGGTGATCCTCCACCTCATTTTGAAGCTGGCCACTGGGGGCACCAGCCCCAGAGCCCCTGGGAGGGGACCCGCTGCAGGTCAAGTTCAGCCACAGCCATTACCCCACCCGAGGCCACCTGGCAGGAGCCAAAAAGAAATCCACAGATGGCTGCCACCCATGCCGTGCCTTGAAGTGCCTTGAGAGGCTAAGCCTCAAACCAAGGCCAGCTGCCACTTGTGCCGGCTTAGGGCTGCTCAGCCAGAGGTACGAGACATGCCAAAGCCAGATGCTGCTTGTGTGGGTTCTGTGAACCTTTGAGAGACCCTAGAAAAGTCTGCAGCATGAGCCAAGGCAGGTGGTTTGTACATAAAAGCCACTGGAAGCGGTTTGGGTGTTCCCAAAAGTTGGGCAGGGCGTGGTTTCAGAATCACCAGGGTAAGGCGAATGAACGGCATTAGCCTGCTTGTTGGAGACTCGGATATGGCGGCCGCCTGCATCTGCTTGCAGGGAAGTGGGAGGGCTCAACAAAAGAAACACTGGCTTCCGCCAGCTTCTCTGTCCAGGAGAAAGCTGCCCCTCCAGCTCCCTTCCTAAAGCCAGACAAATAAGTTCCCCACCATATGTCCCTGCTGCCTCTCTAGCTGCTGCCCCAGTGCTGGAGCTCAGAGGCAGTGATTCCACTGGTGGGTAAGTCATTGCGCAGGCCTTTTAAGAGGAGTGCCTTGGACTCCAAATGCCTTCCACTCAGATACAATCTCTGCTGGTTTTCACAGCCAGAAATTATGGGGACTTTTCTTCCTGGCTGGAACCCTGGGCTGGGGAGAAGCTGGGACCCCTCACTCCTCCAGAAGGAAGCTTTGCAGCTGAGGTATCCCTCCCAATTTTTAATGATCACATGCAGGTGTGGGACCAGCCCATTCCATGTCTCTGTTCTTCCTACCAATCTCAATGTGGCATCTTCTACATGTCCTTAGTTTTAGAGCTTTGGTTTAGCAAGATTTTAGGCTATTCTCTATAATGGTTGTTTTGTAGTTTAGCTGTAATTTTAATGTGGTTGTGAGAGAAGGTAAGCACAGCATTTACTTACTGCACCATTTTGACCAGAAATCTAAAAATTAGGTTTTTATATAAGGAAGAGAGATAAAGAAATTAGTGACTTATTCCTGAATGCAACAGAGACCACCTGTGTTGATGTCCTGGTAGTTGCCTCATTTCTGTGGCCTCAAAAGGGGGCTGTGTCAGTTTTCGTCCTCTGGGACTCATGATAGAGTCCCAAAATGGATCTAACACCAACATAATTAGGACTTTAAGAGATTGATAGGGGTAACACCTGTGAAAGATAAAGGAGTGAGGGAGCAGGAGTAGTCAGGAAAGACTTTCAGGTCTGATACCTATTAAAGGAGAAGAACCAGAAAGTAGGATTGAGTAGGAAGTCTCAGATGGAGGTGCAGCTCTAAGAAAGTCTCTGCCAGTGAATTGCAGAGCTATTGTGCAAAAATTGCCATAGAGGAGAACTGTGCTGGGCACAAATGACCAGGCTCTGGTATTTATGTTGACTTCACTCACTGGCTGGGAGCTCTCAGGGACAGCACATCCAACTTAATTGCTGTGGTTGGAGGCCGTCAGCTGACTACACTCCTCACCACACATCCCTCTTGCAGGGATAGCTCAGCAACACTTTCATGGCAGCCAAGTCCACCCTTTGTGCGATGCAGATCCACTTCCCCACACATTTGGGGGAGCAGCTCCCCAATGGGTCTCTCTTCTTGAAGGGAGAATTGGAAGAGTGATGTTAGTGGTATAAACTACAATTCCTGTTACTGCAAATAGTCTTAGGGACACCACTGGCACTCCTCATCTCCTCCCTTCTCCACCATCAAAATTCCACTCACCTTCAGCAATCACTTCTGGACATCCTGGTAGTGGTGTGACGCAAACTCTCATTCCTAAGGAATGTGAGCCCATGGAGACCATGTCCTTCTTAGGTCAGGGCTGTGGCACTTGTCCTTTCAGTCACAATTAAGCAAGGAGTACCAAGAGACGCCAAAGCATGTCATCTGAGTTCCACACATATTCCTGCCTCCCCCACTGCAACAGCCGCCCCTACCTCTTCCTGCTGTGAAGGTCAATTAACCCTGCAACATAGTGATTCCACCTGCTGCTCCCTAGACACAAGGAGTTCAATATGCTCAGGTGTCAGCCATGGCTTGTTGTTTAACAGGACTCTCGCTTTGTTCCCTTGGCAAAAGTGCACCATTTGGCGACCAGGGCCTCCAACCCTGCAGTTATAGAGATGGAAAGAACACAATTCTACACTGAGTCATTGATAGTGAGTGGGACCATTGCTACTTTCATCCCTTGAATCTAGGATCCTACTGGGACACAGTGCCTTATAGAGATCCCTAAATGGGTGCAGACACTACATTCTGAAGGATGCCACCCCATTCTTGCAGATTACTACCTTTCAGCTGGTACTTTAGCTATACCTTCATTCAGGATGATAGTCCAATGCCCTATCAGAGTGGCAGCTTCTAGATGGTATGAGTGTAATACAACCAGTTGATCTCATGGTCATGGGCCCGCCCTACACATCTTCATGGTATAGTAGGTTCCCCCTTTGGATGATATGTTTTGTGGGATTCCATGCCTACGGATTAGGTGCTCTGTAAATCCCTGGATTGTGGTGCTGGCTCAGGCTATGCAAGTAGGGAAAGCAAAGGCAAGCCCATACCTCAAATAGATGTCTATTCCTGTACAAACAAACCACTGGTCCTTCTAGAATGGAAAGGGCCCGATGTAGTCAACTTGTCACCAAGTAGCCAGTTAATCTCAAGGAATAGTATCATATCAGGGACTCAGTGTTAGTCTTTGTTGTAGGCAGATTAGGTATACAGAGGGGGCAATAGTTAGATCTGTCTGGGTAAGCGGGAGTCCATGCTATGGCCAATGCAATGCCTCCATCTCTGCCACTGTGGCCTTTATGCTCATGTACCCATTAGGCTTATTATGGAGTGGCTAGTGTCGGGCTGGCTAATATTAGCCAGCCAAGTCATTTTGTTTACTTGGTTGTTTAGTACTTCTGTGGTGGATGCTTTTTGGTGGACATTAACATGTGATACAAAAAAATCTTAACATGTGGTATTAACTCCATGCAGTATTCATTCATGTGCCTTTACCCAATACCTCCTTTGTCACAGACCTTCTAATACTTCTTTCAGGCTCTGACCATTCACCACTGCTCATGATTCCATATATATGCTCATCTCCTCCTTCCACACAAAGTGGATGACCAGGTGAACCTTTCAAAGTTCTGCATTAGGGAGAGTTTCCTTTGCCACTACCTTTCAAGGCCACCATTAAGCATCCCTATAACGTGGCCATCATCCTTTTAATTGACATGGTGGATTCCTGATTCTTTTTTTAAAAAAATATTTTATTGGGGAATTGGGGGAGGGGAACAGCACTGGGGAATCAGGGGAAGGGGAACAGACAAGTTGCTGTTGTTTTGTTCTTCATTCTAGTTGTGGAGGATGTTGCTTCACTGGCCCAAGCTGGCACCATCATTGTGCTCTTCCTGGGCGAGGCAGATCAGTTGCCGGCCTCTGGGCGGCCAATCATGGAGGCTGCTGGCCGCTCCCGCTGGCTGCTGGCTACACACGGTAGCCCATGGCAACCCACTGCAGCAGGAGCTGCAGCCTGCGCCGTCACCGTCGACCCACGGCAGCCCATGGCAGCCCAGCCCCAGGTCGAGCTGTTGTTCAGCATCTTAGCTGTGGAGGGCAGTGTCACTGGCCCTCATATGTGGGATCCAAACCGGGGCCCTCTGGTGTCCCAAGCCAGCTCTTAACCAACATGCCACTCAGCTGACCCAGGATTCCTGATTCTTAATAGTGTTTAGCCCCCACCCTCTTGAGCAAACATGTCAATATCCTTCACATGAATAGCCACTTTATATTTTGTTGTATCATTTTTATTGTATTTAAATTTTTTTCTATATATTTTTCCCAAGTTTGTATTATGAAAAATTTTAAACAATCAGGAAAGTATCACATAGTAGTGCAAATTCCAAATATATAGTTTCATATACATATTTCTTTTTATTGCTCTTCATTTCTTCCTTCCATCTGGAATTATTTTCCTTTTTCTTGAAGAATATCCTTTTACTGTTTCCTTTAGAATGGATCCTTGGTTCAGCTTCTTTGTTTGATCAATGGATAAATTGAAAGCTACAGATGTTAAGTGACTGGATGAGGTGCCCGATATCTTTAGAGGCTAAGCTGGCACTGGTATCCAGATATCTATCACTCCTGGGCCAGTGCTTTTTCCTCCACACCCTTTAAAAATGTTGGAGTCAGGGCATGCCGTTTCTAATCCCCAGTGCCAGAGCTAATGACCTCCCCCTCAGTGGGGCCAGAGCCACGCTCACGGTGACCCTAGGGAGCCCACGATCACATGCCAGCCAGAGAATCCATCAGCACCAGCATCCCATCCATGCCCATGACCATGGCCATGGACTCCACCGACTCGGGGACAGTGGACAAGCAGGAAGCAGCTGCCCAGTCATTGGGCAACTTGCATCTTAAGAAAGATAAAATCAAACCAGATGCCAATGGTGCTGTTGTTAAGACCAGTGCTAATGCAGAGAAGACAGATGAAGAAGAGAAACAGCACAGAGCTGCCCAGTCCTTACTTAGCACGCCGATGAGAAGCAACCTTGTCAGTAACACAAACCAAGTGGGAGACCTGTATCGGAATGCAAACTTCCCTCTCTATTCAGTGAAGTCCTTTGAAGAGCTGAATTCAAACTTCCCTCTCTATTCAGTGAAGTCCTTTGAAGAGCTTTGGCTGAAACCACAGCTTCTTCAGGGAGTCTATGCCATGGGCTTCAACCCACCATCTAAGATACAAGAGAACGCATTGACTGATGCTTGCTGAGCTGTGTCTTTCCTGACACAACTCTATTCCATTTTTAATTTTCTGCTTTTTAAAAACTATACTAGTAATACTCATTTTAGAAAAGTTAGAAAACAATGAAAAATAAGAAAAAAAATCATTTGTATTCTCCCTCTTCCACATATTATTAATATTTGGAGTAGACTTTTTTCTATATAAACTTACATATGTATACTTTTTTAAAAAATTAAACCATATAAAATGTTAAAATGCTTTAAATTTTTTTATGTATATGATCCTCTTTTTATGTTGATAAATATACATTTATAACATTCATATGTACCATGATTCCATTATATGGATATGTAAAAGCTATTGTGTCAAATATAGTAAGCAAAAATCTAACAGGGTTCTAGGAGACCAGAATAGTACAATTACTAAGGTTGTTTTCTGGTGCAGGGCTTCTCACACTTTCATTTCATATGAATCTCATAGGAATTTATTAAAATGCAAATTCTGATTTCTGTAGATTTGAGGGGGGGACTGAGGTTTCCTGTTTCTAGTAAGTTGCCAGATGATGGCAATGCTGCTGGCATCAGACCACTTTTTGAGTAACAAGGCTCTAGAGCATGAGGTACTTTTTAAAATGATCCCTACATCATATGTGATTATGTAAAATTGTATTGCATATAATTCTAAATCCTGAAACTCCTTTTCCTATAAAGGAGTTTCAAAAATAGGTATTTTATGTCTATATTTTCTCAAAATTTCCTCTGTTTTATGTCATAATAATGACATTATTTCAAGATAGATAATGTTTGTTTGTTTTTAACTAGGCACTTGGAACATGCTAAAGATGAATAAATGGAATACTTATTAGAAAATAAATAAATAAAAATTTTGGAGTCAGATGCATAAAGAAATAATCAATTGATGTGGATGGTCAAATCTAATGAAATGTAAAACCAATTATTTTGATGAATTGGCTTTGAAGTACAGCAAGTGTAGGGATTTAGAACAAGCCACTCCGAGATGTGCCTCAGTGGTATGTGGATTATTTTGAGCTAAAGGCAGCCAAGCGCCTGCAGGCTGGATTATTTTGAGCTAAAGGCAGCCAAGCGCCTGCAGGCACAAGAGAAAACACTGCCCTCCCCTTTACCTAGAAGAATTTGAATTAGAGGCCTTGTTATCAGAGAACACTTTTTGACCTATCTATATGGCAAAGCAAACTACTAATTACTGAACTTCTACTCTTCTTATTGTCCTGCAATGACCTTTGTCACCTCCAGAAGCCCCAATGCACCTTCCCTCATCCTTAGCTCAGAATGCCATATCCACCTCATTTTAACTTTCTGTCTCTGAATCTCTCATGTATGTGGAGTCTCTGACTCTCTTATGTATGTGGGGTTCCCATGTGTATGTATATAATTAAATTTGGTAATTTTTTTCTTGTTAATCTCTATCACTTACATTTAATTATAAGACCAGCTCAGCGAAAGAACCTAGAAGGGTACAGAAAAGTTTCTTCCTCTCCCACACAAGCAACAAAAATATTAATTAGGAAAACTCACCCAAGTGACACAGTAGCAAATACACAATAATTTTACTAGGGAATATTGACTTGAACATAATAAAACATTGACCACCAAATGCGAACTTATGCATCATTGCTCTTCTTATACCAGCTGCAATATCACCTGTGACGTGAAATAAATAGCTACCTTAAGGAAAATAGAAATCCAGAGTACATTTTCTATCTCCTGGAGAGAAGAAGATTGCAACCGTATCACTGGATTTGAAGTGGAAATGGAACAGTGGGAGCAGAAAGTACAAATTTAGAAAACAAGAATGATTTGCAGAGCGCCATGGTCCCCTAACATCTGTTCCCTCAGAACACCCTGGGGACTCCCTGATTTTAACCAAGCCCCTTTATGCCTCACATCTAGTTCATATTCTTTTTGGTGTGATAAGAATTTTAAAAGGAGAAAAAGGGAAGATTGAGAGGCAAAACTAATTACTCAATCCTTTCATGTATTCACAAATTTGCTTTTATTCCTCTATTCCCAAACTATTGCTCTGTGATATTTTTGAGAACCCTAACCTATGATGGCTACCTTGGGATTTCCAATTCGTTTCTTCTTTTTATTTCTTGCTGACTGCTTCTTTATTTAATCCCTCTTCTCTAAGGGGTTTCAATGATAAAGATTGCTTTTCTAGGGCTGGCCGAGTGATGCACTGGTTAAGAGTTGGCTTGGGACACCAGCCCTGAGCAGCAGGGCCCCAGTTCAGATCCTACTTGAGGGCCAGTGATGCTGCACCCTCTACAGCTAAGATGGTGAACAACAGTTCGACCTGGAGCTGGGCTGCCATGAGTCGCCGGTGACAGCATAGGCTGAAGTGGGGCGGCAGTGAGCTGCCGTAATCTACCGTGAGTGGCCAGCAGCCAGTGTGAGCGGCCGTGAGCCGCCATGAGCAGCTGTCCAAAGGCCGGTGAGCAACTGCCTTACCTGGGAAGAGCACAATGATAATACCAACATGGGCCAGTGAAGCGACGTCCTCCACAACTAGACTGAAGAACAAAAGGACAGCAACTTGTCTGTTCCCCTTCCCTGATTCCTCAACGCTGTTCCTTCCCTCAGTTCCCTAATATAATCTTTAAAAAAAAAAAAAGATTGCTTTTCTAGAAACACCAATTTCCCTTGATGGTCAGATTCAATCACCCTGTCACTCCTGTCATTGCTTAATGGAGTCATGACAAAAGTGTCCATGGTGGCAGGGATGGAGGTTATGCACAGACTGGGCAACATGAACTTCCACTCACCAAGGTCAATCTGGCTCCAGCCACAACGAGTGCCCAATCTGCCAACAGCAGAGGCCAACACTGAACCTCCAGTATGGCACCATTCCCAGCGACCTGTGGTAGGTTGATTAAATTATACTGCTTCTACCATGGATGGGGTAGTGCTTTGTTTTTACGAGAGGAAACAGTTACTCTGGATATGGATTTTCCTTTCCTGCCTGAAATGCTTCTTTGTGGACTTACAGAATAACTTTCCACTGTCATGATATTACACACTGCATCACTTCTGCCCAAGTAATTCATTTCATTTCACAGCAAATGAAATGTGGAAAAGGGCCCAAGCTCATAAAGTTCACTGGCCTTCTCGTGTTCTCCATCATCCTGAAACAATTAGCTTACAAGAATGATGGAATGGCCTGTTAAAGACACAGTTATGGTGCCAACATCTTGCAAAGCTGGAGAAATGCCCTCCAGAATGCAGTAAATTATCTGAATTCATGACCAATATATGGTACTCTTTCTCCTATAGCTAGGATTCATGAGATGGGATGTCCAGGGGTAAAAATGAAAGTGACTCCTCTTACTATTAACTTCAGTGATCCACTTAAAAAATGTTTGCTTCGTGTCCCACAGCTTTAGGCACTGCGGGTGTACGAGTCTTGGTTCCGGAGGGAATAATCCTTCCACTGGAAGACACAACAGTGATTCCTCCTCGAAACTTGAAACTGCCACCTGGCTACTTTGGGCTCTCATGCCACTGGATCAACAGGCAAAGAAGGTAGTTACTTTAACTCCCTGGGCTGGTGATCCTGATCATTAAGGGAAAGTGGTACTGCTAGTATACAGTAGGAGCAAGGAGAAGTATACCTGGAGGGCAAAAGAAAAACATCGCCCCCAAATTTAAAAATTTAGGGAACTTTGAGTCCCCTTCTGGGCAAAGGGATATGTGTTTTAGGCTGTATGTGGTGTAGGTGGGTCATGTTAGGTAGGAACATGAATTTGATATTGTCCTTATTTGGAGGTTCAGTGTGGTTTAAGGAGGTGTGCATAGGTTCTGAGCTGATGAAGGAAGGACCATGGTGGCTTTGTAATGGGTCGACTTGCTTAGGCTCAACTGTATTTCCCTGAATTCCATTTCCTGTGTGTTTTTAGTTAGGGTGGGCCCACAAGAAAGATTCTGGCATGAGATTTTGAGCAGGGACGTGAAGCAGCAGTCACTTCGTAGCCAACACACATTGTCACTGGTGTTCTGACTCTCCTCCTTGGTGTGAGGCAGTGATGGAGCTGCAGCTGCCCCACATTTCCCTGGGCCCCATTAGCTTCTCCAACTCCTAGGCCTGAGGTATGTGATGAGTTCCATGACAAAGGGCCCAGTAATGCAGGACACCCACACCACTAGAGTCAGAGGTAACAAAACTGACTTGACTGTTAGCCTGTCCTCATGGGTTCCAGCTTCTGCTTTAGATTCCAGCTTCTTGCTCTCCCTCCTTACATCTGTCTTCCTTTTCCAAATGTCTGTCCTGCCTTACAGAGATTGTACCACGTTGCATAAGGTCAAATTGCTGTGACAAATCCATATAAATATAAGCATAGACACAGGTGTGTGTATGAAAAGCAGAATCACTAGAATATACATATACCTTGTATCTCCTAGTGGCCCTGCTTTTACTATTGAACCCTGACTAATACATGATAGAAAGTATATTATTCTCTTATCATAATGGAATTAACCTAAAAAGCCATAACAAAATGTTTACAGGAAAGTCTCTGAAAATTAAACAATACACTTCTAAATCATTGGTAAAAGAAAAAGTCTCAGAGGTGACTGGTTAGCTCAGTTGATTAAAGCATCGTGCTGATAACACCAAGGTTACCAGTTCGATCCCCACATGGGCCACTGAATTGCGCCCTCATTAAAAGAGTCAACTACGCCATTGTAGCATGAAAGGAATGTGTAACCAATGACCGTGGCTGTTCCCCAATAAAATTTAAAAAAAAGAGAAACAGTGTCGAGGCCTTTATAAATGGTAAATGTTGAACATCAAACATACCCAGTTTTTAACGTTAACCTACAACACCTGCAGTGCACTCATGCATTCTCTAAGACAGGGATTGTTGTGCAAGTGATTCATTGGACGAGCTCTCAGGAGGGATGGATTAAGGAATCAAGGGGAAAGGAGAGGTCAGAGAAAGAAGGCAGCAAAGGTATTCTTAACAGGATTCACCAAGATCTTTGGAAGACAAGTGACACCATACAATTAATCGACCTTCAGGCAATGGGCCTGGCCTTTACCACATCAGGCAGTCATTGGCTACAGTCCAAGGAGGAGCTAAATTTCCAGACATCTCTAGATAGCTATCTCCCTTGGGCAGAGGTCAGTTCTCCAGAGAAAAGGGCAGCTGTAAGCTATCAACAGCCAACCTTAGAGTAGCTGGGGCTGGGTACAGCCACCTGATAAAGAGGGCTCGTTGGGATGAGGGTCAACAGCATCCATTCAGAAGGGTTTCTTCTATGGACAGAAAAAAAGGTTCTATGGAAAGTAACCTCACAGGGTGATCCGATCATAAATTCCTAACTGGGCAGGTCATGGTGGGTCGTCACGCCCCAGGCACATAACTTATTTAGTAAAAGTTTATCTTTGCCTTAAACAACCTCTGTCTGTTGTTTCTGTGCATCTAGGTTAACACACCTTTGAAATGCCTCTTTTCAGAAGTGTAATCACCCTCAAGAGAGCACATGATCTTGTTAACTATCCTGTAAACTAATCCCCCCTTGCTTTCTTACACCTCCTTATAATCTTGATTACATTATCTCCTTAATTTCAAATACATAAAAGAAACTGCAAAACTGTTATTCTCTGGAGCATTTGAGATCTTACTCCCTGGCATATGTCATCAGTTTGGCTCGAACTGTTATAAAAATTCTCGACAGGTTTGCATGTTTCTTACGTCAACATTTACTTGGCGTGGTCAACAGGATTCTGAAGAAGCCCACCCAGGACCACCCTACATACCCAGTCCAGCTCTGCTAGGTACAAGCAAGGGCCCATTGTGCCCCACTGGCTCCTCACTTCGCATCAGGCGAACTGGGGTAAGCTTCTCTCAGAATTGAGTGCATCCTTGTTTTAAGTAGTAGGCCATGACTTTATCTGAGCTGTTTTTAGAAAAATCCTCAAGGTGGATAAGAATTGAGATAACCCAGGAGAATTATGTTTAATGGAAAGTCTCCAAGGGTGAGGCAATAATATCTGAGTCCTCTACATACCCAAGTGGTGCTTCTGGAGTTTTTATTAGTCAGCTCGAGTTGACTATAACAAAATACTGTAAGCTAGGCGACTTAAACAACAGAAATTTATTTCCTCATAGCTCTGGGGGCTGGCAATCTGAGATCAGAGTGCCAGCATGGTGGGTTTCTGATAAAACTCTCTTCCTGCCTTGCAGACAACTGCCTTTTCACTGTGTCCTCACATGAGACAGCAAGCTTCCTGGTGTCTCTTCCTAGAAGAACATTAATCTCATCGTGAGGGCCTCATCTAAACCCAATTATCTCCCAAAGGCCCCATCTCCAAATACTATCACTTAGTTAGAGGTTCAACATATGAATTTGGGTGGGTGGGTATGACGGAACGGTTCAGTCCACAGGATATCTATAGAGGGTATTTCTGGCTCACAGCTTTGGACCTATAATGAGCTTGGGAGTGTAGGATTAGAGAATCTCTTACTTCTACAGAGGTGCTCAGAGAGTCTCTTTGCTTGTAACCAAACTTTAATGGGGAACTGCAAGAGCCAACTGTTTCTGTGGGCTGGGTGTTTTCTTACCACCATTTAGGTCAAAGGATGTCAGGTTGAGACTCCACATTACCTGTGAATCAAGAGTCAAAATTCTTTTCTTCAGAAAATCAGGATCTTCCCAGCCCTTGGAGTACAGTGCATCTGCATGACAATTTGAGGTTAATTTAATCATTATTCTAACCATTGAGGCCCCAGTGCACCTGCTTTAAAAGGAGGGTCAAGGTAATGGATTTTCTCTGACATTCAAAGTTATAAAAATAAAAGTTGGAAAAGCCAAAATGGCTCTGATACCTTAAATTAAAAAATAAAGCCTCTCCAGTTCTTTAGATGTAGTTGGCCTTTCCATGAAATGTGAAAAGTTATCATTGTTACCAAGAACTGCTTTGGAATCCTCAAACAAAAGATTCCGTTTGCACATTTAATAAGAAAAAAATCTCCAGGGAATAATATAAAATTCTAACTGAACCCTCAAATTGAGTCTCTTTATCTCTACCAAATAATAATAATATTAATTATTAAATAAGAAGTCTACTGCTTTGAAAATTACACCTGAGAGTTTCTCTAAAAATCCTTTAACATGATGGCATCCAACTATAAAGGTAATTTGAATAAATAAGCTTTGCTCCAAAAATGCATGAAATCCTTTCATTGTGATTGTTTCCATGTGCTTTGTTTTGTTTTGTTTTTGAAAGTTTCACAGGTCAAGTCCAAGAGTGATAGAAAACAGTCTTTTTTTTTTAATGGCATGTTTGCATTAGATAGTCCTACATTAGTGTTCTATCTGATCTGGCTTGATTCTGGGTGTTATAATTTGGGAGTGCAGACTGACATGGGCCTCGGAGGGGGAGCTGCTGCCAGTGCGGGGAAAGAGAAGCAGAGTATCCTCTACATTACCAGACAACAGGACAGGCAGTGAGACTTTAAAATGAAAGGGCAGAAAAATGCTCTTATCTCCATCCCCATAATGAAGTCATAAAAGTCATGACTTTCCCTAAGGAGTAGCCATGTGGTTTTAAACAAAGCCTCAGTTTGGGTTTTCCTAAAAGCAGACCCTGAGGCAAGGGGCAGATGTTTGCTTTGGAGACAATCCCAGGAAGCAGAAGTGAGGAAGTGGGGAACTGAGACTGGAAAAGGGAGGAAAGCAATAGCCAGGGAACCTCCACCCGCACGTAGGGGGTGTTCAAAGTACTTTGAAATCATTAGTTAAAGTCTAAATATTAAATTTAATTGATGTCCCCAATTTGAAATTCTTTCCTACCGTTCCTTCTAAACATATTCCCCTGCTGGGCTTTTCCTGTATTTGTGTCCATATGTGTGGGGGTTGAGCTCAAACCAAGAACATCTCATTGGCCGGGCCTCTGCTGGTGTATTTTCTCTGGCTTGAAAGCCTAAGGCGAGATGGAGGTCTGTTTGGTAAATTGCAATGCAGAGAACCATTTGAAAGCCTAGCTGCACTATGCTACAGAAGGAAAGGAGAGATGGTATGGCTCACTGGAGACCTGGAGGCACGGTAGGGGGACATAGGCGTGATCACCTGACTTTGGCAAATATTTCTTGTACTCTTCCAGTGTTCCTGCCTAGGCTCAGCCCCTGCCAGGAGAAGCAGATGTAAACAAACAATGACAACACAGGTCACTACGTGCTACAGATCATCAAGGTACATAGAGGGTGCGAGAGGAACATTAAAAAGGGAGCAATCAACTCTGTCCAGGGCAGTCCTGACCTCTGGAGTGAAAACAAACAACAGGGAAGAGAAAGGGAAGATGGAAGACAAGAGGAGGAAGAAAAGGTGAAGGGAGATGAAAGTGATTTGTAAAGGAACTTGGACATTATCTTCTAGACTCTTGAGGGGCCTGTAAAGAGCTTTAAGCAAACAGATTGGTATTATATAAAGACCTGTCGAAGGTAGCCGCAGAGCCTGGAAGCAGGGGAAGAGGTAGTGTGATTGGATTGGTTTCCTTTGCTGCTGTAACAAATGATCACAAACTTAGAGGCTTAAAACAACACAAATGTACTCTCTTGGAGTCCTGGACTTCAGAAGTCCAAAATGAATCCTAAAGAGTTAAAAAGGGAGGTATTGGCAGGACTGGTTCCTTCTGGAGGCTCCAATGGGGGGGATCTAATTCCTTGCCTTTTCCAGCTTTTAGAGACCACCTGGATTGCTTAGCTCCTGGTCCGCTTCCTCCACCTTCAAAGTGCATCTCTCCACCTTCTGTATCTGTCCTCCCATCTCCTTCTTTGATCATCTTGCCTCCCTCTTGTAAGGACCTTGTGATTACATCAGATATAGGTGGTAATCCAGGATAATCTCCCCATCTCAAAATCCTTGATTTAGTCACATTTGCATAGTCCCTTTGGATATATAGTAACATTCATAGTTCCCAGGATGCGTCCAGGACATCTCTGGAGGCCATTATTCATTCTACCACAATGATAGTTTCCAAGTGAGAGACAAGTCAAATGAATTTCTAAAATACAGGAGAATATTTTTAAGATAAGGGAGCTCTAGGAAGGAAGACTGGTTTCATTTTCTCTCTCCAATGCAGAATGAGACACTTGTTACAAATGAACAGACAAGGAGCAGATATACTCACATAAAAGGAATTAGTATCTTGGATGCTTTAGCTTTTTTTCCTCTTCTTATCCAATGCTTTCTTTACTTTTTTTTTTTTTTGTTAAATGTGTGTGGGTTTGTTTTCATTATGTAAGAGCTGTGACTCCAGGGCAGCAGTGCCTGTGGCGTCATGCAAAACCTAACTGTGTTCTCCCTCATGGGACTTTGATCACAGCATCAAAGCTAGGGAATACTGTAGGAAAGGCACATTGGGAATGTATCTAGCTCAACTATTTCCCAAGGTACTTGAGAGCACAAGTTGCTCTGATTCATATTTTTATCTCCCACAGATGGAGCAGACGTTCTGCACTAAACATTTGTTGACTGCTGACCCAGCATGCCTTCCTCCTTCCCTCATCTTAACAGTGCTAGATTTTCAAATGGATACAACACACATGTGTGCATTCTCTCTCTCCCTCTCTCTCTCTCTTACATACACACACACACACACGTTGGTGAAGTCAATCAGCATTTCCATTCCTTGGGCCACAGTGCAAGGACTGCTACTGGCCTAAGCTGTTCCCAGCAGAGCAAATGCTGGAACGGAGGAGCTCTCCTGGTATGAGGATGTGAACCTGGAACTTCTGCAGACACTTAGCCAACAGGAGATAAAAGTACCACCTCTGTGGAGAGAAGCACATTGTTGAACCACTAAAAAAATGATCAACCCTAAAGCCTGACCTTCCGCTGGACATTAAATGAGCCAATAAATCCTTTTTGTTCATTAAGGCAATTTGAATTGGGTTTTCTATTTTTGCAAGCCAACATTTCCTAAAGGGTACATATTTATTCCTTGCTGACTGAATGAGAATGAGTAAATGACTAACAAGAAAAATCCTTATATTACAAGATTCTTCTTAATGCTACTCAGAACATTTTTAGTGTTGATTTTATTAAAACATCTGCTTTTCTTCTGGCTTTTGGCACAATTAAGAAAATATGGTGTCATAATTTTAGAATTATATAAAGCAAATAGAGATGTTTAGAAGTGATTTTCTAGATGAGGGTGCGAGGGGCAGCGATCCCAATCAGATTGCTGAGAATTGGAGTCCTGGTCTTGGAGAAAATTTTGGAAAGCAAGCACCTTGTTTTTCCTTAGCACATAGGAATTTGGGGGATGTCTTTAGGGGAACTGATGGAGATTATGAGGATGTGAAGACCACTCGTTGATGGCTTTACTGGCTCAAAGATTGCTTCTTGCTCCTCATTTAGTGTAATTAAATATTAAATAAGGAAATGGTAAAGTCAGTTACAGAACGAAAAAGAATCGAGTTCCCAGGTTACTGATAAATATATTTAAAAGGCAGCTAAGGGAAAATATCTTAGAAGGAGAATGTAAAGGGTAGAGTGTTCCCCTCTTACCCCAAATCCTTCTCCCACCACCAGTTCAATTTAATTCTCTCCATTTCTATGAGAACCCTCATAGGGCAGAGAACAGAGCATTTTTTTTTTTAGCTGAGCCATCCTGCCACCTGTTGGCAGCTCAGCAGCTGCTCAGCTCGGGCCGGACTCGAACTGCTGTTGCTCAGAGCTCAAACTCTTGAGCGAGCTCTTAACCAACTGAGCCACTCAGCCGGCTCCAGAAAAGAGCATTTTTGATCCTTCAAAAAAAAAATAGAATTGGCCTAAGCCACCTATATAGTGGCTTAAGAAAGCCCTTACAAAATTGCCTCCCTCCAGCAGTGGAACTTCTCCAGACTCTAATCTGCCCTGGTATTCTGCCTGATTTGTCCATTTGTCTTACTCTACAGGCTCTCTGATGAAAATGTAAACCATAGCTTTTTAGAGGTTTAAAATTTCTGCTGACTTTTCATATATGCTAACCACTGTCTCTGCTGTCTTAAATATTTTAATTAAATGCTATTTCATTCTTGTGTCCTCATTGCATTTTCTAATCAAAGGCACAATGTTATAACTATGAAAATATCTAAGCATATTGAACAACTTTTTTTCCTGAGAACTTCATGTAATATGTATGTAAACCTGGTTTTTATTTTTCCATAGCAATAATATAAAATACAACTGGCAAAACACATGCAACTCACTTATAAGCTATAACACCACATTTCTTGTCTTTAAACTGTTTATAATTGGTGGGTTATTTCTTAATGGTGTTGGGAGAACTAGGCAGCCTCCTGGAGAAAAATAAAGTTAGATCCATGGTCTACAGCTTACACTTGGTTAAATTCCCTTAGGTAAAAGATTTAAGTGTTAAAAATAAACACACTAAAAAAATAAATGGGAGAATTTTAGCAAATGTAATCATGAGTGCAGAATGCCTTTTTAAATGTGTTATACAATTCAGCAACCAAAAAAGATTGAGAAATTTCTTCTACCACGTAAAAACCCATTTATAAAAGCTCTCTCTCTCTCTCTCTCTCTCTCTCTCTCTCTCTCTATCTCTCTATCTATCTATCTATCTATCTATCTATATATATATATATATGTTTGGAAATAGCTATGTGGAGAATTATCAGCAAGCTGTAGTTAGAGCAATATAATTTACACATTAATTATTCTATGTATACATGTGTGTTTATGTGTATATATGGGGATGTGTGTGGAATAGTGGTGTCCTCAGAGCAACTCCTTTCGTTGTCTCTTCCTTGTCACCCCAGAGTCTATATATCCTCACATATTATTAGAAAGGCTGCTTTCCTCCTTTTCCACCCTTGCCTGCACTGAGAGGTGGGAGAAACTGGGATATGGCAGAGAAGGAAAAGACTGCTGGGCTGCCTCCTAACAGGGAATGGAGTCAAGTTGAAAGCTTGCTGCCTTGAGATCCTTGAGGGCCTGCAGCCCTGTCTGTAGCCCCAACCCAACACCACCTGTCGCTGTCTGAATGAGGGTCTTCATACATGGAAGCTGTCCCTCATCTGATGGACTGTTTGGAAATATTCAAAGAAGAATAAGCATGTGAAAATAGGATGGGTTTTATAGATATTATTATTATTATTATTATTATTATTATTATTATTATTATTGACAGCAGTTACAATGACATGGGACTTGCAAATTGAATATATTTCCATTCATACCAGGATGGGTTTTCTGACTGTCCCAGAGCTTAGGTATTCTGGGAACAATACTGGAACAGGGCAAGGTTAACTTTCTGGCATAGAAGGCAGGCAGTGGTTATACTTGCTGAAATAATTCCGCGGAGACAACAAAAGCAACTGCTAGTGGTGAGAGGAGCCTGGGGTGTTCCTCCCCATACCAGCCCTGGGTGGGTGGGGACATCTGGGGGAGTTAGAGCAACTGCTTTTCTGAGCTCAGAAGGATGTGGCATGGAAAAGATGTTAGTAAGAGCAGCAAGATGCCCCTGTTACAGGATTGCATATAAAAAGGGACAGAATCACAGCCTAGCTATCTGACTATCTGGATTACTGCCCCAAATACTTCTTGGGACAGCCCAGTTGTGGCTTTTTTCTTTTCTGTCTCTGAGATCCAACCACAGCTACTTGCTGTCAT
The DNA here is from genome assembly GCF_001890085.2 of Hipposideros armiger. Classification (NCBI taxonomy): domain Eukaryota; kingdom Metazoa; phylum Chordata; class Mammalia; order Chiroptera; family Hipposideridae; genus Hipposideros; species Hipposideros armiger. The sequence continues at coordinate 2,066,980 of NW_017731376.1, read as the reverse complement.
AGTCTATGTGTTCTGAGGTCAGTCCTTCTGGCCATTTCTGCAAACGTAGCTAAGTTTGGGTCTCCTCTTTGGTGACAAACATTCTCTAACTGCAGTTCCTCTGCTGTCCTCACACAGCCAGGACTGCATACCTTCAGTTCCTGGTTCTACATTTCTTGGGACAGTCTTCTGCTTGCTGTTTCCTGTGTCCTAATCTCCAAGGTGTCCCCTCGTACCCCTGTCCTAGGTTGGGTTTTCCAAGAGTTGACCCTGATTAAAGCATTTGTGTGAGCGGTTTACCACCCTGGGCAGCCAAGGCTCAATCCTGCCAGGACTTAGAGAGACAGTAAGAAAATGTGTCAGAGTTTCCCACCCCACGGGGCAAAGAAGCCAAAGCATTTACTTATCTTCCAATTCCCATGCATCAGTAACTGAGGGCTGCTTAGGGAGGATTAAGTTGCCAACAACTCTGGCTGACCCCCGGCCTAGACCAAGATCAAGGGCTCAGGCATAGTCACAGATCCCTGCAGTATGACACCTTCCACAGATGCTGGAACAGTGAGGTCCAAGGGGACATGGGCAAGGCACAGCAGCCTCTGCTACAGCCTACTTGTCCCAACTGTTCCTAAGCTTTGGGACATAATTACACAAGCATGGTGTCATTGAACATGGACTAGTCATAGACAAGTCATTCAAATATGGGGCCCAGAGCCTTGAATCCAGCAAAGACAAACTCCAGAACCTCTTGAGTAATGTCAGTGCTCATCCCCACTCAGCTTCTGCTGCCAGGGAACAGAGTTAAATCTATTGCACACAATTTAGCACACAGGAGACGCTATTTTGTGGACTTCGTCACATATACATAAAGTCAATGGTGTTTGTTTTTAAGGACGAGCTTTATTCCCAAGGCTGTGCCCAGTGTTTATCAAGTCGCTCTTACCCTCTTCCAAGAACGTACATGCAGTGTCAAGGAATGCCACAGGACAGATATTTGTTCCTATGTTAGAGCACATCATAGTAAAAAATGCATGGACTTTGGAACGAATCAGTCTAGTTCTAATTCTTCTTTTGTGTCTGAAAAAAATCTTTCCCTACCCTGAAGTCATGAAGATATACTCCAGTATATTTTCTAAAGACTTTATAGCCTTTCACATTTAAATATACAATCCATCTTGACTTTTGTATATGGGTTTTTTGTTTTTGTTTTTGTTTTTTTATCCATATGGATACCCAATTGTCCAAGAAACATTTATGGAAAAGACCACCCTTTTCCCACTGGTCTACACTGTCACCTGGTCCCATATCAAGTCTCCATATGAGTGTGAGTCTGTTTCAGGCTCTAATCTGTTCCATTGGTCTATCTGTCCACTCTTGGGGCAACACCACACTATCTTCATCAGTATGGCTTATGAGTTTTTATAACTGGTAGAACAGGTTCTCCTACCTTGTTATTTTTCTCCTAGGTTATCTCATCAATTCTTGGCCCTTTGTATCTCTGTATACGTTATAGAATCAGCTTCTTAAAGTAATTGTTGGAATTTTGATTGGGATTGTTGAATCTATAAATCAATATGGGGAGAAGTGACATACATATAGTATGCTTTCATTTATGTAATATAATATGCTATATAAATTATAAATTGATAAATTTTAAATATAGCAAGGAATTGATTACCACAAAGGTCAGTGAAAAGAGGGAAGTAAGGGGCCATGATTTGGAAGGAATTACTAAGGATCCTTTGTTTTATTTCTTGACCTGGTTGTGGTTTTATGAGTGCCTGCCTTATAATTATTTAACAAAATTTGTATTTATGATTTACTTTATTATATATGTGTATTTCATAGTAAAATATTTTTAAAATTCTAACTCTGCCTCTTGCTAATTGCTATGTTATTCTTTATTACATTTGCCTCTCTCTCCCTCTCTCTCTCTCTCTCTCTCTCTCTCTTTCTCTCTCTCTCAGCTCCAGTTTTCCTATTTGTAAAATGGAAGTATTACCTGCATCACAGATTTGTCTCTTCTTACGACATTGCAAGCAGCACATAGCACAGTGCTTAGCATATGACAGATAATAAAAAAATGCTGATTCTACCCCACCCTCCACACCCCAGCAATGTCTAGTAGAATCAGCCAGAGATGAGAGGACAATCTCTATGAGAATTACAGAATTACGTATTCAGGAGTCCCCTACCAGCGGCCTTGAACTTACACTCTGTCCTGTACGAAAGGATTATTGACTGGGGAGTGAGGTTATCTCCTACTCTTTCTGGAAATCATGACATCTGCCAGTTTCATCACCCTAGGTGTAGGGCAAAGTGAAGTTTGCTTAATAATGCTTATCTAAATCAGCCTTCTGCCAGAGTCATCAGTTGGCAATGGGCTTTCTCTCCACCCCTTTCACTCTGTCCTTGCCTCTAGAGAAGGTGAACCTGTAGCCTTTGACCCCTGCTGGTAAGCACTGCCAGGTTGTAGCAAATGGTGGTAGTTTTTTAAATAATTCATTCTGAATTGAGGTTCCTTTAAAATATTGCCATGGAACACCTATGAGATACATATATATATGTCTCCTTTGCAGCTCTTATGAGATAGGCACCAAGATTAATCCCTTAATAATAAAAATTAAAACAATAAGAATTAAGGTATTTTAATATGCCAAGCATTTTGCTTAAGTATAATGCACTTCAGGTCTATTATTTTATTTGCTCCACACATGATAATGTGTTGTTTTTATCCCCCGTTTTACAGATGAGTAAACTAGGTCTTAGAGAAGTTATGACTTGCCCACTGTCCCACTAGTAAATCGTAGAGGCCTTTAGTGTATATCTAAATTTGTGTCACGACAAGTTACAGACTGAAGTGGTGGGTATGCATACACACTCATGCATACAAACGGGCTCACATGTCTTCTATTTCTGCAATGAATGGTCACCACAATAATGGTACATTCTCCAACTTGTATCATTTCTCTATGGCTGATGGCCACATATCAGAGCACTAACAAACAAGTATGATGATTCTCCTGCTCAGATTGGCACAGTGAGTATAATTGATTGTGCTAAAAATGAGATGATGGAGGAAGAAGAACACACAACTTATAACCCCTGTTGTCACAAGTACATTCAATAGCCAAATTGTTCCACATCTGAAGGATATACAATTACCAGCTGCACACAAAATTAGCTGCTGGTTGGACCTTAGAGAAAGTATGTAATTGTCTGTGGCCACAAGAAATACCTGACCCAAGACCAATAAGCTCCTCAGCTGCAAAATTTGGAACTGGAACAAAGAGCCATTAGAGTCTCTCTGTTTAGCCAGAAATGCAACACAAAGTCAGGAGCTGTGAGGGAGCAATGTGCCCTGTGCCCAGAGGACTGGAGAAGCCTGTTCACCAGAGAAAGATCAGTGAAGCAGTGGTACAAAACAAAGCAGAAAAATGAGGTTAAGAGAAAGAGCTTTGAGGGTTTGGTGGCTCCGCATTCGTCCCTCCGGGAGCTCGCTGCACACCTGTCCTGAAATGTCCTATTATCCTCTTAATTCAGATCTATATTGGTTAGTTAGTTGGTTGGTTGGTTTTTGTTTAAAAGTAGTTTGAGTGTGGAAGAGGGTTTTAAGAGGAAACGTCCCCCCTTTTCCTATGGTAAAACTTAGAGAGTTTTCATTCACCAATCCTTCCAGCAGAGCCCCTGAGCTCCCCTCAGTGTCTGTCCCTGTCACAGCTCTTCATGCTCTTCTCCAAGCTTCCCTTTTAAGCTCCACCTGTGCTCGTTGAAGATTGCTTCATAACAGTTCCCACCAGCACTGTCATGCGGCCCTAATCCCAGATTTATCATAGGGTGCCCATTTTTACAATAAACAGGATAGACACCAGAACCTGCTCCTTTAAAAAACAACCACAAAAGTATAATACAACTCTAAATCGCTAGAGATGGCATGACACAGGCACTGGCTATTTTCTGAAAAATAACTAGAGAGCTCCTGTGTGTTCTTGCAGACAAAGAAAGGGTAGAGAGTGAAGACAATGTAGATCAGACACACTTTGGAATTACCTGGGGGATTTTTATGTGTACATTTAATTATTTTTTAAAAGATTTTTATTAAAAACATAGCTAACATACAATATTATATTCGTTTCAGGTGAACACAATAGTTATTCAAAATTTATATAACTAAAGAAGTGATCACCATAAGTCCAGCAACCATCTGACACTGTACTATGCTATCATAATATTAATGACTATATTCCCCATACTGTGCATTACTTATTTGTTTTATACCTGGAAATTTGGACCACTTATTGCCCTTAACATTTCCCCCCCCCCACTTTTTAACTTTTCAGTTACAGCTGACATTCAATATTATTTTATATAAATTTCAGGTGTACAGCCTATGTTTAGACATTTGTACAATTTAAGAAGTGATCCCTCTGATTAGTACCCACCTGACACTGTACATAGTTATTACCATATTATTGACTATATTCCCTATGCGTTACTTTACATCCCCATGACTATTTTGTAACTATCAGTTTGTACTGCTTCCTTCCTTCATCTTTTACATTCTGCCCCCAACCTCCTCCCATCTATCACCTCAACAAATCTAGTATACCATACATAGTTATTACAATATTATTAACTGTATTTTTTATGAAATACCCTACATTCCCTGACTACTGTGTAACAACCAATTTGTACTCCTTAATCCCTTTACATTTTTCATCCTGCCCCTAACCCGCTCCCATCTATCAGCCAACAAATCTAGTACCCATCTGACACCATACACAGTTATTACAGTATTATTGACTATATCCCTTATGCTATACCTTACATCCCCATGATTGCTGTGTAACAACCAATTTGGGCTTTTTAATTCCATCCCCTTTTTCACTCATCCCCAGCCCCACTCCCATCTGGCAACCATCAAAATGTTCTCTGTATCTATGAGTTTGTTTCTGTTTTGTTTATTTTCTTTAGATTACACATATAAGCTGAATCTCATTGCATCTGTCTTTCTCTGAAACTTCACTCAGCACAATTCCTTCCAGGTCCATCCATGCTGCCGCAGGTGGCAAGAACCCATTCCCTTCCATGGCCGAGCAATATTCCATTGTATATATGTACCACCTACTCTTTATCCATTCTTTCATCAATGGACACTCAGGTTACCTCCATATCTTGGACATTGTAAACATTGCTGCAATGAACATATGGATGCACATGTTCCCTCAAAGTAGTATTTGGTTTTCTTCGAATAAATACCCTGAAGTGGGATTACTAGGTCCTTCTTTGTCTCTTGTTACATCCTTTGTTTAAGTCTATTTTGTCTGGTATAAGTATTGCTACCACAGCTTTTTTTTTTAATTTCTATTTTTATGAAGTAACTTTTTCCATCCTTTTACTTTTAGTCTGTGTGTGTCTTTCAATCTGAAGTGAGTATCTTTTAGGCAGCATATGTAAGGGTTTTGTTTTCTTATCCATTCAGCCACCTTATGTTTTTGATTGGAGCATTTAATCCACTTTCATTGAAAGCAATTATTGATAGATAGGCAGTTATTGCTACTTTATTATTCATAATTTTGATCTTTATTTTTCCATCTTAAGTCCCTCTAAGATTCCTTGTAATACTGGTTTGGTGGTGATGAACTCCTTTAGCTTTTTCTTGTCTGGGAAGCTCTTTATCTGTTCTTCAATTTTACATGATAGCCTTGCTGGATCGAGTTGTCTTGGTTATAGGTCCTTGCTTTTCATCATGTTGAATATTTTGTGCCAGTCCCATCTAGTCTGCTGGTGATTCCTTCTAGTGCATTCTTTATTGAAGTTATTGTATTCTTCACTTCTGACTGGTTCTATTTTATGGTTTCCATGTCCTTTTTATGCTTGTTATCTCTTTGTTGAAGTTCTCACTAAGTTCCTTGAGCATCCTTATAACCATTGTTTTGAACTCTGTATCTGGTAGGTTGCTTTCCTCAATTTTGTTTAGTTCATTTTTCTGGAGTTTTCTTCTGTTCTTTCATTTGGAACATACTTCTTTGTTTCCTCGTTTTGGCTGCCTCTCTGTGTTTATTTCTATGTATTAGGTAGGGCTACTATGTCTCCCAGTCTTGCTGGGTGGCCTTATATAGTAGGTGCCCTATGGGACTCAGTGGCACAGTCTCCCTGGTCACCTGAGCTGGGTGCTCCAGGAGTGTTTCTTGTGTGGGTTTTGTGTATTCCTGTTATAGTTGAGGCTTGATTGCTGTTGGCATGTTAGTGGGTGGGATTGATCCTCAGGCTGATGGCTGTGGGATTTGGCCATGTCAACAGCAACAGAGCTCACTTGACCAATCAGATTCAGATTTGGCCTGTGGGGATGGGCTCAACACAGAAAAGATGACTCCAGCCTGACGGCTGCCTGGGAGGAGAACCCCACAGAGGGAAAATGAGGACTATTCCTCCTTAAGTCCTCACCCAGAAGTTACACAACTCAGTCTCTCCTCATATGTCTCCGACACCACCAGAGTCACCGTCCCTCCACCGGAGCCCAAGGTGAGTGCCTGCACAGTCCTTTTAAGAGGATGTCTGGGTTTCCCCACAGCCTTCCGTCCCACCCAGATGGTCAGAATCCCCACTGTTCTTCATAGCCAAATGTGGCAGGGGCTCCTCTTCCTGGCACCAGTACTCTGGGCTGGGGAGGCTGGTGTGAGACTGGGGTTCCTTGCTCCTCTGGGGCAAACCTCCATGGCTGAGATTTCCTTCCCAATTTTCATCCGCCACATGGAGGTTTGGGGCCGGCCCGTTTTGTGTCTCCACCCCTCCTACCAGTCTTAACATGGCTCTTCTTTATATCCTTAGTTATAAAACTTCTGTTCAGCTAGACTTCAGGTGGTTCTCCAGGTCGATTGTTCTATAATTCAGTTGTAATTTTGATGTGTTCACAGGATGAGGCAAACACAGTGCTTACCTACTCCACCATCTTGGATCTCCTCCCTACCTGGGGAATTTTAAAATCATGGTCCCACCCTCAGAGATTTGGATGCAATTGGTCTTGGACCCCCTTGTCAGGATATTAAAAACACTCCAGCATCCCACGTGATTTCAATGAGCAGCCAACGCTGAGAACCATTGATGTGGAGGAGATACATTGTTCCAGGAAGTTGGGCAGCTTTTAGGAAAAGGTAAACGTGATGAGAATTATGCTGACTAAACTTTTTATTCTCCACTGCATCTATTTTTAAGTAATGACGTAATCTATTAAGCACCTGCTGTGTGCCATAAACTGTGCTTTACATTAATTACCTCCGCTCATCACAGTGACCCTGAAGTTTTTATAGCTGAGAAAGCTAAAATTCAGGAAGTGAAATACCTACACTAAGGAAAAATTCTTCAGTTACAGAATTTGTATCTTTCCTGATACAATAGTCGTTCTAACCTTAATGTGCATCAGTATAATCAGGGGCTCTAGCTAACAATACATTCCTTGGTCCTACGTCACAGAGTTAAAATAGGTTTAGACTGGTTCAAGTCTCTCTCTCAAGCACCCCAAGTTAGTCTGATACACCTGCTTCACAAACAACTTTGGAGAGTTTCCCAATTATACTGTTTCCTCTAGCACAGTGCTCCCAACATAGTAGATGCTCAAGAGAAATTTACCAGAGGAAGAGACGGAGGGAGGAAGGGAGAAAGGAAGGAAGAAAGGAAGGAAGGAAGGGGAGAAAAAAGTAATAACTGAGTAATAATAATTGAGTAATAGTTATTAACTGAGTAACAATTGGGATGACTGTCACACAATTGTTAAAAATATTAAGGAATACACTTTACAGATCTGCAGGGCTGGTTTGTCAACCTTTCTTCCTATTTAATGTCAAAGAGGTGAATGAGAAACCCTGAAGGTGAGGGGTTTAGAGGCAGGGAGGGGGCGTAGGCAGTGTGGGAAGCAGACAGGATGGATATATCCTTCTGCAGAGTCACCAAAGTGGCTCAGAAAACAGCAATATCCAGTTCCAAAGAAAGACAGGTCTCTTGATCACAAAGGTGCTTTCTAGTCCACATACTTATTCTATTAAACTTGATTTGACACCCATGAATAAAACAACCCTAACACATAAAACTGCAGAGGGTCAAGTCTGCAATTCCAACTGGCATTTTAGCTCTGCTTAAAAAATAGTACCACTAGCAAGAAGGATTCCATACTTAAGGAAAAGGTCTTAGGCAAAGTGGCAAGAACAATTTAGCAATTAAATGACTTCCTGCACAAGCAGGAGAAAATCACTTGGAGTTATAACCATCACCCTCAAAATCTCTGTATTGAAAAAGTAGTAATTATCAAGCCCCAGTGGCACATAATATTTTATCTAACCACATTTGTGGCCAATAAAGGAATCAGGACAGTCCCTCAGAGTCTGTCCACTGCCAACAGCAGAACTGTATTGTAATACTGACAAAGGTCCAAACCACATCTCTTTCTGCTCCTCCCCCCTCCCCAATTCTCTATCACGACCAAAAAATGCCTGTCAAACCAAGTGAAAACAGTTGAACAGGGACCCAGAGATATAACTTCAGTGAACATTTCCTCTTTCAGCCAAACACATTTGTACATAACTGACCTATAAAGGACTTTCAGTATGTGTTTGTTGAATGAACGGATACGTGAAAGAATTAGTTAAATGAAAAATAGCCTGGAATCAGTGTAAACAATGTTACATAGCAGGAAAAAGTCAAATGCTTGGCACTGACTCAGAAATTCTGTAGTAGTTGCTCAATAAAAATGAGTGTTAAATGACAGGGAATAAAGTACTCTTTGAGACACTGACCCAGGTAAAAAGTATATTTATTCAAAATCCCAGAGTCATGTTTCAAAAATTCGCCCAATACTAAGGAGCATCTGGTGCTTTTATTAAAAATAAAAATTCCCCAGTCTCCTGCCATGTAGATTCTATTTTTGCAGATCTGCTGCAAGGTCTGGAAATCTGTATTTACAAAATTCCTAAATACCCTAGGGCCAAAGTATTAAGGCAGTTTGCCATTTTTCCTCAGTGTAGTGGAGTTTGATGTTTTCCTTCATTCAGCTAGCACTTATTGAGTTTCTACTGTATACCAGACACAGAGTTAGGCGCTGGACATACGGTATGACCAAGCAAGGCCAGGTCCCTATCCCTAAGGGGTTGCCCTGAGGGAGACTTAAAGCTTATTAGATAGAGTGAGATAACAATTCAAGAGCATCTGAGACCAACACAAACAAAAACCACTTTATAAAGTTCCTGATCAGTAGATGAGAAAAAGGAGAGGGTAAACAGAAAGAAACTTCTCTAAAAAGAATTGAAATTCAAAGTTCAGGAAGATGCTGAATTTGCTGAATGTCTGTTTTCTTATCATCACCACACCCAAGGTGGTGTGGCCTGAGATGGGGAGCATTCCAGGGGTTTGCTCAGGGTCACTTCGGTGACAAGAAGCAACAATGGGGCCAAGGCTAAAGCTCTTGCCTGACCTCCAGAACAGGAACGTGTCTCCTGGGGCCTGTGGGACTTGACTTACAAGAGTTTCCAGAAAATAAATGTTGTAATTACTGAAACAGATGAGTGAAGCTTTCAAGGCTTTTTGAAGAGCATGTGCTGTGAAGTTTTCCTGAGGGAGGCGGTGGAGAGCCTGGGACCATGCGCGTTTCCATCTTTTTCACAAGTAGAAAGTACATGGGTTACAGGGCTGAACTACAAAAAAGCACCAGTTTTGGAGTTAGGAAGAATGAACTGGAATTCTAGTTTCTCCATTTATTTATTGTGTTAGTTGAGGTAAGTCCTTGACCCTGTTATCTTGTCTCTCTGGATCTTTGTGAGAGTATATTAATATGATAGAATACATATGAAGTGCTTAGTGGAATTCTTGGGCCATAGTAGACGATCAACAAATCATGGCTATTGTTATTTTCATAGGTGTGCAAAAAAGGATAGCAAAGATCTGTGTATCTATAGATGCCAGTTAATGTGGCTGCCATTTTGGCAAGTTCCCTACCTATGGAAATGTAGAGTTTCCACACTTATCTTCCAGGTTTTCTATATACAGGATGTTCATTAAGCTTTGCTTCTTCGAAGGATGTAAGCATGATGGTCCAGTGGATTTAACACCATCAAAGGAGGATCCCAGGGAAGACCTAGCTGAAGGCATGTTTCCAGGGCCTCTACTTTTGCCTCTGATTCCCACCAATTGAGAACAGTTTCTGGTGGCCAAATTTGGACTACAGGTGTTAATGACTAAATTATTAACAGTATTGACTTTTAGCTAAGGTGAGAATGTGAAGAAGGTTAAGAGTGTTGGTAGATCATAGAACTTTAACTTTGATAAAAAGTTAGTTTCAGTGAGTGAATCAAGCAGCAGAGGAGCTGGGGATAGGATGAAAGCAGTGGGGACTTGGGGTAAGGAGAATCCTAAAGGCAGACAAGGAGGAAAAGATGGTCAACAAGAGGGCAGAATACTTCACTTAGGACCTTGGGGACTTTGAGTATTGCCTGGGTCTCACCCTAGCATTGAACAGGGTGCCAGACCAGGTGTTCAGTGGTTCATTCATTCATTCATTCAACAGGTATTCGTTATAGACCTAACATGTAGCTGCTCATCACAGCAGGCACATAATAAATTCTTGAACTAGATTATCAGACCACTCTATACAAGGACTGACTTGGGGCAGGTTACTTTACCTGCATGCCTTCATATGGTACAATGAGTCTAATAGTAGTACTTACCTCATAGATACGTGATAAGGATTAAATTAATACATGTAAAGTGCTAAGAAGGATGCCTTGAAAATGATAAATTTTCAATAAATGTTAGTTGCTACTTATTATTAACAGAAGGCCATTTGGGTGTCAAATTAGGAATGCTATTTTTAGGAGATTATCAGTTCTTTCCTTCACCTCAACCCCCACAACACATACTCCAGTTCAAGGTCATATGATTTACAGTCAGTTCAGCTTTCCCAGTTTTCAAAATTTCAGAGCTTTTTTCTTTCCTTCCATTATATCTCTCTCATATAAGGTTCTTCTGTTTCACTTCATTCTCATTCCTTTCTCTCATTGTAGCAGCTTTGGAATTCCTGTTTCTGTTTAGAGTATTCATTTTATTCTCATACTTCTTGCTCTCTAATGAGTCCTTGCTTCTCTAACACCTATACCTAGAGACAGTTTAAAAGATCCAAATAGAAAGTTTTCGATAAATTTTCTTTTCTTTTTTTCTTTGCTCTCATTTCTTCTAACGTGACTTTCTATTCTTGAGATCTATAATACAAGCTTAAAATGACTGGTTCATCTTAAGGTGATTAATAGACATTAATTCATTCTTATGCCCCTAAACTGAGGACTCTCACAGGACTCAACACAAGATTTACTTATATTTGAGCTATGTCTACAATTTTTTTTTCCAATCTTCCTGTCTCCATTTGTCCACCATAGAGAATGGAAATCTCATCAAATTGCTGCTGACCCCACAGGGGTATTATAAAGGTTAATGAGGCAATTTCCCAGCAGTTCTTTGAATGCTGAGAATGTACAAATATTATTATTGCAAGATTATTGAGGACTTTCAGTGCTTATAAAATAACAGACATTCTTATCAGGTCATTATATAAGAATTCTTAATTTTAAATTTTCAGATTTTAGTGAATTTGATTGCTTTCATCTTTAGAGTTTAAGTATTTTATTGATATTTGATGAGATGGAATTCTGAAAGTCTTATGTAAATTAGAATGTATATGTATAGATACAAATACTTATATGTATATATGTTTGTGTGTGTAAATGCTTATATTCCTATACCACATCAATGATTTTATAATAATACTAGAAAATCCTTCCAGATGTAAGTTTCTGAAAGAATAAATGTTAAAGACTTGAGAAAGGACCATTTAACCATCACTACATCCTCAGTCTGGTACTTAAATCCTCCCTAAGTCATCAGTGACAAATTTTTTCCTACCTATGTTTAAATGTCTCCATTCACAACTAGTTCCATTTAGTATAAACTTCCCAATATGTAGAGAATTTAACTCCTTTTGCCAGAAAAGGGCTGTTTCATGTTGTCTCTTCTCCCCTGAAATCTCCAGCTCCTGATTTGCTGAATAAATTGAAGCAATCGGAAGAGAACATCCACAATCTCCCAGCACCATATATCTGCCTTCTCTCTACTTTCTGTGGGTGGATCAACTGTCTGTGCTCCTAGCTAAGGCCATCCTCTGTCACCTACTTTAGGACATTGTACCACCATTCTCCTCTCTGTCATTTGCATCATCCATTTGTCTCACTCTACTGAATTATTCCCTTCAGTATTATTAATTTGCCCAGCTTAAAACAACTTTTTAAACCCCACTTGTCCCTTTGACCAATGCTCATTTCTTTCTCCATTCCTTTTTGGCAAAAATCCTTGAAAGTATTTCATGTACCCACTGGTCCAATCTCTCTTCTTCATTCCATCACCAATACCCTCACCATGCCTCTGAAACTGCTCTTCTTAAGGCCCCAGTGACCTCCACATTGCTAAATCTACTGATTTTTTTCTCAGTCCTCATCTCACTTGACCTAGCAGGGGCATTTGACCCAGTGGATCACTCTTTCTTCCCTGAAATACTTTCTGCACTTGGTTTCCAGGACATCTCCTTGCCTGGTTTTCCTCCCTCTTTTCTACTTGCTCATTCTCAGTCTCCCCTGTTGGTTCCGCCTTTGACATGCATCACTTCTAGCTCTACCTTCACTATGCCAAGCCTTGTCCAAGCTACTATCATCTCTCACCTATATTACTGCAACTCTCCTTATAACTGGTCTCCCTGCAACTGCTCTTGCGATACTCTCACCACAGCAACCAAACTGATCCTGTTAAAATATACAGAGTTGAGTCATTCTTCTGCTCAATGCACTCCAATGACCTCCCATCCATTTGAATTAAAAGCAAGGTCCTTACTATGTCTTACCAGGCATGATGTGATCCTATGTTATCTTTCTGACATTTTGTCTTCTACTCCTCTGCCCCTTGCTCACTCAGCTCCAGCTACATGGTCTCATTATAGGCCCCTTCAACTCTCTAGGTCCACTTGACCTCATGACCTTTCTACTTGTTCTTCCTACTCTTCCCCAAATCACCTCACAGCTTGCTCCCTCACTTCCTCATTTCCTTACTCCTTCTCAGTAAGGCCTTCATTGACCTATCAACAATTGCAAGCACCCTCCCCCAAACTTATATCCACCTTTTGGGGTTTTTTTCTTGCTTCTTTAGCATTTCTCATATCTAACCATATTTCGCTCACTTATTTATCATTTGTCTTCCACACTAGAATGTAAGCTCCATGAGGATAGGGATTTTCTTTGTCTGTTTTGTTTGCTGTTTTATCCAGTGCCTAGAACAATGTCTGGAAAATAATAAGCAATCAATGAAAATATTTGCCAAATAGATGATCAATGAAACAGGTAAATCAGTTTGCTGTAATTGGTAAATTGTTAGGAAAATAAAATTCAGATACTGGGATCAAAGCACCTCTTTGCTCTGTACTAGGGCATCTGTGGGCTCTGTTGATTTTTGGTTTTGATGAAGTACTGGCTGGGTGACCTTCACCTCAACCCCTCCACAGCATGGGCTGCCAACAATCTTCCTGCAGGAACTTGTGTATGTTCAGGGAAGATGGGCCCTCCACCAACAGGAGTTTGCCAAGTTTATCGTTGTTAGCTAATCAACAGAGGCCAATAGGATTTTGTCTTTTTTCCATATTTTACTAAGTTATCAGGTCTCAATCTTCTTGGCTTTTGCCTCTTAGTTTTGTTCCAAATTCAATTGGTAAAGATTTCTATTCAGACTTAATTAAACTCATAAGGAACTGGCTGTATTATGATTTTCTGCTCCTAGAGTTTGTCTCTCAGTGTCAGCAGAGCATAAACATTTAAGTAAGCTATCATTCACCATTCAACAACATTTACAGAGCTACAAGGTTCCAAGTACAATAATGGGTACCACAATAAATAAGGCCCAGTCCTTGCCTTTGAAGAGATCAAAGTCTAGAGGAGGAAAGAGACTTATGGACTAATTCAACACACTGTTATAAGCCCAGTAATTGTCACAGGGTTATGGGAACATGAAGGAGAAAGCAATGAAGTCTGCAGGGAGAAATGAGCTTTGACGAAAGAGAAGGAGCTTGCTGAAAAGGGAAACTACAGGAGATGCTCCCACCCACAATGATCCTGCTTTATCCAATCTGACACAAAACAACAGTCGTCTTCTGCTTGCCTTAGGCTGAACAGTGACCCAATTAAAAACAACTTGATTCTTTACAAAATTTTACATGTTTTATATCCATGTCATTTGATCCATCCCTGGGTTCCTGTCTATGGTGATCATCAGACTAAATAAAATACCCTAGGATAAAGTAACCCAACGTACCTGCTTGATAGGTTTTCCACCTTAGACTCACAGACTATTAGAACTGGAACTTCAGAGACTAGTTTTGCCCACACTTGGTGCTCTGCACTGCTGAGGAAGCCAAGGCCCTAAGAGGGTGACTGCCCTCCCCCAATGTGCACGGTGAGTTAGGTCACTCCATCTCTCAACAGGACCTAATTTGAACACATATCAAGCGAATGAATCAGTTTTTGCAACATACTTTCTGCGTTTTCCAAGCCAGTCTTGCTCTTCTCCAGGCCTGAAATTGGCAGCATGGCTCTGACCCATGCTCTCTGTCCACTCATCATTTTGGTGGCAAAGGGCCTATGAATCCAGGAGAGATAGTGCCAGGAGGTCTGACCTGACCACTCTCCCACATCTAAAGAAGTCCATGCGTCACCCCAAGTTTTGCCTTTAAAAAGACTTTTAAAGGTTGTGACTCAAACTCCAAACCTAGGTCTTTGTTGGAGTGTTAAAACCTATCACATCTTAAAGTAGGTTTTTTTTTTCAGATTCCCCAGTGTATTCATCATTGAACCAAATTCCCCAGGGTTTGTCCTGCTCAGGAACAACAAAGGGTGTAGAAAGAATGATGTCCCTGCTCAACACTTTGTCTTCCCTATCTGGTCATAGCTCTACAAAGCAAAAGTTCATAGCCGTATGTAACCAGCATCATCTAGTGGATATTTGGCTCTTTCAGCTTCAGTTAATAGGGAGATATTTTAAAGTACCAAAAGGAAATGAAGACAGGAAGCCTTGTAGCAGTCAAATAATCGGCCTTGTGTGGTCACTCAGGATACCTTGGTAGACTGGCCATCCAACAGTTCCCAAGTCTGGGTCACCTAGTCATCTTGACTCTGTTACTCTACTATACTCCCTTCCCCTCTTCCTGCTTCTGTAGTTTTTATTAAGACTCTAGCTGCCTCTCCTGCTGTTGCCAACTACCATTAAAAAAATATCCGATTACATCATTTTCCATGTACAGAGTCACAATTTGACATGAATGATCGTTCTTTTCCTCTGAAATGTACACTCATGCACGTAGAGTCTTTAAATAATCTTGGTTCCTCCTCAGCTAAGCCTTGGGTCTGGTCGCTCCTTAGACCTAGATTAGGGAAGTAATAATAACATCTAATGTTTGTCTGTCGAGAGCTTTGCCTGCACTAACTCCTTTAAACTCCATACCCTTGCGCTGATTCATTTTCCTTCATAACACTTGTCTAGCTGACATTATATATTTATTTGTTTGGCTATATCTCCCCCTTTAGAATATAATCTCCATGAGGACAAGATCTTTCTGTTGTTCACTGTTATATCACTAGCATCTGGAAGAATAACTTGACAATTAGTAGCGTTCCTTTAAATATTTGTTGAACAAGTAAATTTAATCCCCTACCAGCCTATGATATAAGTGCTTATTTCAGATAATAAAACTGAGGCACTGAGGGGGAAAGGACATTGCCCAAGGTCACACAGCAAGTAGGTGGTAGAGGCAAGATTAACACCCAGCTCACCCCAGTGCTCTGCCACTGTGCTCTACTGCCTCTTGGCATGCTGCCTGGGTGCTCTGGGAAGAAAGCCTTCTTTTCATCCCCTGCCTTTTTGAATCAGACTCACACTGGGTTTAAAAATAAATGAAATATTGTTCCCTCTGGAACTGACGCTACTTGTGAGGAACAGCGGCACAACTCTTACCCCCCACTGCAGGGGGCAGAGCCGTGGCAATCACAGCATTCAAAATGGCCAGGGGCCATTGCCAGACCCAGAGACCCAAACAGCCGGTGCAGCCCTGGTACCTCAGCTGAACGGATGAAAGAGCAGCGTCTCAGACAGCTAGAGCAGATGATTCGGCCCAGGGACTGCTCAATGGGGCTGTAATCTAAACTACTGTACAAAGAAAGCCTTTAGGACAGCCATTTCATGTTTTTCCAAAAGATCTTCAGGTCTTCGTAAGCAATAAGGAAAAGCATGCCCCGCACGGACGTCCTGAGTGAGGAATGTCAGATTCCCTTCACTGGCAGCCTACTGGAACTGCCATGCCAAGATTGTCTCAGAGGACAAACCTTCGGGCCTGTCTCAGTGAAGAGCACAAGTGGCTGGAGGCAGAGTATCATCATTGGGCAGTAATACTTTTGTCACAGGTAAACATGTCCAGAGAAGGATAGTGATAGAATGTAAATAGGATCAGCATGATAGTATTTAAGCTGGGCTTATATAATACAACTTCCCTTTCATAACAATTCGTGAAATGTTACAGATGTTAACGGAATCTCAGATGAATACTGTAGTTCTGGCCTAATAGCTATACTCCAATACATTTATCTATTCAAAAATATTTGTTTCCAGATAAATCTATAGCTCATTAGCTGGGATTCACTTCAAATTAGTCTGGGATGGGAGTGAGTCTGTGGCCGTGGGCATTGATGAAACAAAATTGGCCCTGAGTTCATAATAGGTGAAGCTAAACAATGGGTGAGCTAAACTATTCACTCTTCTTTTGCCTGTGTCTAAAATTTCCATAACAAAAGAGAAAAGATAAGCAAGTAATGAAAATAGCCTTTCCATGAGATATACTGAGCGCTTCCCATGAGCACAGCACTAAGCCACATACAGCAGAGTGAGCACCCCCAGGTTCCTCCCCGAGGAGCTTAAAGTGCTAGCAGGGGAAAGGAAGCACCAAAGAACCAAACTCCACAGTGGGCGTTAGTACCTTAAGAGAGAGAAGAGGAAAACACAAGGGGTTTCAAGTCCCAGTCGCCTGGTTAGTACTGTGCTAAGTGAACAGTCCTGTTATTAAGATTTGAAATACGATTCCAACCTAACTTACAATGCCCGTGACACTAGTCACATGGAAAAAACATCTGTGATCTTCCGTGACGTGGGATATGGAGGGAAAATAGAGAAACTAATTTTCTCCCTGGAAGGACATGGCTGTGCTCATGCATGCTATTTTAAATGAAGTGCAAAGATTTAGCTGGGAAAGACGCTGGGAGTTGTACTGATGGACGTAATAGGTGCAGTCAGCACACTGTCGGACAGAGAAGGTTTCAAGTGATTAGGTGATCCTGAAAATGTCTCTCCAATAAAATTTGGAGGCACTTTTTCCCTTTACTGCAATCATCCTGCCAAACAGTTCAGTATTCAAGTCTCCTGGCCAAAGGCCCCCTCTGTCCGGGGTGGACAGGAGAAGCCCTGCCAAATGGTTTGGGGGTGTTCTTTTTCCTGGGCCAGCCCGATCCTCCCCCACTTTTATCCCTTACCCACCTGCAGACCAGCCACAGCACAAGTGGCCAAGTCTCCAGACTATACCTAGACCACCTGGACTGGAGCTGTTGTTCTCAAACTTTTAGTTCTACATTTACAGTTTCTGATTTGTAATCCAAGATGATTATTACCTCAATTATGGGAATCTTCTGCTAGTTTAGTCAGCGTGCTCTCATTTGCATTTTTCCTAGTTTGTAATAGCTCACCTCATTGCTGAAGCCAGGAACCACCTATGTGAGCAAATTCCTTGACTTATTGTGTTCTCATGCCTGAGTTTAGTTCAAAGACATGCAAAAAGCTCCACTATTAAAAGGAAGTAAGCCACATACGTGTAATCTGGCATGTAGAATTTGCGTAGGATTAAACTAACATGCTTTCCAAGGAAAGCTGTATAAAAACATTCTAAATACTAGCAAATTAAAGGCTGCATTAAATATCTGTAATTAGTAGTAAGTGGAGCAATGTATTTCATAAACTTTAAAGCATTCCCCCAAAGTTATTTCTACTTAAGTCCCCAAACATAAATCAAGCTCCTATTATATGCTAAATGCTGTGCCTATTTCTCAGCTGCAAATGAGTGAGACTAACCTGGTAAAATGTAGCATGTGCTACAGCAGGTGAATATGAATACAAACAAGAGCTGTGGGGCAGAAAATTTTGTCAAGAAGTAAATAAGAAACAGAATCGGACCCTGAACTCAAGTAATTTCCAATCTAGTTGATTCTTGATTCTTCTGTATAAATAATAAAAGGTCCCTATTCCAATGAGGTCAAATAAGGATACGTTCCTGGAATGCTCCATTGTGTTAAGGGCAGCGGCTCTGGATCAAGGTTGTAGGTCCATCACCTAGTATCTGTGCAACCTTTGCCAAATGGCTTGGCCTCTCTGAGCCTCAGTTACCTCATGTACAAAATGGGGCTAACAGTACCACCTCAAAGGAGGGTTGTGAGGGTGCAGCGAGATGACACAGGAAGAGTGCTGGGAACAAGGCCCGGTGCACAGCATGCTGTCAATAAACATTAGCTATGTTTAATACCTATACTTTCTTAACAACAAAGCTTTCCACAGTAAAAGAAAATCCTCTGGAGGACAAGAATCAGGGATTTAAAAGGTTAAAAGTCCTAGAGAATGGAATGCTGTACTAAGGCTGGCGAATCAGCACTTTTCCTTATTTATTCCCTGTCTGTTCAGAAATACTGATTAACATGCTCAGAGGAAGAGCTCCAAGGTGAAGTGGAATGAAAGGGAAACAACAGACCTTGATCTAGAGGCAATTTCCTCATTAGAGTTTTAGTTTAGTAACAACCAAGTTATGTGACATTTGGGGGGGTAGGGGAAAGGGGGAGAGAAAGAAAAAGCAAATCCTCACGTGCTAGACCCAAAAGACCCAGAGACAGAGTCAGTCTTCAGCTTTTTTGGGTATGTCTGTCTGCTCTTCTCAAAGTGCTGACCAGGCGTGGCTCGGGGCAGAGGACACCCAACCACGTGGTCCAGACATATGATGAGCTTGTTGCGAAGATCTGCACAGGTGACTCAACCTCCCATACTTCCAAGAAGAGGTTTACCCCAAGGGTGACGTGACCTTTCGTGAGAACGCATGTCCAAGCTGAGCAAATGAAGAACTAGCAGTTTGTCCGGGTCTCCCTTCAACAAGTGATTGAAGATTTGGCAGATACATGATTTGATTGTTGAAGCAGGGATAAGTGGTTACACCAGCTGAAGTGCACTCCTGTCTTGAGACATCTCTTACTCAGAAATGTGAAAGTACAATATAACCACCACTCTGCAATGAACATGGCTGTTTATGAAATAAAAATACTTGACCTTGATATTGGAAAGCCATAAGAGAGCTTTGAGAGAAACAAAGAGAAAACAAACATTCAGAAACATATGGATTTTTCTGTTTCCTGTTTTGAAGCATCATTTAGTTGGTACCTAGAAAGAAAAAAAAAAGATGGTATTAGTATTAGTATCCATTTACAGGTAAAAGATATTAAGTATTAAAAATTTATGTATAAATTGAAAATATTCTTGAACAACTCTCCATCGCTTCTATCCTATTTGTGATAACTATAGCCTTAATAAGATGCATTTCCCAGCTTCTTAGTTCCTGGGAGGTATTTTAAGGGCACAGAGGTTCAGACATATCAACTCCTTCACAGAGAAGTTGGGGCCTGAACTCTGAGCCTCAAAGCATGGCATTTAAGCATTGGGAGCCATACTTCTCAGTAATCACTAAATCCAGTTTTCCACGTGAAGAAATTTCTTCTTGGTAAAATAGTAAGTGTTCCATGGAAATCTTTAGCGCATGTAAAAACAATAATTTGAGATAGGCCTAAGAACATAAATATATAAATCTGATGCAGCAGCAACAAGATTGTGCCTAGGCCTGGTACCCGGGAGGCTCTCAATAAATGCTTCTTTCTATTCAATGACCACGAGCGCCATCTGCTGGTCAAATGGAATTCATCCGTAGCCCTGCAGATAATGATTAGAAAAACCACGTGTCAAAAAATTTAAAAAAGAAAAAAGAAATTTCAAAGATGAAAGAAGTATTACAGATTACCGGATCCATTTACTTCACAAATGAAGAAGCTTATTATAATATTGTATATTGCTAACTAGAAGAAATGGAGAAAGTAAGAGACGTTGTCAAAATTATAGTTCACATATAGTAAGTTTGAAAAAAAACATTGACTGTGAAACAGACAAGTATGAAATTTTATAAGATAAAAATACTCCACATATTGAAGACGCTTTCTGGTTTAAAATTGCTGCTTGCTTTTCTCAGGGAACATGGTAAACTGGGAGTCTGGATTTGAAGTCAAACTAATGTTCGAATTGAGGTTCCACCCCTGCTAGTTGTTTGTTGGTTGAGATAGTTACCTCTCTGGCTTAATGTCCTTCATCCTTAAATTGTGAGTCATAATACTCCGCTATGAGGATGAGCAATCACCTATCTGAAGCATAACAGGGGGCTCCCGCAGGCGAAGGAGGAAGGGTGACTGTGGTTACTATTACTAGCCCTGTGGACTAACCATAGCTTTCCTACATGCCTAACAGCAGGATTGTCAAAACTGATGTACATGAAAGGTCTTTGTAAATTGAAAACGTGCAATGCAACTAAAGGTGAGAATTATGAGTTAGACACAGAGAGATGGCATACTAAAGATGACACGTTTGGGCCAGCCAAGTGGCGCGTTGGTTAGGAATTGGCTTGGGACGCCAGCTCTTAGCAGCAGGGCCCTGGTTTGGATCCCACATATGAGGGTCAGTGACGCTGCGCCCTCTACAGCTAAGATGGTGAACAACAGCTCAACCTGGAGTTGGGCTGCC
>NW_017731376.1:2037793-2040384 GCF_001890085.2 Hipposideros armiger | reverse complement strand
ATGTGTCTTTCTCTGACTTATTTTACTTAGCATAATGTTCTCTAGTTCCATCCATATCGTTGCAAATGGTACTATTTCCTTCTTTATAGCTGAGTAATACTCCATTGTGTAAATGTACCATAGTTTCTTAATCCAGTTGTCTACCGATGGGCATTTCGGTTGTTTCCAAGTCTTGGCTACTGTGAATAGTGCTACAATGAACATAGGGGTGCATATATTTTTTCGAATTAATTGGGTTTTTCTGGATAGATACCCAAGAGTGGAATTTGCAAATAAAAACCACAATGAGATACTACCTCACTCTGGTCAGAATGGCTATCATCAATAAATCAACAAACAACAAGTGCTGGCGAGGTTTTGGGAAAAAGGGAACCCTGGTGCACTGTCGGTGGGACTGCAGACTGATGCAGCCACTATGGAAATCAATATGGCGGTATCGCAAAAAACTGCAAATGGAACTACCTTATGACCCAGGAGATAGCTTTCTAAAAGACACAGAGCTCTGAAGATGGAAAGGGCTTCCTTGAGAGGTGGAAAGATTCCCATCACTGGCAGATTCAACAGAAGTTAGAGGACACCTCATCATGGATAATTGCTTCACATCCTTTGTAATCAATTATTTGAACTACATTCCATGAGCTTGATAACAACTGGACTTTGGGTAACCTTGCAAGGAGGTAGCTAGACAACTGGGTACAGGAGGGCTGGGGGGTGGTTTAGGGAGGGATAGGCAAAGATGAAGGAAGAGGTAGGAGTTTCCATTCAAGAAGGTGCCATTAAAAAAGGATCGAACCAAGGTAATTTCCTCTAGAGTAGCTGACGCTGTCAAATGTAATGATCAAGATAGGTTGGCAGCCA
Source organism: Hipposideros armiger (assembly GCF_001890085.2). NCBI lineage: Eukaryota > Metazoa > Chordata > Mammalia > Chiroptera > Hipposideridae > Hipposideros > Hipposideros armiger. The sequence continues at coordinate 2,039,526 of NW_017731376.1, read as the reverse complement.
TGATTCCCACCACTCTGACCTAGAGTAATAAAAGTGACCAGTCTTATGGGGAGAAAAGCATGAAGCAGACCCATAGAATATGTCAGAAATAAACAAGAGACCTTACAGTACCATGTTCTCAATTCCAGTACCCCTGATGCCCACCCAGAAGCATGCCTCTCTTGAGTATCATGATACTCTAGTATCCCAATAGCCCTCTTTAAGATAGCTGGAGTGAGTTTCTCTAATTGCAGTTAAGAGTCTTAGTACATAAAACAAAGAAAAACAAGTAAAAGAGATTTTGGGAAAAGTGTATTTGTATTTGAAACTTGTAGGCAGATTAGTAGCCTATGATTCCAAAAACAAATGAAAGCGTTACCTCTTCCCAAATCTGGATTTCAGTGCTCCTCTCATGAGCTCTTATAGCAAAGAGAACTGGCCTGTTTGTGTAGATTTACCAGATTATAAATGCCTCATGGGCAGAAGTTGTCTTTTTCTTGCTGACCGATGTTGCCCATCAGTGTCTTTTATAAATAAGTGTACACTTCTTATTNTGTGTGTGTGTGTGTGTGTGTGTGTGTTTGGAGGCGGTGAGGGAGAGGGAAGAGAGTCCATTCTTTGGGTAAGGATGTCTAGATAAGCAGTGCACAGCAGTTAAGGGGATGGGTTTGGGTGCCAGTAAAACTTGGGTTTGTGTCTTGGATTAAACATTCAGGAGTGTTTGACCTTGGTCAAGTTGCTTACCTCTTTGAAATTTGGTTCCCACATCCATAAAACAAGAATCATAATGTCTACCTCAGAGTGTTATGGCACAGATGGAAGGAGATGATAGATAGATAGATAGATAGATAGATAGATAGATAGATAGATAGATAGATAATAGATGATAGATAGATAGATAGATGATAGATAGGCACATTCTTGATACAGAATATATATGTTTTGATGATTATCCTTTTTATCATAATTTTAATCAAATCCTCAATTGGTCCATGACCCAACAGATTAAGCAACACTCTTAGAAGAAGCAACACTTGCCCTGATTCTGTGAATTTGTTTCTCCTTTCTCCATTGTAAATGAGCAAAATGTGCACGAGCTCACTTTGTCTATTGTAGTGAACAGGCACAGTGCTAGATTCTGGGGTTAAGGAAAGAGCTCACATTTTGAAAAGAAAAACTGGCTTACAAAAACTTTGTATTGAAATCCAAGATTCATAAGAGCAAAAACATCATCAATGCATACCATGCACTTTCCCTAAGCGCACACACCCATCTACGTAGTGCCCAGATCAGGAAACATTACCAGCAACCCAAGCGAGCTTCCTCATGTCCCCTCCTGGTCACTACCCCGCCTCTCAAGGTATCCACCCACTCTCTAACATCATGGAAGAGACTGGCGTTTAGACAATACATTAGGATATAGGGCAAAAAGCACATGATGTCCTTGCAGAAATCTCAAGGGATTGTGAGCCAGATACACTTGAGTTTAATCCCAGCCAATCCCTGTGAAATGGAGACCATGCTGTCTACTGAAATGTTGTGAGGATTGGAAATAATATGGATCAAGTACCCAGATGGTACCTTCCAGTGTGGACTAAGTCTGCTATTTCCTCTTATGACAGGAAGAGACCTGGAAGATGGTTGGGGTCGTTGTTAAGATTAAATGAGATAACAGATGTGAAGGCACTTTTCAAAGTTGAAATATGTTATTATATAAAGTGTCATGCTTTGAAAAGATAGGGCACATTTGCTAT
>NW_017731376.1:2036094-2037473 GCF_001890085.2 Hipposideros armiger | reverse complement strand
ACATAAATCATAAAACTCTTAAGTGGACATTAAAATAAAAGCAGACATACCATGCTTCAATTGCATTGATCACATACACCTATGTGTGCACATTTCCACCACTCCTTCCCCAGGAGAGGATGTATAACGATGCATAAACTAAAACTACAGACTGTGAAGGGGAAACTAATGAAAGATAAGCTCAGAGCTAACATTCCTGTGGCACTGAGTGTGTTCCTGAGGCTGTGCATCATCTCGTTTAATTCTCAGGACATCCCTATGACGTAGGCAGTTAGCTTCATTTTACTAAGAGGAAAACGAGGCTCAGAGGATCTAAATATTTGTCCATGGTGACACAACTAGTAATTGGCAGAGCTGGAATATGAACCCAAATCTGATTGACCCCAAGCGTCAGATCCCAGGAGCTTGTGGTATTGTCCCTCTAGATCTGTAGTGGCCTTTGCTGAAACCCTGATGCCAGCATAGCTTTTGAGAAGTGTGTAGCCACCAAAATGGCTCTATCAATCTCAGCACAGTAAGTCCCTGACTTACGAACATTCAAGTTGCGCACTTTCACAGATACAAATGGACCTCGCATTACAAACATTCGTAGATGCGAACAAATAGCGGAAGTAGCTCACGTGTCTGCCATTGTCACAGTTGTGCTGCTGTGTGCTTACTGTACAGTGCGATAGTGTACAGTAGTACAGTGTTCAGTTAGAGCCCAGGATGTCCGGAAGCAAGAAGAAAAGCAGAGGTGATATGGAAGGGACTGCTAGGAAGCGCAAAGCAATAACCATGGAAACAAAAGTGGAAACACTTGAGAGATTGGACCAAGGCGAAAAGATGGTAGACGTCGCTCATTCTCATAACATGAATCATTCAACCATTGGCTTTACATTGTATATTTGTGTCAAAGGTGTATAAGACTCACTTTATTGGACTTACGAACGAATCCAACTTACAAACGTTCTCCCGGAACGGAACTCATTCGTAAATTGGCGACTTACTGTATAAGCATCCCCAAAGCAGTACACAATCTTTTGGGGAACTTATTTTTGAAGAAATATAGACACTGCAGTGAGAGAATGATCATAAAGGAATCAGACCCCAAGCTTCTGAGTCTGAAAAACTAGAAATGGTAAGCCTGGAAAAAATGGAGGCTCCTGAAAGGGTTTTAATATTTGAAATGTTGGCTTTCATTATGTAGTAGTTATGTATGTCTAGATATAGACAGAAGGGATGGGCCTGAGATCAATGAGCTAAAGCAAAACAGGAGATAGCTTTCTTTTCTTTTTTTCTTTTTTATTATTAGTTTCAGGTGTACAGAACAGTGCAATATTCTTTTCACCCCTCACAAAGTAACAACCCCTCTTCCCCCATCCACTGCCCTCCCACCC
>NW_017731376.1:2002515-2033631 GCF_001890085.2 Hipposideros armiger | reverse complement strand
TCTCATTTACTTAACCTCTGCTGATGTTAATAATGCTTGGCAGGCTTTCTGTGAGGCTATGACCTTTTAGTTTAGTGTCTCCATAATCATTTTAAAGCTAGTACAAGGTACATCAATTTTTTTCCTTCACATAAAACATTGCAATTTTACCAGCAAAATTACTTACATATATTTCATTGTATTTAGTAAATGTGCATTTATTATAAAAAGAAAAACCAAAACAAAACCTTAAAAGCTGTGACATAGACAAAATACACCAAATATTAATAGCACCACCTGGTGGTGCTTAACAGGAACTGTCCACAACTCAGTCGTTGAGGAAAAAACCTTCGGAAGCCATTAACACCTTTATGTTATCTTCTGTCCAACTAGTTTAATATTTTTAAATGTCTAAATAATGAAAAATGTAACTAAAGCTAAATCAATCAAGTCTTTTAAGTTGGTTAGTATATGCAGGTCTTGTTTTCCATTTTCGGAGCTTTGGAGTATAGCAACCCCCTCTAACCATCATCATCTGTCATCACCACAGTACAAACTATCATTATCTTGCTTGATTTTTGTGTGGCATTTATCAAGATCTGACATTTTATAAACACTTTTATCTTTTGATTATCTGGCTTCCCTACAAGATTCTGATTATCTCCTCTTCCCTGTATGAAGACAGAGACTTTATCTATCTTATTCACCCCTATAATCCTTAGTGGCACTTGGCATGTAATAGGTGCTCAAAACTTTTTGAATAAATGAATCTTTCTTAATTTAATGAACAGCTACTTTTAGATTAGCCTTGGAATTAGAAAAAAAAAATTCACCTGAGAGAAAATTTTATTGTGAACTTAAAAGATCTTGGGATAAGAATTCATTGAGCCACTAGAAAGGTGAAGTTCATGGCCAGTCAGGGAGAACCGAAAGGCCTGGTGGGAAGAAATGAGAGGAAAACCAGGCTGGTCTAAAGATGTTTTCAGATATGCTCAAAATTGTGTTAATTACTGAAAATGAATGGCTAAAGGGAACTTGCATCTAACACATCACATTTCTGACAGCTCTGACTCAGATATGCAGCCTGTGCTTGAGCACTTATAGGGATGTGGAGTTGCTACTTCACAAGGCATCCTGCCAACTGCATTTTGAGGCCTTCGGCCACGAACAGCAGCTGAAGTCACAAGATGAGACTGAATAATTATAAGACCAAAAGGTTAATATCATCAGTCAATTAAAAAACAAATATAAAAGGTGTTAATTAGAAAATTATTTATTTCTGTTACTTTCACACACCTAATTTTCAGGAAACAGTCTTACATACGTATCTGAAATAATGTACTGTCACACACTGTTTAAAGGCAAAGCACCACAGGTATAGTTGATCAGCTGTCCAGAGTTCTCAGCTTCCTGTTACATTAATTTCTGACAGTCAGAAATGTCATCTCCAAAAAGTGTTAAGGGGGTTGTAAAAAATAATCACTCTATTCAAAATTATAGTTGTAGAAATGGAGTATATTTTCTTTAAGAAATGAAGAACTGAGAAGAAAATTCTACTTAACATTGTTGGTAGGTCAGTATAGGTCAGCAGGAAAAAAAATACTGTGATAAGCTTGTCTCTTCGATACCAAGAAGATATTGTATGTAGTCCGAGCTTTAATATGCTTCCCATGTTTTCCACCAGATGCTTCTTTTCTGCTGCTTTCCATCCTTTTCTATATTTCATATCAGAGGATTGGTACAGCCTTTAAAACTTCATGAACAGGAGCAAATCCAGTACCCACGAATTTCTTCTCAAAAGGTACTCTAACCCATCAGATAGCCCCTGCAGAAATAAAATTTAAAAACACAAAAGGTGAAAAGGAAGCAAAATTTCAAAATGCCCAAACAAGTTTTATGAGTCAAATGGCAATCTAAAAATATAATTTGTGTGATCCTTTTTATGGCTACTATTTTATATCCCCGCCCCCCAAGTTTTTATTGGGACTCAGTTCCATTACCCTTCCCCGTCAAAGGATAAAGTTACCAACCAATATGCTAAACAACACAGAATGAGGAAAAAAAAGTAAAGAAAATGTTATATAAGAGTTAAAGAGTCAGAATCAATTTCCTTTGGACTCCTACAACTACAACAAAAATCATAAACCTTTTAATGTAAAGAAGCTGGTTTGGATTTTCTAAAGACCTTAGTATTACCAAAGGAGGGTGGGAAGATCTGGAGCTACTCACACCCGAGAAGTGAGCCCTGGTGCTCTCAAAAACCAGTGTGCGGAAGTGTCTGCTCCTGCACCTCTATCACGTTAGGAAATGTCCAGATAGCAGCGAGGGGCCTTAGTTACAGCTACTGACAAGGTCAAGCTTCATGTGGATGAAACAAGAGATCCTTTTACAAAGTGTGCAAGTTAGACCCTGGAATCCCCTTTAAGTTAAAGCATTAAGTTTGGTTTTATAAAGTTCCAAACTTTCTCTTTTGTAATAAATCCTGACAACCTATTATTAATTAAGGATCCACAAGATCGGGAAAAACAAGAAAAACTGTATAAAGCTATTGACATGAAGAAAGGGTTTAATACACCTTGTCCCCACTGGTGCCTTCAGAGCTTCTCTCCTTCTGACCCTGCCTCTAACACTTAGTGAATAAGCCTGACTCAGTTGCCTCATCTGTAAAATGGAGTACCTCAAAGAGTTTTAAGGATTATACCGGGGGTGCCAAAAAAATGTTTACAAGTGGACTTGATGGTCAACGTTGCTCAAGCAGTAGTTCACTGTAATCAGAAGTGTCTGGACGCTGATGGTAACCACTTTGAGCACCTCTTGTAATTGCAGAAGTCAAACATGACTTGTATTCATCTCTTGTTATAGATATACATTGAATATTACAATTTTAATAGTTTTCCTTTCTTAAAATGTGCATACATCTTTTTGGCATCCTCTATATAAGAGAATCTACTAATATAGTAATTGCTACGCATGGTAATAAGCATTTGACAACGTAATTTCAGAGTCAAGTTTCTTCACCTGTAAGTTAAGGAATCAAAACTCTTAATAGGGTTAGATTTCCTACAGTGCTTGGCACATAGCAGACACTCAAGAATGTGATTTTCCTCCATTCCAGCTTCTGGACTCACTTGATCTACAGGGCTTAGATCTAGGAGCAGACAATTCGGCCTGCCTAGAACTCACTCTCACTTTTCCTTCTGCTGATTCTATCAGCCTGGCTGATCCACACTGAGTACAGAGAGAACTTTTATCTCACACGACCACCTCGGCAACAACTCTGATAAAACCCAGCACTTCTCACCCCCCAAAAAACACAACTGAATAAAAAATAAAAAGGCTCTTAGGGTATACTGGGTGGTCGGAAAAGTCATGACGCAGTTTTGCAACGAGAAACATAGAAAAAATACGTCATGACTTTTCCACCAACCAAATATATTGACTTTGAGGACCCCCACATAAATGTGCTATAATTACTGATACTTCACAAAAAGCATACTTTAAGACCTAAACTTCACAAGAAAAAATAAGTCCAAGGCTTTAAGGAAGTATCCACTAACATCTGTACCAGTGGAAGTTGCTCAACAACTAGCTCACACTTTACAGCCCTAAAGTACTGGGAGTCTTTAGGGGGTAGTTACCTGTCATCTGCATGTACTGACTGGGATCTGAGTGTGCACTTTTTACATCTACCTCAGGATATAGAATATGTTGTGGTGTTGTTCCTCGTAACTATTGTGACCTATGTCTATGTAGTATAAATCATGAATTATTGTCAACCTAAGTTTAGATGGAAGAGAGCACTTAAATGGACAAATCCTTGTTCAAAGCTGCCAAACATGCATAGTCATTTAGAAAAAATTGGGGGAGCATTAAGAAATATTATAATGTTATAAAGATACTATGTTGGAAGAAAAGAACAAGTAAATATACTTCTTGGTAGGGAGTAAAAGTAAACTTCTGGAAACATTTACTATGGCTTCTGCTGGAATCACTTAGTTCCCTCTCATGGCCCGGAAAATGTCATGATCTTTAATTATTATATTCATGCCTGTGACAATTTTATACAAGTAAAATTATTGGCAAATATAAGTACTTAGATAATATAAGCATTATAGGTAAATAAAAGTAAATCAAGAGCTCAAAAAACAACTAGACATAGACGTCAGTAAGGAGGATCTTTTATGTCACCTTCATTTAAAGGCATTCATTCTCTCAAAGAGCCTTCTGTACATAAGGCAGGCACTGTGCTAGGCTGGCACTAACTCAGAAATTTCTCAAAATACTATGACATACATTCTTGCATTTAATCCTTGCAACAATCCTTAAAAGGTGGATAAGGTGAATATTATCCTCATGTTACAGTTGAAGAATGTGAGACTGCAGGGACAGTTAAGTAGTTTGCTCAAAATCACACGGTGCGATAAACACAGAACCAGCATTAAAACACAAGTGTCCTGACTCCTGGTCCACCACCTTCTCTAATGGTCCTTAAACAGAAATCTCACTTTCTTGTAAGAACAGAAATCGCGTATCTATTTCTTTTCGAAATGGTGGCCATAATCCAAAATGAAGCATAGAACTTTTAGGATTCTGTTTATCTTTACAATAAAAACACAATAATTAACATTAATATTATGCTTGAGAGCACACAAAACACCTTTTCATTTAATCTTGAGAGCAACTCTCTCTGAGTCACACAATTAACTCCATTTAACAAGTTTGGAATCTGCGAGTTCGCAGAACTGACCCAAGGTCTCAGGGCGAGTAAGCAGCAAGGCCCAAACTGGCCTCCAGGTTCCTCCCTCCTTCCACCACACACCACCCTCAGCAGCTGGACATTTTGTTTTGTTAGAATTACCTCTCTGCTTTGCTCACAATGAGCCCTGGATATGAGATTTCACTCACTGAAACCCTGCTTATTCAGATGCCCGATTCTCTACAACCTGAACTTTATGACTATAGCCCAAACCTGGAAGCAAATGAGACTCAAACACCTAAAAGGACTGTGAAAAAGCCAGCCCATCAAGCCCTCCTTCAGCCAGGGCTGATTTAAAATGCAATCAAATGGCTAGGTTATCTACTTCCTCAAATCACAGGCTAATCAATGAACCACAGGGGAGGAAGGAAAGGATGAAATTACAATAGGTTACAATGATAACAGTGAGAAGTGACAGGTTACACTGAGGAAGTAAACTAAAATCTGAAAAGTACTATATGTTTAATATAAGCATAAATATACAATGACCCTGAGTCAAGAAGGCAAAATTATGCTTCATGTTCAGTGTCCACCAAATAAGTTATCAAATAATAAATATTTGCTAAATAGAAATGTGAATGTTAAGGAGGCAATAAACAAAACACTTTTTGAAAGAGGTTTGTCAAAAATGAGTAAGATAAAGTTTTAGTACATATAGGGTTAAATTTCAGTTATATGGAAGAATTACATATATATAGATCATCCTATTCCCTAAATAATGTTAATTTAAGTAAAATATGATATTTTTAGTTTTCATTCCCGCCCCCCTTTAGGAAAACTTCTTTTCTGAACTGATCCCATCTCAGGATTTATTTACTGAGGGGCTCCCTAGCTTCTTCTCATCAGGCTTAATAAACATTAGCTCAAATTGCTAAAATGGCAATTTTTGCCAGTCTGAGTAAATCAGGCCTTTTGTCTTCAATTACATAATAGTACCTATTTAGACTATTTTATACAGCTTGATAACAGACTTGCTACATGTAGGAACCCATCTCTCTCCTCCCAACCACTGCACCTAATTTTAGGTCTTTATATCATGACACGGCAGGCCATCTTTTACTTTTGTTTTTTTAACTTTAAGATTCTGCGATTATGTCAAAAATACCTTAACAGTGGAGGCCAAAGAGAATCTAATGACCATTCATTGTTTTTTCAGAAAAACCCAGTACAAACTTGTACGACAGTCTTCTACCCAGGGTACAAACATCATTTCATTGCGCCAGTGTACGTTTAAAATGTGCCTCACACACACACACTTCTTCCCATATGTTATCTTACGAATTAGAAAATTTTTATTTTCAAAATGAAAATTGCTCCTTTGTAACTTTGTATTAGTACAAAAAAATATTAGGCACTAAAATTTGATTTTTCTTTTTAAATGTACTGTCTGTCATATATGCAAAGAGTAAAAAAAAAGTTATTCATTTTATTAGCACCCACATTTCTTCAAAAGACAAGGCATGAGACATAGCCATTTTTTTTAAATTGGAGAACAGTGTTTATTTTTCCAGGACCCATCAGCTCCAAGCCACGTAGTTGTTTCAATTTAGTTGTGGAGGGCACATCTCAGTGGACCATGTGGGGATGAAACTGGCAATCTTGGTGTTATGAGCACTGAGCTCTAACCAACTGAGCTAACCGGCTGCCCTAATACCACTTTTAATTTGTAAAAGTTTATCAGTAGGAGAGACATCAGGTGTTTAAAAAAGCATAAATCAGAAACTATAAAATTAATAGTACCATTTCACCACTGATGTTTTCTCCTTTTTTAAAGGTACTTCTTGCTAAGGATGATATACTCTTTGTGAAAGAGTCCACCCACGGAGGCTATCATGATGCATTTTCAAGCATAGCCATCCTTTATCTCAGATGCTAGCAACTTATCTAATCTGAAAAAACCCATGGTTACTGGTGTTTTTAAATGTCTTTTTGTCGCTGTTCCACTTATCATGTATTAAGCTGTTTACATATGTAGGGATCAAAGATAATGAGTGTGTAAGGTGCATCCCCTCCTTGCTGGTGGTACTCACCACAACCCTACTGTGTGCAGTATGTAGGCCCTCAGACCTGGCTCATCACTGCACTTGGGGCCTTCTCAAGTAATCCAGAAAATGCAATTTTATTCTCCCTTTTCTTTTCTAAAACTGTCCATTGTTTTTCCCCACTGCACACCTGAGGTCTCAGGCATTAGGAGCTGGAGGTGAGAAATCATACTGAAAAGAGGAAGCCATAAATTCCTTCCTGTTAAAAATTTAAATCCTAGAGTTAGCTGCATGACAAGTTACAGAAAGAAGCAATTTTCTGCTTAGATTGTTGTTCTGCTTTGCTTACATCTAAACATAATCTACACCTGAAACCCAGAGAGTGTATCTTTCTTTCTATTTCCTATTGTTGGCTTAGTCAGCAAACTTCTATACTGGCCTTCAGAATGAGGACAGGAAGACAAATGTTTACATAAATAACTAAAAGTAAGGTGGAGGCAATCCAGAGAATTAAACACTTTCCAAAGCGTTTTGTAAGCAGTCGATAGCTCTATTACCCTAACAGTCAAATGCCTGAGCTAAAAGAAAAACACACATCCTAAAAAGAGGACCTAAAACCATAAGGAAGAATGGGAAGCGTAGGCAGAATGAGAACAAACCTGGTTCTCAGGGCAAAAGCAGCCCACTTCTATTCTGCTGTCTCCAAAGGTTCCTTCTGTTTTGGTTGCTAATTTTTACTAGCCTCTTAATCATTTCTGGGAGCCTTCTCTTTTCTTGTTTTGCTATGGTGAACATCAGCCTCTTACACATATTCTTCCAGTATACCTTTACCAACAGGAGCAGGAAAAAAAGCAACAGAAAGAGGAGGCTAGAGTACCTAAGTCTTCATACAATTTAGCCCATGGACAAAATTGTCTTCCCAGGACAAAAACGCGAGCCACTGGCAGAGGGTGTGAGGAAGCTATATGGGCACACCAACATTCAGCTGACAAAGAATACTGCGCTCTCTTCTCATCCTGCAGGGCTAAGATGGGAACATGATTGCAGAATAAGTAATTCTGACTTTCTAAGGGCAAGTCTGCCCATTCTACCCTAGATGTGTTGTAGGTAATGGGCAGGTTAAGCCACAGAACAAGTGAACTTGTGAAAGTCCAACACATTCCGGTACTCCCTACTCCCTTTCACTCTCTTATAATAAAGGAATATTAGTTCTAAGAAATTAGTTGACACTTGATATTTAATGTATTCCCTAAAAACTGAATTTACTAAGAGCTGATCTTTATGGTATGCTTGCTCAAAGTTCCTGTGGTAACTAATGTATCCATAGGTGAAACCAGAATATAGGGAAATGTGAACAAAATTGTCCACATCACAAATTAGTGATCGCAAATGGAATTATAAAAGTTGCCATAAAACCAATTTATTGTTGTTCTAAAGCCACAGTAAGTTTTCTGAATCAAAATGATCTAATTAAATATATATGAAATTCTTTCCCCAGCTTTTTGGGGAGGTAACAACTCCCCTTTCCCATCCAAGGCTTAATGGGCTTTCCTCATTCCAATATTCAAAGATCAGTAGCAATAAATGGCTTGAAAATATTCCCAACTATTACCATTATGACTAGAATCCATGTTACAGACTAACTAAAAAGTACTTTGGAGAAACAGTGGTGAGTGATGCTACAGCAAAATAACTGAATTTTCTCATGAACCTGTATGAAGACAACAGTCAGGAAGACCTACTGGTCTCAATTTTGCTACAATAGCTATAACCTTGAGCAAGTCACGAATTTCTTTAGTTCTCAGAATTTTCATCTGCTTACATGAATTCAATCAAATTGCCTATGATTTTATGTGGTCCAGGTGATTATTTTACCAATTTGCAACAGAAGTGAAGTTGCTGATTACACAAAGTACTTAGTAACTTACGGCAGTTTCATTCTCATGAATACTCTGGCCATGAAAAAACTCAATAGCACACAGACGAATCCAATGAATAGAAGAAGAAATCTATTGAGTTTTGGAATGTTGGGTGCATTGGATCGGTCAAGGATTATGAAACCTAAACCTCCCATTGTAAACAGGAAGCTGGATGCGAGTCCTTCCATAATATACTGTCCATTTACTCTGAAAAAGAAAGACCATAGAAAACAAAAAGTGAAAATTCCCAGAAAAACAAAATTATTTTTCCTTAGAGTGAAATTCTGCTAAAACACTTTTGTGCTAATTTTTTATTCTCACCCTTACAACTATTTTTACTACATTTCTGGATATTCATTTTAACCAATATTTATTGAGAGCCTATTATGTATCAAGCACTATTCCAGGTTCTGGGGCAACGACAATGAACAAAACAGACAAAAACCTTTGTCTTCATGGAGCACATGTCCAAAGAAAGTTTTAAAACCTTAATTAACACAACAGTCTATGAAAATCAAGTCACATTTTAATTATTAGCTTAAAAAGCCAATTTATTATATATGAACCCTTTATCCAGAACTTTAGTTTAGCTTTTAAAAGTTGTGCTATTTAAATTTCTATCAATTTCAAATTAATTTTGAATTGGTTAAAAATGTTTCTTGAAGTTTTATAGTAACTAATAAACCTCGTTTCAAAGGGAAAAAATTATTTATTTTTATGTTTTAATTTTTTAAAACATTTTATTGGGGAATTGGGGAAGGGGAATAGATAAGCTGCTGTCCTTTGGTTCTTCAGTTTAGTTGTGGAGGATGTCGCTTCACTGGCCCATGTTGGTACTGTGATCATTGCACTCTTCCCGGCTAAGACAGATGGGTCGCCGGCCATTGGATGGCTGCTCACAACAGCTCACGGCAGCTCACACCAGGTGCCAGCCACTCACGGTAGCTTACGGCAGCCCACTGCAGCCCCACTGCAGCCTACGCCATCGCCGTGGACTCACAGCAGCCCAGTTCCAGGTCGAGCTGTTGTTCACCATCTTAGCTGTAGAGGGCGGAGTGTCACTGGCCCATGTGGGATCCAAATCAGCGACCCTGCTGCTCAGAGCTCGCTCTCCCAAGCCAACTTTTAACCAACAAGCCACTCGGCCAGCCCCAAAGGGAAAAAATTTTAAAGCAAGATTCTTAACTAAGGCTCCATGAACCCCACAAGGATTCCCAGTGATCTATAAACCCTTAAAGTTATATGCAAATTTTTGTATCTTTCTGTATCTGATTTTTCAAGGGATACAGAGCTTTCAAACTTCTCAGAGTTCATAGACCCCTGAAAGGTTTCTCTACCATCAAGATCTCCTGTTATCTACATCCCCTACCCAGAGAATCACAATAATCTTTCCACGAATATTCTATGCATGGAATACCATTAATGTAAGCATAAATACAAATATATAGCTATGTTTAGGGAGACAGTTACCAAGTGGATTTTAGAAAGCAATACAATAACCATTACTACTAGAATCCCATGTTACAGACCAACCAAAAAGTACTTTATAGAAAACCACATTGGAATGGTGTTTTATTGCTGAAACGGAACTCCCAGATGTCAAAAATTATTTTTCTTACTCCAGGGATCCACAGATTTTTTTCTTAAATGGCCAGACAGTATATATATTAGGCTTATAGGCCAAATAGTTTGTGTCACACTTACCAATGTGGCCTGAAAGCAGCCACAGATGGTATATAAACAAATTGGCATGCCTAGTTCCAATAAAGCTTCACTTACAAATTGGTTGGCTGATCCCCAGAATAGTACTTTTAACTGATACCCTCTTTTAAATAAGTGATCATATCATTGTGAACTATTGTCTATTTCCTAATAAATAATATACTTCTGTTCTGGCTCTGGCCCACTTCCTGCCATCTGCAAATTTGGCATTTTAAAACAGCTATTGTCCAAATACAGATGGACCCCACTGGTTTCACTGTCTTCTTAAATAAGCAGGCATGCCCCAGCAACCTTCTTTGCCACCAACCAAAATCATTCAAAAGGCATCTTTTACCTGTAGGCCAAGAAAGCTACTGGTCTCTGATGCCCATGTTCATCCGTCATAGAGCCAACGCTTGGAGGTTCCACAATGACATCGTAAATGATTCCTACATGAAAGACAGCCGTACAGATCACACTGGATTCCTAATTTTTAAAATAGGATTCATTTTCATCTGTCTCTAAAGGTTCATTTATATTTAAATAGAATTGCTTTGATGTATTATTATAATCAAATAAGGCCCAGCCAATCTCCTAAACTCCAGATAACCCATTCAGAAATTCACCCCAATACTGTAGAATGACTTGTAAAACAATATTATCTCTAAAAGAGGTATTTCATAAAAGAAATCCATTCAGTAACTATTCTGATACTCAAGAATGACTCCACAATAAAGGAGATTTAACATTAAAGATTATATTTCAGTTCAAGCAAGTGTTCCACATAAGTTTGGATGTTTCTATAAACTGAGAGCTACTAGAGAAATTTTCTTGCTTAAATGTAAAATAAGAAAACATTTTAAAATCTCACTATTAGCACAAGAGATTCATGATCATTCATGTTAATGTCTATCAACATCTTAAGTTTTCCGAACCTCCCAAGACCAACGTCTACTCTTTATCTTCTCCATTGTTCTCCAACATCCTCATTTCCAGCTTTTCTTGAGCACAGAAAGTCTACCTCACCCTTAACTAACAAAACAATCCTATAGGAATTCCCTAATATTCCCCACCCCCAAATCTACAAACTGCTACCTGCATCTATCCTCAGCTCCTTGCCTCCAGCTCCCGTCAAGGAAGAATCTCTTTTCCTATCAAGGTGGGATCCCTTCTGCAATTATCAGGACTCTGTCCCCTCTTGCCTTTTCAGAGACTTCGTTCCTTTGGGTATCTCTTCTCTCTCCTGTTTTTTCAACCTGTCCTTCCCCTGTATCAACCTTCCCTACATGCCAAACCCTCCTAGCTAACATCCTATTTCTATGCTTCCTTTTTGAAAGAGAATCAGGCTTCCTTCCGGAAAAATAAAAATTGACCAACTTGCTATCTCCCCTTGCTCACTTACCCTACATTATTCAGCTCACTCCAATCTGGCTTCTGCTACCACTGTTGCATAATTCAATGGACACTTTGCAGTTCTCGTTTTAGGAGGTTTCCTAGGCAGCACTCCATCCAGTTTTCTAACTCCATTTTGGGGGGAGGAAAAATATTAATAGCTTCTCATGGCTTTTCTAACTCTCCTGTCCATGATTTCTAGCTATCTCTCTAGCTGAGCCTCCTCTTCCATAAAACCACTAAGTGTTAGAAGTTCCTCAGAGCGTTCCCATCCTCCTCTTTTTTTCTTTCTACATTTTCTCCAGAATTGAACTCATCCCTTCACAGGGCTTTCAATTCTATGTGCTAATGACTCTCAGTGTGCCAACACCTATCAAATAATGTTGGTATCATAGAATGAGATGTAAGTTCCCCAAGAACAGGGATTTTGTCTATGTTCTTCAAAACCTGGCTTATAGAAGTTCAGAAAAACACTTGTTATTGACCAACTTCAACATAGACCTCTTTTCTCAGTGCTAGACTTACGCCTGCAAATTCACATATCCAACTAATCACAGTTGGTTATGTCTAACTACTATATATCCCAAAGTTACCTCTCGTTCACCATTCGTCACAAAAAATACTTCATTTCTCCAATCTCATAAAATGACTTTCGTCTAACTCAGATGTTCAAATCCGACACCAGTAAGATTCCTTCATACTCGTTCTTGCCTTACATCAAATCCATCAAGATCTACTCAATCTACTTCCAAAATACCCTCCGTTATATTTCTCTCCATTTCTGCTACCACCAACCTAGTCTAGTCTAAGTCAACCAAAAAACCCACCTAAATGGTCTCTCAGTCCCATATCTGTCCAGCTTTTCCGTCCTCCTAGTATACCCTTTCCTCCAATCCTTCAGAGTTTGGCTAACATGTCATTTCCTCAAGAACCACATTCCAATGTAAATGATATTCCCAATTCTTATTATTTTTTCATAACCTCTTGTTCTTTTCCTTCAATGCATTCGTGGCATTTTGCAATGGAAAAAATAATGTAAAAGGAAAAAAATGTGACACTTGACATGCCTCAACCATGACATTACAAGCTTCAGGAGGGCTGGATCTTTATGTGTTTCCTTCACTGCTGTCCCCAGTACCTAGTGCCTGGAGCCTAACAGGAACTTGATACATTATTTGCTGAATGTTCCGCTGTAATAAACGTTGTTTATTATAAAGGTACATTCAGTTTTTAAGAGACTCCTTTCCAATGGCAAAATTTATTCCTTGATACCTCATGACATTGGCCACCAAAAGGGGTCCTTTCCACATTATCCCAGGGTTGAGGCAGAGACTCTCCAATCTTAACAACAATCAACAGGGAAAAGGTAGACAGAATAAACACTGTGAGGCTTCTAGCAAAGGCACTGGCCCCAAGGGAGGTAAGGCTTGCAGGAATGAGACTAGTAGATATAAGCAGATGAAAACTATTATTATTTTTTTTAAAAAAGCCACATGCATTTTAAATTTCATTTATTCAATACAGTACCTATTAATGTGTTGAGCAAATGTTAATGCTGATGCAATGCTAGGATAGTATCTTACCAACATAGAAAAATATTTCTTTAAATGTAATTTACTTAAACAACCATAATTTAATTGTCACTTTTCTAGGTAAGGAGAACGATGTGATTCAAAGGTACATTCTCAAACTAAGCCCTCGCAGTTTCAGATTCTTCCCTCTTCAGTGCAACTATTCTCACATCTATGAAAATGAAGATGTCTGTGATTATCCCCTTCAAAGCAGAGCCACTCTTACTGTCCCCAACCTATAGAGTATGAATTGTGTAATTTCCAAATTAAGTACCCTACTTTCCAAAATCTAAAAGTACAGTTGTACCGTCTTGAGTAAATCGTGGAACTTTGCTTGAAAGGGTGGTGTTTCTGAAAAGACTAGCTGGATTGCCAACTCACCACTATACAAAGCAACGCCCCCTTTACAACTTCCTATTTGAAAAGGTCAGGATGAAATAATTCATAAGTTTTTAATAGAAATGCTATTTTCCTTATTCTTTAAATTCTCAACTGCTCTCTAAAATACAATACTATCTGCAAATCTATCTCAAATATTAATCAAAACCATGGTTTCGGAAAATTTCATTCCTCTTCATTGTTGATCGGGGTAAAAACCAACACAGGACTCTCAGGTTTGTGCTAACAAACTTAAGAATTTTCAAGTCGTTTACAAGGTTCCAGGGACCGGAGACAAAGAGAAGGTAAAAGTCCCACACCCTTTTCATCAATCATGGAAGTAAAATGGGCCAGACTAGACTTTCCCAGGACCCTTGTCAAGCAACTTATGGCAAGCAATGAAAAGAACTTAACACGCTGGGCTTGAAACATCTATTCGACTTGGATCCCTAGAAGAAGCTAGGCGAGTTAAAGCAATGGGAGTGGGAACACGCGTGCTCTCAGGGCGTGAGGGCAAATAAACCTTTGGGCTGTTAATACTTGGAGCCCCAGAACTCCCCTCCACCCTCCGAAAAGATCAAGAGCAGAGCGATGCCTTGCCCCGAAGCTGATGGTCAGCAGAACCGACGCGCCTCCCGGGCGGGCGGGCTCTCCGCGCCTCCGCACCTCTCGGGTCCCCGCCAGCCCGAGTTACCTCCGGTGATGAGGAAGTAAGACACCACCACCAGAGCGTACACCGTCATGGCCGAGGGCATGTGCACCCAGGGCGGCTTCTTCAGCTTCAGATTGGGGCATTCGAGCACCAAAAACGGGACTCGGTACAAAGTCTCCATGTTGGTGGTGGCAAAGGCAGATCTCGGCCAGGAGCCCCACGCACCAGCGGAAACAGGCCAAGCCTTCCTTTGACGGCGCGTGCGCAAAGGAGGGACCTGGAAGGTCCGCAACACTCGGAGGCTCTATATATCCGTAGAAGAAGAAACTGTGAAAATCAAATAAGTAATATGACTTAAAACTATGTGTTATTGGAAATTTTTAAATACAAATTTGAATAAGAAGCTCAATTGTTGCCAACGAATTAACTGTAATTTATGTACCTTCAAGGACCTGCGGGGCTCCTGACGTGGCCCAGACAGAGACGCTAAGGGAACCCAATCTCTCTGAGTCCGCCTATTTGCTGACGCTGAGAATTTGGAAGCTGATTGGACAGAGGCCCTCTAAGATCCCAGAGCTAAAGGATGAATGGGAAAGTTTGGAAAGCTCTGCCTGTTTTATTACCTTTTTTTTCAAGAGCTTGAGAAAGTCCTAGGTTGCTGAGTTTTTACTTCCCGATGTATTAGTGCTGATAGTAATAATACGATTGTTATTAATGACTGCTAAATAATATATTATAAATTAAAAAAAAAATCCAGTCCAAATCTATCACGAATGTCAAGAGGACATCTCCACAGGACTCCTAAATCTGACCCGTGTGCTCCGCTTCAATTTTCTCCTCTCAGCCATCCCTATATCATAAATGCTAACATTTTTCAGGCCGAAAATCTTGAAATCATCTTGGTTTCTCTCTTTATTAGAACTCCACACCCAAAATAGCAGCAGGTCTTTTTGTCTGTACTACCAACAATATCTTTAATTCATCCACTTCTCTCCATGCCATTGCTACCACCCTAGTGGAAGCCACGTCATCTCTTGCCTGGGCTACATTCGCAATCTAAGTGGATGAAAATATATGATGAAGAATTGATCTTTGGGGATGGACCTGGTGGCCTAAAAAGTACTTTGTTTTCTGTTTAGTTTTTATTTTTATACACTATCTTAAGATTCTGCAAATGTCAATTTCCTTTTGGAGTAAAAGTGAAAAGTGACAGATTATATCAATCCAGGACAGACCAATACCTTTATTACTGAACCAATGTTTTCATGATTTTTGTTTGTTGGCTTGTTACTGAGCCCATGGTTTTGGATGGGCTTAGTAACAAACAGGATGACATGAATTAGTTCTGCACTTTTACTTAGTGACTTATTTATTGAGAAATTGTTTACCATAATAATGAAAGTATTTATAAAAACTGCAACATCTAATTCTAAATACAAATATGCTGCTCTTACCATTCAATAGTGAGTCTCCCCAGAGTCTTACCCAGCTATATATTAAGGAAGGTACATTAATTTTAGGTTATTAGGGGGTCACTAATACCAGTAATGAAGTGTTTACACCAGCACCAGCATTGATACATAGGAAGTTTTTCTGGGGACTATAAAACAATGTTTCTGAAATTCTTATAATTCTATAAATAAGGAAACTTTTGAAACAAAAATATATTGCCTTGAAAAAATAAATAAAAACATAGAAATAAAAAGTTTTTAAGCTCCTTTTATAGTTTCAGGAAGGAAACTAACATTAATTAACCACTGCTTGGCAGATATTGTGTTAAGTGATTTACATTGGTTTTATTAGTCTTCACGGCAATTCTACTAGGTAAATACTATTATCACCACTTTACATATGACAAAACTGAAGCTTGGAAACTGAAATAAACTCAAAAAGTATAGTACAGTTTGATATTAGGTGAGACCTAAAGGCAATTGTCCTAAATGTAAAACAAATTTAAGATGTTTAAGCTGGGAAAAGTTTGTATATTTATATACCTCCTATATGTTCTGGGGCCAAATAATTCTCTACATACTGTGGAGAACACATAGAAGTTTTAAAAATATATTTTTTTTTACAATTTTTTTAATTATTATTTTTTATTGTGAAATACACATTTTTTAGTAAAAATATAATTTTTACTAAAAAATAATACCACCTAGTCAGAACAGATTACATTTATCTATATGTTGAATTTTCATTGTCTTTTTTTTTTTACTGTTTCAAAAAATAAGTTTGTTCAAGAAACCAATTTATTATTATTATTATTAACATCTTAAACTTTGAAATATACTTCAAATTGAATTTGTAATATTCTACAAGCTAGGTATAAAAGAAACATATTTTGAGTAAAATATGCACATCTGTAACTCTCTGTGTCCTAATTATAATATTCTTATAGAAAATGTTTTGTTTAAATACAACATAAACTCTGTAACTGAAAACCAAAGAAATAATGAATGGGCATTAGATTCTAATCATTCAGTGGGTGCTATTTTACATAGATGAAGGACAAATGTTGTAAGAAACAAAAATTTAAAACATACACAATAGAGCCTATCATTTTCAGCTACCCATAAAACCAAAATGACTAATTCTTGCTGTGCACAAGCAAATCTACACACAAGGAAGAAAGGAGCCTAAAACTGATATTTACCAAGATTTTCATATTTAATGAAGAAAACCTTAATAAAAAGTCTTGAAGTCAGGAATGGCCCTGCCAGTCAAAAGAGAAGGAAAACCCCACAAATAAGTTTTTAACTACTAAATTCTAAACTCACTAGAGCTACCAGGGCTATTAATACTGCTGACTTCAGTTTATTTAAATATGTACTAGGGAGAAAATAGGTAGCTTTGTTTTTTGTAAGATAACAAAATACAATTTTATCCTAGATTTGTTTAAAAAACGTCTTGCAGTTTAGTTCAGTCTCTAGAACTATACTCTTTCCCTCTGGATTCTGTATAAGCATAAGTATGTTTGTTTCTCTAGCTCAACAATTATTTATTGTTTGGTAACTCCATGCCAGGCACTCTGTTAGACACTATTATGTCTCATGATCTAAATACAAACTCTTTCTAATACAATATTAAATTGTGAATTTTGTTGTTGTTGTCATTATATTAACTTTTGAAGATTAAAATTTCCAAGTAAAACATAGGTGCATGCTCACTGTTAATTAATGAATTAATTCAAACAACAGAGCCACGTATGGAGTAAGTTTCCTTTTATCACTGTTCTCATTTTAGTTCTCCTTCCAGAGGTAGTAAGAACCCTGAGATTAGTCATGTAATGCATGATTGGAATAAATATACTCATATATGGCAGAATCCCCACATTGATTTCCTGACCCATACAGTGAGGGCTCTTATAGTAGGAAAAGCTAAGTGGAACCAACAGAACTGTCCTTACCTACCAAGACAGTAAATCAGTGACTGCGGAGATTGATGCCACCATCAAGGACTTGAAAGATGCAGGGTGGCAATTCCAGCCACATTCCATTCAATTAGCCAATTGGTCCTTATAAAAGAAAGATGGATCTTGGAGAACAGTGGATTAATGTAAACTTAATCATGTGGTGACTCCAGTTGCAGCTGTTGTCCCACATTTTGTTTTGTTGCCAGGGCACATCAACACATCCCCTGGCACCTGTTAGGTAGTTTTTGATCTGGCAAATGCTTTTTTATTTATACCTATTGGTAATGACCATCAGAAAGAGTTTGCTGTAACTGACAGGGTCAGCAATATGCCTTCACAGTCCTATCTCAGGACTATATATAATGTTCAGCTCTATGTCATAGCCTGATTTGTAGACACATTTATCATCTTCTCATTCACAGGATATTACACCATGCCATTGCACTGATGATATGCTGATTGGACCTAGTGATCTAAGTAGCAACTACACTAGATAACATCAATAAGATGTATGCATGCTGGAGGACAGAAAACAAACACAATAAAAAATCAGGGGATCCTCAGTGAAATTTCTAGGGGTTCAGTGATCTGTAACACGAGAGATATCGCTTCCAAAGTAAAGGATAATTTGCTGCCTCTAACTCCACCTTCCACTAAGAAAGACATACACTATTTAATGAACCACTTAGGATTTTGGAGGCAACATGTACTTCATTTGGTAATACTATTCCAACTATTTACTGAGTAATCCAATAAGCTGCCAGTTTTGAGTGAAACCCAGAACAAGTGAAGGCTCTGCAACAGGTCCAGCCTATCGAGCAAACTGTTCCATCATTTGGGCCACATGGCTCAGAAGATCCAATATTACTTGTAATGTCTATGGCCAGGTAGGGATGCTCTATGGAGCTTTAGACAAGCCCCTTTAGGTGAATCACACCATGGAGCCCTAGAGTTTTGGAGCAAACCTATGCCATCCTCTGCAAATAAATAATCTCTTATGAAAACTAGCCTCTGGGTTGCCACTGAGCCTAGTAGAGACTAAACTATTGACCATGAACCTGAACTATCCCTTACCAGTTTGGCATTGTCTCACCTATCAACCCATAAATGTGGGTGTCCACAAGAGCATTTCATCATCAAATGAAAATGTTATATAGGCGATCAGGCTCAAGTAGGTCTTGAAGGTACATGTAAGCTGCATGAGGAATAATCCAGATGTACATGGCCACATTCCTGCCACATTGCCTCTTCTTTCTCAACCTATACATACGGTCATGTGGAGTGTGCCTTCTGAACAGTCAGCTGAAGAAGACAAAACAGGGGCTTGTTTTACAGACAGTTCTGCCCAGTGTGCTGGCACTACCTGAAAGTAGATGGCTTTGCACTACAGCCTCACTTGGGTTGGGGGAGAGGGGACTAAGAGAAGTGATGACAGAAAATCTTCCCAGTGGGCAGACTTTTAGCAGCATACCTGGTTGTTCTTTTGTCTGGAAGGAATAATGGTCAGAGTTACTGGTCTACAGTGATGTGTGGGCAGTGGCTAACCATTTGGCTGGCTGGCTGGCTGGACAGGGAGTTCAAAAGAACACGATTGGGGAATTGTTGAGAAGGCCTGGAGGATGGGCACATGGATAGACCTCTCTGTATAGGTACAAAGTGTGGAGATATTTGTGCCCCCTGTGAATATTCACCAAAGAGCAACTTATATAGAGAAAAATAGTCATGATCAGGTGGATAAGATGACTGACTCATCCTGTGGACATCAGTCACCACTGTCCTTGCTCAGTGGGCCCGCAGACAGAGTGGCTATGGCAGCAAGGATAGAGGTTTTGAATGGACTTTCACTCATCAAAAGCTGATCTAACCAGAGCCACTGCTAAGTGCTCAAACTACCAACAGTAGAAACCAGCAATGAGTCCACAATATGGCACCATTCTCCAGAAGTATGAACCACCCACTTGATAGCAGGTTACATGGGACCACTTCTAATAGGCACTTGGTTCTTACTGAAATAGACACTTAACGCTGGATACAAATTTCCCTCCCTTGCCCAAAATGCTGCTACCAAAATCGCTATTGTGTGGACTTAAGGGATGCCTTATTCATCATCACTGTTTACCACACAGCATTGCTTCTGGCCTAGGAGCTTGCTTGACAGCAAATGAATTGTGGAAATTGGCCCATTTTCATGGAATTTACTGGTCTTAGCATGTGCCCCATCACCCTAAAGCAGCTGTATGGAAAGGTGGAAGGGCCTTTTGAAAACTCAGTTATGATGACAGCTGAATGTCAGCACCTTTGGGGGCTGGGACCATATCTTCCAAGATGCAGTATGTGCTGTAAATCAGTGATCAATAAATGATGCTGTTTCTCTTAGAACCAGGACTCATGAATCCAGGAATCAAATGTAGAAAATGGGAATGGCGGCTCTCATTGTTACCTCTATTGATCTACTAGCGAAATTTTTGCCTACAACCTTGGGCTCTACTGCTTAAGAAATTTTTAGCCTCAAGAGAGGAATATTTCCACTGAAGGGCACATCAATATTTCCATTAAACTGAGAGATGAGATTGTCATTTTGACACCTCAGTATTCTCATGCCAGTGAATCAAAAAGCAAGTAAGGGGTATCATATTGACTTGAGGGATTGATGGTGACAATCAGGGAAAATTAGATTGTCACTATAAAATGGCAGTAAGGAGAAATGTGTCTAGAATGCAAGAGATCCCCTGAGGTGCCTTTAATATTCTTATATTCCATGATAAAAGTCTGTGGAAAACTACAATGACCCAATAGGGGCAGGACTGTTAATGGCTCTAACCTTTCAGGAATTAACTTTAGGTCACTCCATCAGGCAAGGAACCACGACCAGCTGAGGTTTCTGCTGAGGGCAAAGGGAACATCTAATGTGTAGTGAAGAATGTAGTTATAAATAACAGCTATGACCTTGTGAGCAAAGTTACAGGATATCAAAGGAATATGACTTTTCTAGAAGAGGTATTGTTATTACCCCCAGAGTGGATAAAAGCTCTTTGTTTTCTCTTTGGAGAGAGTATGTTATAGTTGTATGAAGGATAGTTGCGTTATGTTAAAAGGAAGCAAACTATTGCTATTGCCCTTACTTAAAAATTATGTTAAATATGGTTAAAAAGTTATATAAGGATACGAAGTTGACAAGGGGTAGATTGTAGTGAATTTGTATTTGTATTGTGTCAATTTAGCTAAATTGAAACTATATTTCCCCAAATCCCTTCACTGTGTAGTTCTGAATTAGTGTGTGCCCAAGAAACATTATTTTTTTAAGAAAAATTTTAAGCTAGTAAAACAAATTTCCACTTGATCATCAGTTACTTCTGAAACATTGAAAAACTCAATTGAAAACAGAGGATTAATTAAATGAATTATGAAGCGTCCATGTAGTATTATACTATGAAACCATTAAAAATGATACTGAAGACTTTGATGTTCTGAAAAGGACAGATGTTCACAACAGGTTTAAAATTGTGAAGATCAGACTGAAAAATTGTATGTAGGGTATTGGTTCATTTGTATGCATTTATACACTGAAAAAGTCTAAAGGGATATAAAGGTGGTTAATATTTATATGACGAGATTACAAATTATTTCCCCTTCTTTGAAACTGCATGTTTTTCATAATTTTTCTTTAATTCACATAGATTACTTTTGTAATGAAAATAACATTCAAAAACTGCTCTTTGTTGGAACACAGCAGAAACCTTCTTCCTGGTCTTACATCAGCATATCTTTCTCTCCAGCTATTGTCCGTTGGTATATTCTGTAAGGGATGAATAATAATGCTTCCCACATTTGCTTCCGTCCTAAGTAAGAGACGTTGGATGTTCATGCACCATCAGACAGCATGGTGTCAGGAACAGTGTGTTCTTCACCACTGTATTCCCTGCCACTTTCACAGTGCTGGCACATAGTAAGACTCATTAAATATTTGTTGAATGAGTCAATGAACGAACCCTTGACTCTTCCGTCTCTTTTGATCCTTCAGTGTGTCACCTTAACAACTGCACTTACTTAGTGTTTCTTTAGTTTGTTCCCTTCTCTCCATCTCCACCACCACCTATTCGTGCAGACCCACATCATCTCCTGCCCCAGGTCTCCCCACATTGCAGCTAGAGTGCTTGTTCTAAGAACTGAACAAATCTCATTATGCCATTTAAGACACCATCCTTCCTGATAACTAGAGAGAAGTAAGTTGCTGGATAAGAAGTAAAACTTGGTTTGTTTTTATTCATTACTATCTTCTTTCTTTTCTCTCTCATAGCTGCTTTCTATATTTTAATTCCTGATTTAGGGAACTTGTGGGTGTACTCTGAAAGCACCTGCCTAATATCACATACTTCTCTCCTTTCCTCAGGAGAGATGGGGATCAATAAGGCTGGCAGTAATGCTTGTGATAACATTCACCATTCATTTCTTCCTTCATTCATCAAACATTTATAGAGCACGTAGCAGACACAAGGTCTGTTCTAAGCACTGAGGTGTGAGGAGTGAGCAGATAACATAACCAGAGCCTGACTCCTGTCCTCAAGAAACTGTCACTGTCATCAGGGGAAACACACACACACACACACACACACACACACACACACACTCAGTGGCAGAGTTGTCTGAGAAGTTCATGCTTATTGGAGGTTTGGACCAATTGCCTTGAGAGTTCTGAGACAGGACTGATTCATTTTCACAGTTAGGAAAAGACAGGTCTACAGAAGAGCTTACCTGTGAGGTGACCATCAAAGGAGGAGCTGGATTCCCTCAGGGTTGGGGACAGGCTAGTCAGGCATGGGGACCAGCCTGAGCAAATGCAGAAAAACGTGGGAAGTCCAAGGGAAGACAGGTGGTTGTGTATGACAGAAGAGTAAAGGAAGAAAGGCTGGAGATATGACTCAAAAAGGGAGGATGGAGTGTGATGGTGGAAGGTCTTTTAATGCCACGATGTCTTTAGATTTTATCTTTTGGGTTGTTGGAAAAGTCATGACACATTTTTGCAACAAAAAACACGTCACGACTTTTCCAACAACCCAATACATTGTTAGATTGATGCCATTGGAGGAATTTTTTTTAATGGAAATCATCCCTTGTGTGTTTGGAAGATGGATGAGATAGCAGAAAGACATGAGGAGTCCAGTTGAGATATGATGAGAGCCTGAAATAGACTGTGGGAATAAGGCGAGCAGGGAGGTTGGTCATAACAGAAACAGTGTAAAAGATGTGTTGCAGGTAGAAGGAGTTGAATTTGATCAGCAGATGGATATGAGGCTTGACCACTCTGAAAAGAGAGGGCTCTGATGAAAGTGAACTGTGTGATGATGTCCCCAGGCAATTCTGCAGTTGTGTCCAAGAGCTGGACCAAAGAAGAAGGCTTCTTCTGGAGTCACGGGAGGATACCGGGAAAGTGGCCAGATCAAGCAGGGCTTCAGTGGATGGCAAGGGCCAGGTCAGAGCACAGCGGCTTTCCCCGGGGGACTCTGATTATGTGTGCACAAGCTGTCCATCACCCCCAACCCACTCAAGGCCTCTCAGAGGGAGGTGCAAGGAGCAGGAGCTGAGGTCCTGCCGACTGCCTGGGGAGAACTAGTGTTCTAGATGGACCCTCCAGGAGGTCAGGAAAGAGGCCAGAGTTAGAGATCCAGGAGTCAGCAGCATCTGGATGATAGTGGGAGTCCTATCAGTAGATAAACGTGCCAAAACATGAGATGGAGCAGGCAGGGGTTTTATTTGGAGGGGCCATGGAGCTCTTAGCAGAGCTGATAAAAGCTATGAGCTCTCTTCCTAGAAAAATGCCCACACATACCCACCAAATGTAGCTATAATTATAGGAGGTTCACAGGACAAAGTTAAAAGAGAGAGAGGAAAGAGAGCTGAAAAGGATGCCGAGGGAATCACCCACATGATTACCAGGAGACTACAAAGCAGATACAGCAGGATCAAAGGAGAGGAGAACCATGGGAAAGCAGCAGCCCAGAAGACTCAGAGGGGGAGTTCCCAGTAAGTCAGGTGAAGTGAGACTGAACAGAAGCCACTGGGTTTGGCAATTGGTCACTGGTGACTTTTGGCTGGTGAGTATATTGTTGTGTACAGTATTAGAATGACTTGAGTACAGATCTGACTCCATTACTCAGCACAGCCCTAGGGCATGGTATCTTGATCAATCTTCATAAATGTTTGGGGAATTAATTAATTAATTTCAGTAGCATGGTGGCAGCGGAAGCCAGACTATAGAGGGGAGAAGTGGGTGGGAATTTAAAAAAAAATAGTAATGATTTAATATAGAATTTATTTCTCCCAACACAGCTGGGTATGAAAGGACTCTTCGCACATGTATATGCACATGTATTTTACATTAAATTTTTAAAAGGGAAATAGCTGTAATCTGAACACTTTGTACCTTTCCTGAGAAGCTGTTACAATTCAACAGTGCTTTTCTACCTGCCCATGTGTAATTCCTTTCTGTGGCCACAGCAGGGCAGGAGTTCTCTTTATATGAATCACAGTCCTGTACAAGTTTAATTTCCCCAAAATGTTATTTCCCATATCTTGAGATTTACAAACTATATTCGCAAGCATAATGAAAAAGCAAACTTATTTTAAAAAATTCGTCTCAATACTTTGATCAAATAAGCGCAATGAAACATTACACAAAAGGAAAAAGCTGTTCCCTTAGCAGTCAAGCATATCTTTAAAATGCAAATCGTTTACTCATCTAATGATGAAAGAAAAATCTTGTGAAAACAACATTTTCAGATGAATAAAATATCAAACCCAAGATATTTTCTTTTACATCCAGTTGCCTTACAAATTTTATAGACATTAAAAAAAAAAGAAATGTGTACTTGCCTGGCATATTTTGGTTATTAAATCTTAAAAAAAAAAGGAATAATTTCTAGTTAAGCTTTTAAAAGTAAATGTATTAGTTTCCATTTTTCAATACAGAAGTTTATAAAGAATAAATAACAAAAATGACCTACAACATACAGACAATCCCTGTTTTTTTAAAAATAAGGTTACATGTTCAGTTATAAAATTCTGTGCACAGACGATAAAAATGTGACAATCGAATGCCATCTTCCCCTTATCACGCTCTCATTTCCCTATTCCTCCTGAATGAAAGTAGCCACTATTAATAGATTCTTGTGATGAATATTTTCCAAGGAATGTTTTACCCCAAGATTAAGAACAGCGTTTAAAACAACAGACTTTAATCTTTTCAAAAGAATTTGAATCAGAACCCAGATTGCAATTTGGTTGCACATGTGAAATGTGGCAATGGCCTCAGAGCCAGGCCTGTGTAAATGGCCAACCATACCACCATCATCCCCACTGACACCTTTCAGAGGGAATGAGAAATCAAAGTGCCTTCTCACCTCCAGAAATGATCTTTCCAGAGGTAAGGTATTTGGGGTACATTTGAACAGCAGCTGCTCCTGCTGGCTGCCAGAAGTCCAGAGAAAAGACCACTGTCTCCAGAGCTGTCATTTTTGCCCTTTCATATACACTTAAGTTGATTTAACAAAACAAAACAAAAAACAATTCTAACTTAGAAATGACAAGAGAGTCTTAAGACATTGATTTATCCATATTTGCACATATTGAAGAGAAAAGTATGTTTTATATATACTGAATAAAATATCTAACTTTTTAAAAATGTTGTAAAATATTTCCATATGTACATTATATCAAAGTACTTTCCCCCCAAGTTCGGTTGAAAGGAAATACTCAGAGCATTAGGCCCATCAGAATAGATGTCTCCAGTTGTGGTTTTCAGATGCCCTAACGTGCTTCTGCCCAGAACTAATCAAATACAGCTTGGCAGTTTCAGCAGTGTGTGTGTGTGTGTGTGTGTGTGTGTGTGTGTGTGTGTGTGTGTGTGTGTGTGTGTGTGTGTGTGTGTGTGTGTGTGTGTGTGTGTGTGTATTTCCTTACAAAGACAAAAAAAAATCATTTTGGGTAAAACATGATATAGGAGGGTAAGCTATCAGTTGACGTTTTGTTTTATTTCCAACATTATCACTTGTCTTTAATCATTTAAAATGAGAAGACGCCATCGCGACCATCTTGATGTACTTTGTTTCTCCATAAGTACGTATATAAGAAGGCGGGTCTTGTATTGGACGCAGGAAAGGGTCATGCATTCTGTGGTGTGGATAACACAGAATATGTCATTGAACCGTTAGAGCCTCTGAAGTTATATTACCTTCATTTTAGAGGTGAGGTGACTAAGACGTACAGAGGGTAAGAAACTTTCTCAGTGTCATCTAATTAGTTAATGGTGGATTTAAGATTTAAACCCATATTTGTCTAGCACCAAATTGTATATGCTTTCTACCATATCTTGTGAAAGGGTGTGTAGGATCCATTTCAGCTAGAAGAACTTAAAATGCAGGTCCTGGCCCAACTTTCGATGACTCTGATTGAGGAAGTCTAAGGTGAGGCTCAAGAATCTGCATTTTAACCACTTGTCCAGCAGATTCTTAAATTAATCTAAAGTGTCAGAACCACTGTCTGTAATGCTCAGATTTTTAAAACAGAAAGGGAAATTTCATATGACAAACCTTATTCGAGCCTCTGATGAGTGTTTGTAAAGAGGTAGCAATCCCAGTGTGCTCTTCACCATTGACTGTGTCTTTGGCATTACCTATTAGCATTGTATTCATACTTAGTAAGGGATCCTGGGGTCCCAGCAGATTGAATTATCAGCTTCACCTGCTTGAAATTCCTTTAGCAGAAGTCAGCCTTTCAACCCACCATCAGGAATTATAAAGCCAAAATGTAAAGAGTCCACAGGGAACACACCAACTCATGTTCCTACAATGACTGATGGCAGATGTGTTCTGAGATGAGGTTTTTAGGAGAGATGGAAAGAGACTCAGAACGATCATTTATTAAGTATCTACTAGGTGCCAGGCATACTTAATCTTTATAACAATCCTGGAAGATAGGTATTTTTTTTACCCATTTTTTGGGTTCATAAAACAGAGATTGAGAGAATTTAAGTAACTTCTCAAGGTCTCATAACAGGCAAGTAGTGGAGATTATGCTTGTCCACCAAGCCACGTGCTTGTGTGTGTGGAAAGAGGGGGCAAGGATAGGAGACTGGGGAGATGGGAGGCTTTGTGTACTCCAGCAATTCCCCCCAGGGTCAGTGCCAGCATAGTGCCTGGTATACACCCAGTGCATAGTTAATGTTTGTTGAATGAATTGATGTGAATTCTTCATGCCATCAAAGAGAACTTTGTAAACCCTAATGTATTTAAAACCCCTTGGGCCAGTTGAGTGGCGCATTGGTTAAGAGTTGGCTTGGGACGCCAGCTCTGAGCAGCAGGGCCCCGGTTTGGATCCCACATGTGGGCAAGTGACACTGCGCCCTCTACAGCTAAGATGGTGAACAACAGCTCGACCTGGAGCTGGACTGTCATGAGTTGCCGGCAATGGCGTAGGCTGCAGTGGGGCTGGCCGGCAGCTGGCGTGAGCTTTCGTGAGCTGCCATGAGTGGCGCCCAAAGACCGGCGAGTGACTGCTTCACCTGGGAAGAGCACAATGATAATACCAACATGGGCTAGTGAAGTAACGTCCTCCACAACTAGACTGAAAAACAAAAGGACAGCAACTTGTCTGCTTCCCTTCCCTGATTACCCAATGCTGTTCCCTTCCTCCAATTCCCCAATAAAATCTTAATAAATAAATAAATAAATAAATAAAAAAAACCCCTTGGTGTCTACCAATTGCCCACAATGGGCTTCTGGAACTTGTTCAGAAAGCAAAACACTTAGAAATCATGGTGCTCTTTTCAGAACACAATAGATTTACATGTTATGCACAAATTAATTTATTGTCAATCAGATTTTGTGCAAACAATATCCAGCACCAAAGATTTAAGAAAAAATGTGAATCAATATTCACTCACATGTTCATAGTTTTTTTTCTAAAACTTTGGAATATTGGATCACCTTGCAGAAGACTAAAATTTTAAGGTTTGCTATTTCTTTTTCCCCCAAAAGTTGAATTACTTCAGATAATGTTCAGAAGAAAAATATAATCTCCCTTAGTTTTAGAGAGTGCATTCCTGAAAAATTCAGTATTTTATAAAACATGCAAAAAAATAATAGTTTTTTGTTTATATTTAAGTGGCATTTACCAAGGCTTAGTTAATGAAAAGACAGGTTTCCCACTTACATAAAATCTGGTTGGATACTGGAAAGCCATGTAGGACTCGGGACTATTTGTTGAGATGACTGTCTTACACATTATAGAATGTGTAGCATCGATGCCCCAACGAATTTCCAAAATGCTGCACAGGCGCCATCCTTTGGCTTGACCCATTGATTAAAACTAACCTACCAAAAGTGATAAGTGGCTGAACTGAAAAGCTAGATGGTGAGCTCCTGGAGGGCCCTGGTGGTATCGTATTCACCCTCAGAGCGCCATCCAGTGCCTGAAGCACAATAGATGCCTAATGCATTATCAGAACAATAAAATGAATTAATGCATCCAGGAATGAGGAACTTTGGAGATCACTAATCTACCAGAACAGGTGAATGACTTACCTAAGATAACAAAAGCAGTTAGTGGCAGAACCAGGACTATAGTTCAGGCCTCTTTGTTTCTAGTTATAATGCTCTTTCTAATAAATCAGGGATGTTCAAATTGTGGTACTTCATAACTTTAATCTCCAGGGTTACCTGAAGACATCGTTAGGGTACTGGAGTGTTGCTAGTTTTAAGAAATGCAATTCTCGATTATCAGCTTCCATATGTACTCTTCCTTAAAATTGATCTTCCATACCCCTCTTTTACAATCATTTTCCTCTCGTTTTACAAAGAGAAGGGAACCTCAAACCAAGTTGGTGTTCCATGGAGCATTGACTGGATGCATATAAAATTTGAGGGGAGTACACAGACAATTTTAAACCCTGGGGTCAGCCCAGCCTCCTTTAAACAAAGCATCTCTGATGGCCTCCCACATACTCAAGGGCCAAAGACCTGCCAGTAACATTTTGCAGGATTCAGCACAGGAGTATGAATAAATGTCTAATATCATGCAAAATGCCGTATGTAAACATCAAGCTAACAAATGGTTCAATAAGAGAAGCTCTAGCCTCCCACTTTGACAGACAAATCTTCCAAAAGTCTTAAAGGCTGGATTTGACGTTAGAATTGTAGGGCTCTTCAGAGTTCTCTGTTCAAACATGGCGGTGATGTCGGAGCAGCCTGTTCGCTGCCCTCTTTGTGCCAGACCTCTGGCTCAGCTTCCTACCTTGGGGGCCTCATGTGCAGGTGCATGGACGGCTCAGCCCACACCTCCAATCTCTTTCCACAGCCCCTGCAAACGCCTTCAGGCTTCGGGTGAGCACCTCAGGGGCACAATCCTCCCTGAAAGATGTGCCAGGGAGGAGGAGTGCTCAGGCCCTGAGAGGAGTCTTGGGGTGCCATGGGCAGGGCTTTCTGGGGCCATGTGTACCCTCAGGGGGGTGTAGAAGAGGAGCATATGTTCGGGGTCAGCATGCCCCTCAGTCCCCTGGACTCTTTGCATGTGGGGTGGGGTACCAGCAGGAGGAAGCCAGAGCAGGTCCTCTAAAGCGTGGGGCCCAGGGCAGAGGTCTCTCTTGCTCAGGCCTGAGGGCCACAGTGGTCCAAACAGGGAGCTATAAGAACCGATACAACGTGGCACCCTGTGAACTCCCTAACCTAATCCCTCCCTCTGCTCCAGCCACATGGCACCCTTCTGCCTTCAGACTACTCTCTACTCAAATGCTCTTTCCCAGATATCCTCAGGTCTTTCCTCACTGCCTTCAGTTCTTTGTTTAAATGTTCCCTTCTGAGGGAGACTTTCCATCACCCCACTATTTAAATTGCAATTCCCTACTTCCTTTTGCCTTCTATCCCTTTTCCCTGCTTTATTTCTCTTGGTAGCGTATATCAGTCATACCATACAGTCCATACATTCACTCATTCATTCATTCATTGTCTGTCTCCCCTCATGGGAATGTAATCTCCAATATGGCCGGGATTTTTGTCTATTTTGTTTATCCCAGTGCCTAGAACAGTTCCTTATAAATAGTCAACAAATTATAAATAATGTTTGATTGATTTTGAAGAAATGAAAAACCAGTGGCAGGATTTTGTGTCCTTCCCTGCCTGACACATAAGGGGAATGTTAGACTTTGAAGCAGGATATCTTGACTCACATTTAGGTGACCTAAATTCAGATATAATCTAGAATGGGGTGGGAGGGAATGATGACACTTTTCACTTAACATCCTCAACTCTTTCATCTCCACCAAATTGTCAAAGAACGGATCATTCCTGAGAGAGAATTCCTTGAGAGTGAAGCAAGGAGAACACAGAGGATAAAGGTAGTGATGTCTTATTTTATCCAGTGGACAAATGGGTGGCAAAACTCCATGCCTCTCTCTTTTGCTTTTACTTTCTTAGAAATAGAATTGTGGGAATTACCAATCATGAAAAGACTTTTAACATAAACTCATAGTTCAAAATTCCATGGAGGAAATGATTGGTGATATAAGTCAAGAACAAAAAGGAAGAATGTGAAACTTCCAACTGTAAAAAGAGCCTATTTTTGCCTTTTTTTTAAAAAAAAGGTTGCAATATAGCTTCTATTTGATATATTTAAAAAATAATAGACTAGTTTAAGAAAACTATTCATATCTTTACTATGCTGAAAATTATATCCTTTGCAATGATTTAAATTTATAATAAAATTTTTTAGATGATAATCTAAAAATGTGCAAGGGTCTACATAGCTTTTCAAAATTCTTTAAGGAATATGCAAACAAACAAACAAACAAACAAAAAATATATATATATATTTAAAGACCATTGCCCTGTACCACTGTTTTAGAGGTATATTGCTATGTAACAAACCACCTCAAAACTTAGTGGGATTAAACAACCATTTTATTTTTTCTCACCATCTTTTGTGCTGATTAGACTCCACAGGCAGTTTTCTGCTCATCTTGCTTGAGGCATCCCATGCAGTCGCAGTCAGACGGCAGCTGCAGCTGGAAGCAGGGATCGTCTAGAGCAGGGAAGGTCCACAAACTACAACCCGTGCGCCAAACCTGACCCAACATCAGTTTTTGTAAATAAATCTCTATTGGAACACAGCCATGACCATTCATTTAGGTATTGTCTGTGGCGGCTTTCCTTCTGTATCACCAGCATGAATAGTTGCAACGGATCATGTAGTTTACACAGTCTTTATGCAACTTACACTAAAATGCAATAAACATTTGAATTTTCTTTAAGCCCATTTGTTCTTTAGGCATGTCAAGCTGTAAGCTTATCTCTAATGAGAGAGACAGAGAGGGAGGGAGGGAGGGAG
>NW_017731376.1:1991196-2001714 GCF_001890085.2 Hipposideros armiger | reverse complement strand
GAGGGCAGTGTCACTGGCCCTCATATGTGGGATCCGAACCAGGGCCCTCTGGCATCCCAAGCCAGGTCTTAACCAACGCGCCACCTGGCCGGCCCGAATCACTTATTCTTAAATACAAGCTGTTTCTTGACTTAAGACATTTGCACATGTTGGTTCTTACGTCTGGAATGTTCTCCCTAGTTTTCACTCAGTTAACATCTACTTATCCTTGCTCTGAGCTTAAACATCACTTTCTCAGAAAAGCCTACCTTAAACTCCCCAGTGTAAGAGGTTCTACTCTTACACTGTTTCACAGTACTGTGTACTTTCCCTTTATGATTCTTATCCCAATGTGTGCAATTAAAAATGTATTTGTATCCTCATTTAGCATGATCTCTCCTATGTACCAGGAGAGCAGGGGAAAGTCTGCTTGTTGACTATTGTATTCATATTTACCCAGCAGCACAGTTTCTGGAACATAGTAGTTCCTAATAAATCTTTGTTGAGTGAATGGATGAAAGCTAAAGCAAATTATACAAGAATTTTTTTATATGGCAAAAATATTTATATAATTCTTCAAATTAACTAGAAACATTTTAAGATTTACTCAAAATTAATGAATAGCTAATATTTGGAAAATCAGAAAGTATCTTTTGATCCAGAAATACAAAGGATCTTATCCTTTAGAAAGGAGACTCATTTAGTTTGCTGAGTTTCCAGGTGTAAATACCAATTTCAAGGTACCAACCTGACATCACTGAACAGATGCACACAATTGGCTCTCACAGCCAGGGTGACCTGTCTCCACACACCACTGGCTCTATGGGTAATATCTAATGACTATAGAACTCTTACCAGCAATAAGTAATCTAATTCAGAGAAAAATCATAATAGTCAACCCTGCTTCCCAATCTTACTCCAAAAAATGGTAGAGACATACCTCGTTTTATTGGGCCTCACTTTATTTTACTCCTCAGATACTGCATCTTTTTCACAAATTGAAGATGAGGCCCTCAACCAGCAAAAAGATTAGGATCCTCTGAAGGCTCAGATATTTTAGCAATAAAGTACTTTTTAATTAAGATATATACATTGGTTTTTTAGACATAATGCTATTGTGCACTTAATAGACTACAGTATAGTGTAAACTCAGGTTTATATCCACTGGGAAATAAAAAAATTCATGACTCACTTTATTGTGATATTTGCTTTATTGTGGTGGTTTGGAACCGAACCCACAATGTCTCCAAGGTATGCCTGTGCATGATTTTAGGTGGAATAATAAGATAGTTTAGAGTTAAAGCTGGATATAGCCCTACCTATCAAAATTTTGGGAGCCCAAGCTCTAAATCACTAGGGTAAAAACTGTAAGTACGTTATTACGCTGCTAAACATAAACTTGATTTATTTATTTAAACATATGGAGAGTTTCTGCTTTTAAGGGTGAAGACTCCCCCGCCCTGCCCTCCCCTCCCCCCCAGCCCTGCATCCTTCTAGTAGAATTTATAAGCAATTCAAGGGAAGGAGAAATACTAGACTTTTAAAAGAAACCACTGACTACATTCACATGTCTTTTTAGGAACCTGTCAAGAATACTTTAAGTCATACACACAGAACTGGATTTAATAAAAGCTTTGTTTTGCTTTTTCTTTTTTTACAAAATCAAAACCTAGAACAGTACAGAGTCCATTTTGGTCACTTGGACGGAGTTGGTACTACACTCACACCACTCTGTGGTCTTCTGTATCTACGCACCACAAGATGACCACTGCACTCCTGTTCAGTGTCCTGTTCACTTGGACATTGAGTGAGATGGAGAGGCATTATCAACAGGGAGGGTGAAGAGGTGCGGTCTGTGGTCAAGAAATTAAGTGGCTAAACTAACGCAGGCGAAGAAATGGTCACCTATCAGGCACATTTCACATCCTTAATGTTATAGATGTGATATGTGTTGTGAATGTTTGTGTTCCTCCAAAATTCATGTATTAAAACCCTAATCCCCAGTGTGATGGTATTAGGAGTTGGGGGGCCTTTGGGAGGTAATTAAGTCATGAGGCTGGAGCCATTATCATGGCATGAGTGCCCTTGCAAAAACAGATACAAGAGAGCTTGCTTCTTCCCTATGCCCTCTGCAAACCAGGGAGCCCTCACCAACAACTGAATCTGCCAGCACCTTGACGTTGGACTCACCAGTTCTCAGAATTGTGAGAAATAAAGGTTTGTTGTTCAAGCCACCCAGCCTACGGCAATTTGTTACAGCAGCTTTAGCAGGCTAAGACACTTAGGAAACATCATTGTAATCCCCCAAATAAAACTTGACTGTTAAGTACTGTTCTTCAATGCCAGTTTATGAATTAAAAAACTAATCAGCATAAATGAAATCATTAGATGTATAAGAATGCTTACAAGTGTTAAAATGGAGAAAAATTGGAAATAGCCCAAGTATTCAAAAGAAAGGGAATATTTACATTGTGGCATAGATTTGATGGCACATGCAGCCACTAATTTTCCAAAGTATGTTCACAGGGGTTCAGCAGGGGAAAAGGGTTGAAAATTTATATATATAATATGCTTCCAATTTTTATTTAAAATGTGTATCTTATGCCTCGAAAACAAAATGGGAAGACATTAAACTATTAAAAATGATTGTCTGCATATTGAAATTAAAGGGGATTTTTTTTCATTCTATTTTTCCATACTTTCCAAATTGTCTACAAAGATGTTTTATAAAAGAAGTGAAAACATTCCAAATTTGGAAAAGGTTAAACCATTTAACATATAAAGAATTCTTTGAAAAGTATGTAACTTTAATGCTTTGGCTTTCTCAAATTTCTAATTTAACCCATTTATTTTGCTGAAACTTGATAGTCCTCACGTTCGAGGCTGTGCTCAGTCAAGTTGTTCTATGGAATTTTGTGTAGTAGGAAGAACGCTGGCAGGCCAATAAAGGCTTTTCCCTCCATGGCTATTATTAAAAAATTACATCTCAAGCCTTTCAAGAACTAGGTTAGATTCCAAAGCAATCAAGTAACTGAATTTAATTTTTAAGGCACATTGTTTTTGAGTTCTTTTAAAGTGTCAATTTTTAAATTCTCACCCCAACACAATACCTGAACACAAAACAGGTCTATATACATCAGCCTCACTAAGTCATGGAGAAATGTTAATCTACCTCAGAATCTAATGCTTTTCGATTATATTCCCATTAAATTTTTTTAATACTATGATTAAACATTACTCAAGATAATTGTATTATTCTGGTTGCTTAACAATCCTTGGGAGTGGCAAGCAGTTGGGGAAAACTTAATGGGTCTCAGTCGTCTGAGACTATGAATGTTAATGGGGTTTTAGCTATCATTTCTTGTGCTAAAGTGTTTATTCGGGGTGTCCAGTCATTCAATCTCAACTCCCTACATAATTTGCAATATAATTATCTTAGTTCCTTCATTTGTAAAATGGGGATAGTAAGGGTGTCACAGGATTGTTGGGAAGACTAAAGATGTCAAGCACTTTTAAGTGTCAGGCACGTGGCAAGTAGGTGTTAGGTAGGTATCACTATGGAGGTGTTATCAAGTTAGAAATTTTTAAGGCTTGAGTTCAACTGCCAGCCTAGTCACTTAGTTTTCTGCAAAATCTTGATTAAAAATCTTGCCTACCAGTTAGGTGGCAGCATGGTACAAAGTCAGTGTGCACGAGGCCAGATTTCTGCCTTTTCCCTTCCTTGGAAAAGGGAACTATCATTTGTTAAAGAGCAAATGCTCCTCTGCCTTAAGACAATGCCAGTAATTCTACCTAAGTTACATCATGGTAGTAACAGTGATGTCTAGAGGAAAAGGGTCAAAATCTAGACTTCTCCAGCTACTGAGTTTCTAGATTTTTTTGGCTTGTGCAAATAGTCTGGGGGCTCTGCTCTATTCTCACTTGAGATTAGAAACAAGCTTGACATGGTCTGAAAAAAAAGGTCTTGGAAACAATTGAAGTTTGTGTGTGAATACCTGGATGCTTGGTAGTCTCAGCACTGTGAGAATGAGTTATTAAAATCTTTACATACTTTTTTTGTTTGTTTTTAGCTGAGCCATTTGGCAGCTCAGCGGCTGCTCAGCTCAGGCCGGGACTCAAACCGCTGTTATTCAGAGCTCTTAATCAACTGAGCCACTCAGCTGGCCCTTTTACATTAAGTTGTCATCAACAATCACATAGTTCCAAAGAGAAAATATACTAACGTCCATTATTTTAATGTTCTGACCTGGATTATATATCCAACATAAATCAGAACTAAATTTCACTAAACCCATGACATGAGTTTTGTACACATTTATTAGTTGCTGATAGTGAGTTTCCAACTCTCCAAATAGACCATTTTGAAAGTAAACTAAGGGAATGGAGGCTTTAAAGACGATGTGAAAAAGTTCCACTGCAAATAACTTGTTGAATAGTCTTTGGTTTGTCCTATGAATTTTGGTGCTGAAGGAGATACTAAGAAAATGACCCAAGTGGCATTAAAAGAAACATTCGGATACCAGGGCCATTCTTCTCAAACTGCCCAATCTTCTATAGCTACCATAAAAAAAATTTTAGTGACCAATACTCTCCCCCACTATAGTTTAGAAAAAGCAATCAACCAAAAATCACAGGGTCCCCAGATAACACATGGAAACCAAACGTGTCTATTACAAATTACAACAGAGCAAGCCTTTTAATTGTGTTTATTATTCAAAAAAGCTTCATTTTTTTATTTAGCTTTCTGACTCTGTGCTTGTGCCTTCAACACTTTCACAACAATTTTCTGCTCCTCGATAAGGAAAGCACGCTTGATCCTAGAAAAGAAAATATTAAACGAATAGTTTAAAAACAAAACCAAAAACACTGATTTAACAAAGGCAGGAAAAGTACCATAAAAGAACTGAGCAAATCTATCAGGCAAGATACTCAGGAAAATAAATAAAACCCACAAGTACAGATTAAAAACTTAAAAACTGAAACTATATGGACAGGCCTTTTCAGCCTAAGGTCTCCTTCCTACACTGACATTTAAAACAGGACAATTCAATTCTATGCCAGTATACCTGACCCTCTCTCTTCTGAGTCACGATGAACTAGAAAAATCACCCCCACAGGAGGCTACTCTGCCACTATGGCAGCTTTCATTTAATTGCATTTCATTATTAGGATCCAGGACTAATGATATTGATTTGTAAAACATCTTAGAATATTTTAACCACATTATGGAAAATTTCCAGTAAAAACACAGAAAGGAGTTATGTGCTAGGAACCAAAATGAAGGGCATTAAAAGATATTAGCAACAGGCACTTGATCAAGAGCAAGGATTCTAGAGCCTGTTGTCTGGGCCAACTCTAATATTTACTAGCTGTGAGGTCTTGGGCAAGTTACCTCGTGGCAAGGCCCAGGAATAATTTCATACCTGTTTCACAGGGTTTTTACAAAAATTACATTTGGAAGGATTTACAATTTCTGTACTCTGAACCTCCATTTAGAGAGGAAGTAAATATTAGTGTATAGGACCTGGTGAACAGCAGGTTCTGCCATTTGTTAAATCAAAGTTATCTCCAGAGATAAAGCAATCATTTAATTCACACAGAAACCTATCCCACCCATGTTCCCTACTGGTACCCTGCCAAATGTTTCCCCACCCTTCTCAAACCCAACAGTTCCCATTTTTAAGGATCAAGCCAAAATCTGTCCTTCGTGATGTGAGTTTTCTGCCTTTCTTGTCTATCACCCCCTACTATTCCACTAGAACTATACAGCTATTTTGTTCCTACTTTTAAGACTTCCCACTCTCCATCTAATTGCCCAAACAACTAATACTTTTTCACCTGCCTCCCCTACAAAACCAAGGTCATTTTAATTTCTGCATCTGGCACGAAGATGGCTCCAAATCCTAACTGAGTTATTCTGGTCTAATATTATTTATTAGTTTGTATAGCACCAATTATCCCTAGTCTAGGAAGGATTCTGAAGTATGCAACTTTTGTTTAAATAATTTTTTCACCAGTCTTCTAATGATTAGCATGCAGTGTAATGGGCACAGCACACACACACTTGCTTAAGAAAGCCCATTTGATTTAAGGGTTGTATTTACCTGTCACGGACACACTTAGCACACATGGATCCCCCATAGGCCCTGCTGACGTGCTTTTTCGTTTTAGACAACCTCATTAGAACTTTAGGTCTCACAGCACGAACCTGTGTAAACAAAAGTTGAGATCATTTTGTGATACTTTAACAGGAACAGAAATTGTGCTCGATGTATTTTTTAGGTGGTTAAGTGCAAACAAACTAGTTTACGAAGGGAAATGGTGTACTGATCTATCTGTAAGGCATCTCACTCTATTTGTCATGTTGGCTTTAAAACGAAGTCTATATGCTTGACAGGTTTGGATCATGGATGCCACGTAATTCTTAACCCTCTTACTGGTGACCTCCCCTTTACGCATTCCCTTATGAAGGAATAATGCTCAAAAGTTCAACCCTTGTCATCTTATTCATAGCAAAACGGTCACTTACTCCGCGGAGTCGGCCTGGGCACACGCCACATGCAGACTTTGGTGCTTTCCCAACCTTCTTGGTATAAAGGTAAACAATTCTATTACCAGGGGTTCGGGACCTAGGAAGTAAGAGAATAGGTGACAGCTCAGCATTTTGCAGAGTAAATGATAACACGCACTTTAAATTTTCTGAAATACTTACAGCCTAGTTTTGTTGGAAGCTGTATTGTAGGAGAGCCTCCTACGGTATGTCAAACGCTGCACCATTCTGAATGCCTAAATTAGGTAGAATGGAGTAAAATTGCATTGCAGAAATAATGCAAACCTTAAGACAAAACAGCATCACATCATTTGTTAACCATATTTCTTTTTATACATAATATCCTTAATTAAGCTATCTTATGAAAATGTTCCATATTTTAAAACTATATATTTAGCCTGGCACATAATGGATGCTCAGGGTTCAATGCCTTGTCTAAAAGCAGCACCTGTGTCGTTCTGTGTCCTTTATTAATAATCCTAATTTGGGTATTACTAAGCACATAGGTTACACAGATGAACGACTTAAATTTTTCAATGAACTATGCAAAAGTAACATGAAAACAAGCGAGACATGAATCAATCTCGTTTTTTATCCCCAATTTCGTAACCACTTCATCGCAGCATAGTGTTAACTTGAAAACTGCCTGTCGTTAGTGTTACAAGCTCCTTACGAACATTACATTAAAACAGAACTGTCAGACACCAAAACCGACAGGGAAGGCCAAGGCGAATGGTGCAATCAGCCACTTGCGTTTGCCATCTCCAAAACCACGACACAAAACTCCCTATTAACACATTTTTATCATCCTTGCTATTGGCCTTGGGAAAGAAAACATGTTGAAACAACGACCGGCACACGCCGATCATCCGCCCTCCCAAAGCCTGAAAACATCTATTGGAGCGGTATTAAAACATGGGCCAAAGACATGAAAATGCTCCGCGATTTCCCGGAGTCTCAATTAGCCGGACCACAGCTCATTTGTCTCCAACCATCGGACTTCAAAAACGGCAAAGCACCGGGCGGTGAGCTACAACCATTCTCGGCGCCGGAGGAGAGGTCCGGATCGAGGGGTGTCTGAAGCTAAAAGTCGGGGACTTGCTCACCACCAGACTTCCTCCTGAGCCCTTATCCCCACACCAGCTCACAAGACTGAGCTTGAGAGATTCCGGCTCCCGCAACTTCACGGATGGCGGCCGATTGTAAAAGAAGTAGCCATGGAAGAGTAGAAAAGTAACCCATACCTTTAGACACGGTTCCCGGAAGAGGAAAAGGAAAGCGCATGCGCCTTTAAAGGTCAAATCGATTGCACAGGACAGGAAGTTACGCAAACCAGAGGCGTGGCGGAGAGAGCACCGCCATGTTGTACGGATATCACGCAGCTCTTCTACATAGCCGGGGTTGCATAGGGCCGCCACGTTGTACGGCAACTGACGTACCGCCCCTCCGT
Organism: Hipposideros armiger; assembly: GCF_001890085.2. NCBI lineage: Eukaryota > Metazoa > Chordata > Mammalia > Chiroptera > Hipposideridae > Hipposideros > Hipposideros armiger. The sequence goes on along the minus strand of NW_017731376.1, from coordinate 1,993,735 downwards.
GGGTGGGGATCCACCTCAGCAAGCCACAACGATGCCAAGGTAAGATGTTTTGGAAATTGCTGTAGAAACAAATGCAAATGACAAAGGAGTTGCAAAGGGCAGGAATGGGACAAAATCAACTTTTTTCGTTATTATAGGCTCTCCGACACATTTAAGCTAAAGAGCGCCAGCTTTGGGGTTAGACCTGGATTTATATTTCAATTCTCTCATTACTTATTAGGTCATCTTTTAAGAGTTACTGTCTTTAACCTTACTTTCTTTTTCTTTGTGATTCAAAGCATAAGCTTTGTAAATTGGAATTTTAATCCAATACCTACTGATTATTAGCTGTGTTACTTTGGGCAAGTCCTTAAATTTCCAAAAGAAAGATAACTACCCTTCAGAGTCATGTTATGATCGAAGGCATCATGAAGTTAAAGCATTTCACACAGGTGTCTTGTAGAGAGTATGTGCTCAACAAATAGTGGCAAATCTTATGATTAGGTGCTAAAGATTACTTGAGGTTTCACATGGGTGGTAAAGTTTGAGCTGGGCCTTAAAGATGAGAGGAAGCAGAAAAAAAAAACAACAACCTCTAAAATAGTATGTAAATGTACACATTAGTAGTTACAGAATAGTCACGGGGATGTAAAGTAGAGCATAGGGAATATAGTCAATAATATTGTAGTAACTGTGTATGTGCCAGGTGGGTACTAGACTTACCAGGGGGGATCACTTTGTAAATTATATAAATGTCTAACCACTATGTTGTACACCTGCATCTAATATAAAATAATGTTGGATGTCAACTATAATTGAAAAATGAAACTAGACAATGAAAAATAAAATACAGAGGGTGTCAAAAAGTATACACATTTTAAGAAAGGAAAAAACTGTATTAAGATTGTAATAGTATATACTGATAACAAAAGATGAATACAAGTCATGTGTATACATTACTTTGGCACCCCCGGTAGTATGTAAAAATTTACAGTAAAATTAAGTGCCTATGTGTACCTTTCTGAGAAGAGGGTCCTTAGTTTTCATTATATTGTCAAAAGGGTTGATGGCCTCCAGAAAAGGAAAGAACACTTTGCCTGGGCTCTAAGGAAGAATGCTTAAAAAGGTCCTTTAAACTTTTATCTCAGATTAGGGTCTCTGGAAACATACTGAGGGAGTTGCACGCTGGTATATGGGGAAGTGCTCTTAAAAAATATACCTTTAAGGAAGTGAAGGTAGGAACTGAGAACCCACAGTGTGGCTGCAATTGAGGCCTCAGCTGTTCCAACCGGGAGGTCTGGAATTAGGATGGCTCTTCATCGCTGTCCCATGCAGGCAAGGGAGCCAGGTCTTTGTACTCCCTCATCAGCCATTCCTTGGCCTGGCTGTCCCCGGACCAGGGGTGAGATGGTTTCCTGAAGCTGAGAGCAATGTCCAGTGAGGGAGGCAGCTGTGAACCAGCTGCGCAGACCCAAAAGAGATTTGAATAGAGCATCCCAGTAGTCATTCAAGTTTCTTTCCAGGTTTTCCAGTGCCACTATTGAGGTGAGAAAGCAGGCAAGTGACTGAGGGCAGAGGTCCAATGAGGCTGTTAATTCCATCATACTTCATGTCACTGCCATTTTGGCCACCACACCAAATGGAAGTCTCGGGTTATATGCTTGACTTTGCTGACTGTCAAAGAGCTGCTTCTTCCCTGACCTAGCTGTGAGTTACTTCCCTCCTTCCCAGTCCTCTGCTTTTATCCTCTGGAATCCCTTTCATCTCTGTACCAGGCATGGAGAGAGAGGCTGGGATAGAGAGGCAAATGTGGTTTTTTAATGAATGCATTTACTTGCAATATATCCTCTCTATTTCTAGAGAGACTGCTGGGCAGATGAGTACAACAGTTGGAGACAGGAGCCCTCAACACACTGTAGGGTAGTTTACCTATCTTCCTGTGTTCCCCTCCACCCAGTAAATAAGAACAGGGATCTCACTATTACAGTTTGCCCGTATACTTAACCCCATTCTATAATGTGACTTTACTTCTCTTTCAATCTGTATTTGTATTTTTTCTTTATCTGTCTTTCTAGAGATGTGGCACTCTTATTAAACATTTCAAAAACCTCATTTGTTTTTATTAATCTTTCTTTTAGTTCTCTGTTCATTAATTTCTATGTACACTTACTAAGTATTTTATAAACTTTTGTGAAATCGAAATAAGATGAACCTACCTCACAATTTTTTCTGGCTTGGACTGGAAAACTTTGAGGTTTAAAGTTCATTTATTTAAGTGATTTTTTTCATAACAGTTATTAATTTTAATGTGGTCAAAATTTATCTTTTTTTTTTTATCTGAGCCATCCTGCCACCTGTTGGTAGCTCAGCGGCTGCTCAGCTCAGGTCGGGTATCGAACCGCTATTGCTCAGAGCTCAAACTCTTGAGTGAGCTCTTAACCAACTGAGCCACTCGGCTGGCCCCAAAATTTATCTTTCTTGAGTTGTGCTTTTTTTTTTTTAAAGATTTTTATTGGGGAATTGAGGGGATGGGAACAGAGCTGGGGAATTGGGGGAAGGG
>NW_017731376.1:1974867-1991040 GCF_001890085.2 Hipposideros armiger | reverse complement strand
GGCTGCTGGCCGCTCACGCTGGCTGCTGGCTACACACGGTAGCCCATGGCAACCCACCTGCCGTTGGTGGCAACTCCCGGCAGCCCAGCTCCAGGTTGAGCTGTTGTTCAGCATCTTAGCTGTAGAGGGCAGTGTCACTGGCCCTCATATGTGGGATCCTAACCTGCTGCTCAGAGCTGGCATCCCAAGCCAGCTCTTAACCAACGTGCCACTCGGCCGACCCAGAATTGTGCTTTTTATATCTTGTTTTTAATACCCTTTTCTACTCTAAGGTCTATAAGATATTCACCTATATTTTCTAATTATGTAAAGTCTTGTTATTGACTCATGTAGAGTTGATTTTTATATATAGAGTGAGTTAGGGATATAATTTTCTTTTTTTCCATATGTACAACCTTATTTTTTTCCAACTTCATTTGCTGAATAGTCTCTCCTTTCCTTGCCAATCTGCTATGTTACTTCTGTCATATACCAGGGTTACATGTATGTGTTGGTCTGTTTCTGGTTCTCTAGTCTACCCACTGGTCACTTTGTTTTTTCTTTATCAGTTTTTCTTTATCAGTTACACACTCTGAATTCTTTAGTAAATCCTAGCTGCCGGAAGGGCAAATATGCACTACCTTTCCTTCTTTTTTCAAAAGGGAAATTCTTGACCTTTTTCTTTTCCGGATGCATTTTAGAGTCAGCCAATTTGAATTTTGTTTGCATTTGCATTGGATCTATGGATCAATTAGAGAATTTATGCTATTATAATATGACATTTTCTTAAGTATAAATATAGTATAGCTCTCCATACATTTAAGTCCTCTTTAATATCTCTTAGTAAAGTTTTATAATTTTTCTATAGTGATTTGCATGCCTTTTGTTAGATTAATTTCTGGATACTTGACATTTTCTGATTCTATCATGAACGGTGTTTAAAACTATATATTTTTATTTATATTTATACTTAAAACTATTCTAGTTTTTGTTGCTGGTATGTAGAAATGCAATTGTATATTAATTTTACTTTCAACCATCTTGATAAATTCTTCTATTATTTCTAGTAATTTATATGGAGATTATTTGGGATTTTCTAAGATTCATTTGAAGAAGTAATTTACAATCTTCACAAATAGAAGGGCCCGCCGAGTGGCTCAGTTGGTTAAGAGCTCACTCAAGAGTGCGAGTTCTGAGCAACACTAGTTCAATTCCCGGCCTGAGCTGAGTTGCCGCTGAGCTGCCAACAGACTCAGCTTAAAAAAACAAAACAAAACAAAAACAAAATCTTCACACATAGAATACATATCCAGCTCAAGTTGAACACACCTAGATCAAAACACAAATTTTCATACATTTAACACACCTAGATTAAGACACAATATTATCAGCCCTCCTAGTGGCCCACGTTGTGCTTCCGTCCATTGTCTTCCCCCTTTGCCAAGGGTAACTGCTATTCTGACTTCTACCCATAGATAAGTTTTGTTAATTTTTGTGCTTCACATAAATGAACAGTATTCTTTGTATCTGGCTTTTTTTTTTCTGAACCTTATGTTTGTAAGATTTATTTATATTATTTTTTTTTCCTTACTGCTATGTAGATTTCCACTGAGCAAACAAACCACTGTTCTCTTGAGGGACACTAGGTAGTTTCCAAATTTCAACTATTATGACTCGTGCTGCTATACACATTGTAGAATATGTATTTTGGGAAAAATAATGTGCACATTTCAGTTGGCTGTATACCTAGAAGTGGAATTGATGGGTCATAGAATATGTGTGATAGGCAGAAGGCTAAGAATTCTAAGATGGCCTCCAGGACTTCTGTCCCATGGTGATACTCTTGTAATTATATTACATGGTATATTACATGGCAAAAGGGGTTTTGAAGATGTAATTGAGGTTACCAATCTGTTGACCACAAATGAATCCAACATTAGAATTGGGCTGAAGGAATGTGATATGGGACACCAACAGTTTCTGCTGTGCTAAATATAGAATTCAAGGTTGGTGGTTATTTTTTCTTTCAATACTTTGAAAATACCACTGTATTGTTTTTTGACTTCTGTGGTCTGTTGAGAAGTTAAATTATTCTTGTTCTTATTTTTGTTTTTTTGAAGGGAATTTGTCTTTTTTCCCTCCCATCTGGCTTTTGCAACATTTTCTCAGTTTCCATTAATTTTACTATAATGTGCTTAAGTGTTGTTATTTATTCTGTGGGGTTCTTAGGGTCTTTCATGTCTGTATCTTGATATCTTTCATGAGTTTTAGAAAATTCTCAGCCATTATCTGTTTAAATGTTGCTTCTGCCCTATTCTCTTTTCTTTGTCTGGGACTCCAGTAACACACTGTCTCCTTATCACTGATTTCCAAGTGTGTCTTCTGGTTATCAGTTGCTCTATAACAAACTGTCTCAAACTCAGTGGCATAAAATAACAATCATTCTATTATGCTCATGGATTCCATGTGTAAGGAATACGTACAGGGCCGAGTGGGAATGGTTTGTCCTTGTTATATGATGACTGGTGCCTCAGCTAGAGGTGACTTGAACAGCTATAGGCTGGAATCATCTGAATGCTTTTTTAATTTAATGCCTGGGTTGGGATACCTTGAAGGCTAGGCTCAGCCTAAGATTGTTAAACAGAGCATCTATACATGGCCTCTCCATGGAGTGTGGACTTCTCACACATGGCAACTGTATATTTAATGTACTATTAAACACAACCAATGGATAAACTTCAGTTATTGTGTTTTTCAGTTCTAAGCTTTCCATTTGTTTCTCTTTTTATCCTTCTCTTTCAGTGCTGAAATTTTTAGTCTTGACTTTTATTTCCTCGAGTGATTGAGTATATTTAGCATACTTATTTTGATGTTTTGTGACTAATGGCTCCATTATCTGAATTCCTTGAGTATGTCTTTGTATTGTCTGATATTTTACTTGGTTTTTGTTGTCCTGTCTACTTGTGTGCTTGTTTGCTTTTTACAGATTTCAAGATATTTTACATGAATAATTAAAAATTATATTAGGATTTGCTTATCTACTCACACTCAAATTTTAGGATCAGCTTGTTTACTTTCAGACAAAAACTTGGCATTTTTTTTGTTGTGTTAAATTTATATATTAACTTGGGGAGAATTCACCTCTTCATGATGTTGAGTCATCTTATCCAAGAACATGTGATATCCTTTTATTTATTCATCTCCATTTAAAAAGTTTTATTCATATAGGTTTTGTACATTTCTTATTAAGTTTGTTTCTAAGTATTTTATCTGCTTTGTTGCTAATACAAATAACATCTTCTTTTCCATCACTCCATTTAATTGTTTTTTTTATTGAAGGCTATGAATTTTTGTTTATTAATTTAGATCCTGCTACCTTACTGAATTCTCTTATTATTGATATTTAATTTTTTGTTAATTTGGGGGGACTTTCCAGGTATATTACCTCTTCTTTTATATTTCTTATACCTCTTGTAAAATTCCATTGGCTGATACTTCAAACTCAATATTAAATAATAGTGTAGCTAATGGGCATTTCTGCCTTGTTCCTGACTAGAACAAAAGCATCTGGTGTTTCTCCACTAAGTCATGTGTTAAAAAAATAGCAATTGGTACACTGAAAATTATAAGACATTGATGAAATAAATCGAAGAAGACATAAATAGTGGAAAGACAGTCCATGCTATGGATTAGAAGAATTAATATTGTTAAAATAGCCACACCACCCAATGCAGTCTACAGTTTGAGTGCAATACCTATAAAAATTGCAATAGCATTTTTCACAAAAATAAAACAAACAATTCTAAAATTTGTATGAAACCACAAAAAATCCTGAACAGCCAAAATGATCTTGAGAAAGAAGAACAAAGCTTGAGGCATCACAGTCTCTGATTTTAAACTATATTACAAAGCTATAGTAATCAAAATAGTATTGGCATAACATAGATCAATAGAACAGAATAGAGAGCTCAGGAATAAACGATGTGAATACGGTCACTTAATTTACTACAAACGAGCCAAGAATATAGAATGGGGAAAGGATAGTCTCTTCAATAAATGGTGTTGGGAAAACTGGACAACAACATACAAAAGAATGAAACTGGATCGCCATCTCAAACCATACGTAAAAAATAACTCAAAGTGGATTAAAGACTTGAATGTAAGAGCTGAAACCATGAAGCCCCTAGAAGAAAACATAGGCAGTAAGCACCTTGATATCAGTCTTGGCAATAATTTTTTGGATTTGACACCAAAATCAAAGTCAACAAAAGCAAAACCAAACAAGTAAGACTACATCAAACTAAAGTTTCTGCACAGCAAGAAAACCATCAACAAAATGAAAAGGCCAGCTACTGAATGAGAGAAAATATTTGCAAATCATATATCTGATGAGGGGTTAATATTTAAAATATATGAAGAACTCATACAACTCAATAGTAAAAAAAACAAACAGCCCAATTAAAAAATGGGCAGAGGATCTGCATAGACATATTTTCAAAGAAGACATACAGATAGCCCACAGGTACATGAAAAAATAGTCACCAGGGAAATGCAAATTAAAACCACAATGAGATATCACCTCATACCTGTTAGAATGGCTATTATCAGAAAGAAATAACAATGTTAGCGAGGATGTAGAAAAAATGGAACCTTTCTTTGTACAGTGTTGGTGGGAATGTACATTGGTGCAGCCACTATGAAAAACAGTATGGAGGTTTCTCAAAAAATTAAAAATTGAACTATCTTATGACCCAGCAATTCCACTTCTATGTACAGTAAGTCTTCGCTTAATGTTATTAATAAATTATTGGAACTACAATGAAACAATGCATAACAAAACCAATTTTACCATAGGCTAATTGATATGAACAAAAGAGTTAAGTTCCTACAGCATCTCATCAACAATATAATGAAATGATGTTGAATGAGATGACATTATTTGAGGACCTGCTGTATTTATTCAAAGAAAATGAAAACACAAATTTAAAAAGATATATGCACCCCCATGTTCATGCATCATTATTTATAATAGCCAAGTTATGGAAACCACCTAAGTGTCCATTGATGGATGAATGGATAAAGAAATTGTGATACACTACATATATTCAGCCATAAAAAAGAATAGAATCTTGCCATTTGCAGCAACATGGATGGACCCTGAGAGCAGTATGCTGAGTGAAATAAGTCAGACAGAGAAAGACAAATACTGCATGACCTCACATACATGTGAAATCTAAAAAAAACAAGCTCACAGATATTGAGAACAGTTCAGTGGTTGCCAGAGGTGTGGGGAAAGGGGTGAAGGGGGTCAAAAGGTACAAAATTCTATTTATAAAATAAGGCATGGGGATGTAATATACAGCATGGCAACTATAATTAATAATACTGTATTGCATACTTGAAAGTTACTAAGAGAATAAATTTTAAAAGATGTCATCACCAGGAAGGAAAATTATGTAACTATGTATGGTATTGAATGTTAAGTGGACTTATTGTGTTGATCATTTCACAATATACACAAATATTGAATCATTATGTTGTACACCTGAAACTCTTATAATGTTGTATGTCAGTTATACCTCAATAAAAAAATAGACATTGGAAACTATTAATTTTTTTTCTACCTTGTTAGGAATGTGTGTTGAACTTGTTAATTTCCTTTTCAGTTTCTATTATGATGATTTAAATTTTCTCCTCAGATCAATTAATGTAATCAGTAATATTTGGGGGTAGGTGGGGGCACCTTTTCTAACATGCACAAAGGCATCAGGTGTTCCCCAGATATCTGCATGGCCTACTCTCACTTCCCACACTTCTTTGCTCAAGGTCACTTTTTAAATGAGGTCCATCCTAACGATCCAGCTTAAATTGCACATTTCTATCCTTCATTGGAACTGCTAGTCCCCCACACCCTGTTCTATTTTTTTCCCTGCACTTACGCTTTCTAATATACTATCTATTTATTATGTTTATTATATGTTGTTTATCTCCAATAGAAGTATCCTCCACAAGATAGGGAGTTTTGTCCTTTTAAAAAAATTACTTTGATATATTTTCAATGCCTATAGCAGTGCCTGGCACATAGGGAGCACTTAAACACAGAACAAAATTTAAAGTGAATGAATGAGATTGGAGCCTATCAAGGAATGGTGAGAGGGCGCCTTTGGAATTGAGCCTCCTATACAAAAAGAGCTTGAAGTTAAGAATTTTAACCTTAACTCATGTCTTGTTAGGGAGACCACTTCATAGTCGGTGTAGAGGCCTGACCACCGCACTGTATATCTGAAGCTGATGTTGAATAATAATGTATGTCAACTATAGTTATATATACATATTGTCATGGGACATGGAGTAGACAGTGGGAATGGAGTCAATGGAATTGTAATAGATAAGCATGATATTGGGGGTGGGAGGGTAGTACATGGGGGGAGGGGGGTTGTTACTTTGTGAGGGGTGAAAAGGATAACTATTGCATTGTCCTGTACACCTGAAACTAACAATAAAATTTAAAAAAAAAGAATTTTAACCTTATTTCTAGATGAGATTATATTTAAAGTCATTGAAATATAGGAAATAGATTGGAAGATTTTCATTGCAGAACTTGTACACTTTATTCCCGTAGTGGGTGTCACAGCCTGTTGTGCTCCATGAATTAAAGCATTGTATTAATCCCGTGATCATTTGTGAATAGCCCAGTTATATGTTGCACTGCATTTTGTGTATTAAAAGCTTTACTTGGTTCAACATTTAAAATATGACTACATATTTAAGTTTATACTGGAAACCTCAAGAAAAGTAGCAGGAGTGGCCTAACTTCTCAACTCCTGAGAGGCCCTCATAGAGACGGGCTGCTTGCTAACCTTCCACCAAAGCTCCATCTCGTGAACTACTGTTGAGCCCTTTCCTAAATGTGCCACCTGCATCTTTAATTGATTTGCCAGTATGAGCTGAAATATAAAGATAATTTTTGCTACAAAGAGTTAAAATATCAGAGCATTTTAACCATTCTAATATTTAGAAATGGGAATTTGAGACAAATTAGATTTTTCTAATAGAAATGTTCTGAGCCTAAAGCCCTAAAGGGAAGTGAGGAAACCAATTAACTTTAGTTTAAATAATCATGTCTTAAGTAGCAAATGAACCAAGTTCTATTGTTAAAGAACAACTGTATTAAATCCCTGAAAGGTTAGTTTCAAAATGGCATTACTGCAGCGGTTTCATGTTTCACTAATGAAATAAGTTTCTACTGGTCACTATAACCTCTGCTTGTAGTCTTAACTGGGCATTGTTATTGAGAATAGAGGAGAGAAAAGATTGAGAGATCAAAGATAGAATAATTGTGTGTAATTCCCATTGATGTTCCTCTTGTTAGTAACTTTTCTTTTTTAAGCAACAAACAAGCTAATCATTTTATTCCTGGGGAAAAATAGTACAAGAAAATGTGAGAACAGCTTAATTTCTTATTCTAAAACTTATGTTCTAAAACTTAGTTGTCAGGCCTTGTAGTATAGTATAACATATGATTTTCTGTTTGTTATTTAAAAATAATGTATTTATGACTTCTTTTCAGCTCAGGAGGTACATGAGGCTCCATCCATGGACCAAGTGGTGGTGGCCAGGGTGGGCGAGGTAGTGAATGCCAGCATGTGCTGGCCCCGTACATATTCACTTTGAAGAGGAAGATGGAGTGGAAGACCAAGATCACTGAGATGCCTATACCCAAGCCCTACATCTTTGGATATTGCTTACCACCTATTCTGTCGTCTAGGACAAATTCAAGGACAGAAGAACTAAGAGTACCTTAAAGAAGATTGGATAACCAAGAAATAACTAATCAAGATTCTGCTGCACGTGTGAAAATGATGCTAGGATTCCAGAAAATTTCAATTTGTATCAAGAACCCTACAAGAGAAGAAATTACCTGTGGTCTTATCAAAGGAGGAGCTGTCAAACTTCAGATAATAACAGAGTTGGATATGACACTGAGTAGAATTTCCTGCCAAGGGAAACGATGTGCAACATGTCATAATGTCATTGACAAAACCTTAAGTTGGTTTCAGATGAATGTGGAAAAAAGTTACTGCAAGTAAAGGAAGAATATTATGCTATTGAAATTGATCCTCTTCTTACTGTGGAAGAGAAGTACCCTTATGTGGTAGAGTGGTACACTAAATCACATGGTTTGCTTGTTGAGCAGGCAGAATCTGACATTATGCTCAAGGAAGGATATGAGAATGCCTTTGGTAAACTCCAACAACATGGTATCCCCGTATTCATATTTTCAGCTGGTATCAGTGATAAACTAGAGGAGATTATTCATCAAGCTGGTGTTTGTTATCCAAATGTCAAAGCAGTGTCCAACTTCATGGATTTTGATGACAATGGGGTGCTCAAAGGATTTAAAGGAGAACACATTCATGTATTTAACAAACATGATGATGCCTTGACGAACACAGAATATTTCAATCAACTAAAATATAATAGAAACATAATTCTGCTGGGAGACTCCCAAAGAGACTTAGGAATGGCAGATGGAGTAGCAAATGTTGAACACATTCTGAAAATTGGATATCTAAATGATAGAGTGACGGGCTTTTAGAAAGGTGCATGGACTCTTTCTGGTAAAAGATGAATCATTGGAGGTAGCCAAATCTACCTTACAGAAGAGTCTGTAAACCAGCATTCTTCAAGAAGACATCTCTCCTGTGGGTGCAATTGATGCAAGACTTCTCATGCATTCATCCTGCTGAAAGACTTTCATTTATAATATATTCTTGCTCTTGAAGTTTTTTCACTACATTACTGAAGTATTTTCAGGCATGTTGAACTCATCAACTGGAAGCTCCTTTTTCTACACCTCTCTCAACACACTCCTCACCATATTTTTTAATATTAAAAAAAAAACCTTAAAGTCAGAATTTGAAAAATAACTTCCTACATTTCTAGAGTGAATTTTATAGTTTAATATTATGAAGTTTTTGAGGAGACTTTTTACACGGGGAAAATTTGATGTGCATGATTTTTAAGTATTGCCATTTTTTATTTTATTTTTTTTTAAAGATTTTTATTGGGAAATTGGGGGGATGGGAACAGTGCTGGGGAATTGGGGAAAGGGGAACAGACAAGTTGCTGTCGTTTTGTTCTTCAGTCTAGTTGTGGAGGACGTTGCTTCACTGGCCCAAGTTGGCACCATCATTGCGCTCTTCTCTGGCGAGGCAGATCAGTCGCCGGCTTCTGGACGGCCGCTCACTGCGGCTGCTGGCCGCTCACGCTGGCTGCTGGCCACACACGGTAGCCCATGGCAATCCACTGCCACAGGGACTGCAGCCCACGCCGTCGCCGGCGACTCATGGCAGCCCAGCTCCAGGTTGAGCTGTTGTTCAGCATCTTAGCTGTGGAGGGCAGTGTCACTGGCCCTCATATGTGGGATCCGAACCGGGGCCCTCTGGCATCCCAAGCGAGTTCTTAACCATCGCGCCACTCGGCCGGCCCAGTATTGCCATTTTTTAAATTTGGGTGAATTATGCTGATGGTATCACTGTCTCCTGAAATTATGTTACGTTGGTTATTTTGTTTTGGGAAAATTGATATTTACCAGAAAATACTGGCACTTGGTGTTTGAAAAAATCTTGGTATCCACATGTCACTAATCATTATAAAATATTCTCTATTGACGTACTGATAATACACATGAAATTAAAAGCCTTTTTAGTTCTAAAAAATAATAGAGTTATGATGATTGAGATTACTATTTATAACTACGATGACTAAATTTTAGCCAATCTATAAACATTAAAGCAATCATCAACCATGTATTGATAAGGTCTATATTATTCTAAAATCTGGCAGTGGATAATTTCTGCAGATACATTTTGGATGAGTTTATATAACAGAGTAGAAGGAACATGACTTTGGCAGACCGTTTGAAGCCAGATCATAGAAGACTTTAAATGCTATGCTAAAAGGCTTAAACTCTTCTTCCATGCCTTCTCTTGTTCTTCCTCTTCATGTGTTTCCTTTGTGACCTTAGGAAAGCAAGTTAACCTTGCTGAGACTGTTGCCTTATCTGTAACATGGGGATAATAATCCTATATTAAAGGTATGCTGGGAGAATTAATGGAGGTGACGCTTGTGGTTGTGGCTGGCAAACAGTGGAAGCTTCATAGATATTGTTTTCTAGAAAGGAAACACTGCTTTCTGCTCTCCCTTCTTAACCAGTTCTGCCCATCAGTGTCACAGCCTGTGTTTTCCTAATGCTTGCTGTGTTCTTGGGAGAATCTTTTTTATTTTCTTGTGGTGTTTTTTGTAAGAAACCTAATAAAACCACCATGGAATTTACCAAAATGGAAAAGAGCATGGATTGACAGAAAAGGGCAAAAAGAGTTAAAAGGGTTGATATATCAAAGCCTCGACTTTCTGGAGATACTTTTTTCTTCAAAACATAGCTACTGCCTTTGCTGGCAATATGGCCTGTGCCTTGTTCCAATTATTTATGCAAATCAAGACTTTTTTTTTTCTGTGAAGGCCTTAGTGAGCTAATGCTATAGGAAAATCCAGTGCATTTCTATTATTGCTTGCTGAATAGCAATACTATTTTGTAGCAAGAGGAAAATAATTTTGCAGAATGCTCCTCCACCCCTACATAGAAAGTACATAATGTTATGTTTGTGTTGAAACTTTTTCTTCCAAAATGTCATAACCCCATGCAAAAGAGAATTAAAATCCCGTTATTTTAATTTATATCTAGCCACAAGATAAGTAAAGTTATCATTGAAATTCTAATTAAATGGCATGATTGACTAAGGTAGCACATCAAAGAAGAGAAGTGAATATGATAAGTCGAAGACTTATTAATTAGTCTGCGTGGAAGAAATTCCAGGGATGTCAAGCTGAGCCTGCTGCAAGGAGAAAAAAAGCAGACAAGAAAATGTTCGTTTCTTTGAAGTTAGGAACTGAGATAGTGATGGAGGTAATTGTGTCTGACTGGATCTAGTAATGAAGAGCTGTAAATCAGACCTCAGAATCGAAGGAAAGATTCAAGTAACGAATGTGGCTGCCCTCCCCCGCTGTGAAGAAACAGAATGCAGAGTGCACTAATTGACCCAGCCTGTTTCCCAGTAGTTCTCTGTTATTATTTATTAATTTTTAATTTCTGAATTATTTACGTCCTGGGAAATTATTCTTGACAGCCTGTTAGGCGTGCCAAAGTTAATGGAGGATGAAAGGACTGGTACCCGAATTAGCAGGGATGTAGTCACAGGCTATAGGATTTAATGATTTGGGGAAGAGAAATTGATTTCACACAGCGTGTCACTTTATACTACTTTAGGGAGACACCAGCTATTTGATTAATTGAGGAATAACCAATTCAAAGTATATTTGAAGTGTAAATGAGTCACACTGCTCAGCTGTTTATTTTTCCCCCTTTCTGAGAGATCGGAATTTTCTTGAAGCTGATGATTAAAAACTGATGAAGACACCCTTGCACGCTTTGAGTACACACCTGTTTGATTTGTGTTAAACTCAGAAGGGAGGAAAACCCTAACACAAGAGAAGATATTTTCACTTCTTTCTCCCTTCTAATCGCTTTATGTGATTTCTTTACTCCAGCATGTGGCACGGCAGTGTTACAATCCGCGACCCTGAAGAACGAGGCTCAAGAAAATTTCTCATTTGTTTTATGGCCTCTGAGCACAAGGAGAAGCAGTGCTTGCTAATGAATATAAGGGAAAAATGGAATAAAAATGTATGAAAAGAAAACAATGACTTTAATGAATAAGGGAAGAAGATTCATCTATTGGGAAAATGAGTGAGGCAGAAATATGTCATCACCCTCCAGCCTGAAAGCTCTGTGTCATTCATGACCGTTTACTTTCTGGCCAACCTGATTGGTCTTGGTGTCTCTACTGCTGCCATCTTTGTTCGTCTCTCTTTGGCCTAGTCCTCCAACTGGTCTCCTAAAATCTAATCTCCCTCTTCCACCATGTTCTATACAGGTGCTTCTCCAAGTTTCATGAGCACAGGGATTATGTGGGGGCTCTTGCTGCTCTGTAGGTTTAGATTCAGTGGCTCAGGAAGCAGGGCCGGAGGGGATGCGGGGAGGGAGGTGGCTGAGATTTTGCATTTCTTATAGGCTCCCAGGTGAAGCACAGTTTTGAGCAGTCTTTGAGCAGCAACGTCCTCCAAAACTCTGACACACTCATTTTCTTTAAAACACTGTTTTTAACCAAGTAACTCTCTCATTCAGAAACCTTAAGTGATTCCCAGTATCTACTATTAAACACAGACTCCTTAGTCTGGCATTTGAGATCCTCCTAATAAGGTCACACCCTGCCTTCCTGGATATACGCTCCATTTCCCACCTCTGTGCTATTGTTATGCTGTTTCCTCTTCCTGAATTACTTCTGTCTTTGGAAATCCTATCAGTGTCTCAAGGCATACTTCCAATACCACATCCCTAGTGTTGGTGCTTCTAACTTTCTCCACTCAACAAGATGCAAGTTCTCCTTCAAATTCTTTCTCTCATACTTCATTTTTACCTCTTCTTCCCATGTGATATCTTCAATCTTATATTAACACTATAATGCACTTATTTCTCCCTCTGCACGTACAGGATTGTGAAATATATCAGGTGGGGACTGTGCCTTATCTTTGTATCCTTCCTAAGCACAGGTATAGCACACAGAGTATGTATCTAACAAATATGTAGTTAAACTGAAATGAACTCAGAATAGGGACTGCCATGAATCCTGAGGAACTTTTTGCTTTGTCTAGACTGTGTGTTTGTGTGTGTATTCTCCTCTCCAAAGCATTTAAAAATGCTTAAAGCCTTGGCCATTCAACCACAGTTCCCATCCTGCCCACCTTGCCTGTGCCCTATATGCATTTTTCAGCATTGTACCAGTTCTCAAACCATTGCTTAGACTCCTTCAGGGTAAGGTTCTGCAACGTATTTAACAAACTTACCCCAAAACCAAAAATTGCTCCCAGGTTTTTTCCTCTCCCTTTCTTCCCTCTTTTTTCTATTTGTGTATCTCATGCTCTTACCTTGCCGTAATTTTCATCCTTAACCCCTATTCTCTACCAAGTACAGGAGGAAAAAATATTAAAAAAAAATCTCCTAACTTCATGTCTACCATAAAGATTCAGACAAAAGTAAACCACAATTAGCAATTTATTTTTCAATCCCCAGATCAAATGTGACACTTTCATCTCTTCCCTTTATGTATTAGTTGTGCCTTACTTTGTTAGTGATCGCCGTATTATAATATTTTTCCTTTGTATTATGGTAACAGTTTTGATGTATATTTTCCTTGCTAAATGGTGAAATCCTTGAGGGGAAGCTTATTTTATTCACTTTGTCTTCTTTAAGATCTCTCTGCAGAAAGAAGCAAGGTATAAATAAAATGCATTTTATTTGTCTTTGAAACTCCAGTTTCCAGCATATAGAAGATTCTCTATTAAGGAATCATTGAACCCTGGCTGCTGCATCCCGCAGAATGGTCTATCAGTGAATGAAATAATTTTGAATTTACTTGTTTGTTATAGATTGTTTTCACTGACTTTTGGAACCACAGTTTAAACAGCAGGTGGCACTGCTTGGAGCAGTGGAGTCTGGAGGGTGCCCCTACAGATCCATAGCCATTCATTATTGGTCAAGCCCCAAAGCAAGTCTTATATTGAGAGTGTTAGTTTACTGGGTTCCTGGTTATGTGGTTCATGTATTTTCCAGTCTATTGAGCTCATGAGGCCAGATAACTCTTGTCTAAAATGAACAGGCAGATTTTTACTTTATATCAGTTCTAAAAGACTCACTGAGAACAACCTCCTTAGAGAAAAGGCAGTCAAAGGGAGTTCCAATGGCAGTATATATATAAATATTAGTTAAAAGGCCCAAACCTGTAGCTGATAAGATAAAGCAAAGGGAAAATATAGAAACTGGATGGAATGTTTTTAGCTGATATAGTAAATATAGAAACTTTTGGTGGGATGTTTATAATTGATATCAGCATAGGAATGAGTGATTCAAACTATTAATTTTTAAGGAATATTACAAAGCAAAAAACAGTATTGTTCTGGTGTAAGGACAGACCAATGGAACAGGATGGAGAGTTTAGAAATAGATCTGTGTGTATATGAGAAGTTGATATATGATAAAGGTGGAACCACAAAAAAATGAGAGAAGTGCTTTGTTTGATATTAGGAAAACTGGCTCATTACTTGGAAAAAAAGCTGGACTTCTTTGCCTTACACTATAAGAAGATGGACTGTAGATGGGTTAAAAACCTAAGTGAGAAAGGTAAAAATACAGAGCCAGTAGAAGAAAATGAAGAATATTTTTGTGAAATTTAATAAACCATATAAGCACAAATAATAAATGAAAAATTGATGATTTAACTACATCATTATTAAGGCTTTTTTTGTTCAACTAAAGATACCAGAAAAAAAAAAAAAGAAAAAAGTAGCAGATGGAGAAAAGAGCTACAGCATCAAAAACTAACAAGGGATTAATATCTAGATCATTGCTCTCCACTAGAAATATAATGTGAACCACATGTGGATTTAAAATATTCTATTAATCACATTAAAAAGTGAAAAAACAGGTGAAATTAATTTTAATAGTATATTTACACAATATACTCAAAATATTAGCATTTGAATATGTAATCCAAAACCAAAATTGTTAATGAGATATTTAAAAATTTTTTATACTAAGTATTTAAGATCTGGTGTGTGTTTTATACTTTAAGCATATCCCAATTTAGACAATACATTCTCATTGGAAATATATGATTCATATTTGTATTTCACAGAAAGTAGACATGCCCCAGTTGTTCCAAATATACTTAAAATTTTCCAATAAATATGTTAAGCTCCAAAAAATATTTTTCTTTATTATTTATATCCATGATTACAAAAATGATTCATCTTTTTTAAAGAATTGATTTGACTTGCAAGCAAAAGCATATCAGTTTCAAAACTATATTAATTCACATTAAGTAAATATACTCTCTTGTGTCAACTTAATATTATTAACATTGCGTTCAAAAGGGTATTGAATAATTTGAAAAGCAACTCTAAATTTACCAATATTAACAAAGCAATCTTCAAATTTTTCTTGTGATTTTTCTTTTTGCAATCAAATTACAAAATGCTTTTATGGTCAGACTCCCCTGCACTTTGATACATGTTAGAAAAATGTGTAAAATTATTATTGATTGAGTTATGAAGAGTTTCAATTTCAACATAAATTCTTGTACCTGTCTGGCTAGGTAAAAATAACCTTTTTTTGGAGTTTTCAATTTAGTTTTTTCATATATAGTTTTATATGTGTGAGAAAAATGTAAATTGCAACATTATTTTCTGTGTTTGATTATTGAAAATTTAGCAAGTATTCCTTCTATTTCCAGAAAATCTTGAATTGGACTTAACAATATAGTTTCAAAACCCTTCTGTGACTATCAATGAGCACTGGCAACAAGCACTGACAAAATCGCTAGAATCATTGTCTTCTGTTTCTTTCAACAGTTCCACAAGTTGGCAATGACTCATAGTATTTGTGCATATATACCACATGACTTTTAAACAACTGTACCAGTAAGTCTTTTCATCTGCTTCAGAAAACTGAGCACAAATATTTTTAATATATCACACAGTGAAATAAAGCAGGAAGGGAAACAGCAGTCTCCTTTTTTGAAAATTCCAATAAATCTGGATTTTTGACCTACTAGAGATGGACCACCATGTTTCATGTTAGAAACACATTTAAAAAAAAAAAAAATATATATATATATATATATATATATCTGAAATTCTTTGATGAATCTGCACTCAAATTCAGTTTCCCCACCTCTGATTTAAGACTTCTTTATAATTTTGTAAGTCCTTTGAGAAACGTATATACCAAGTATTAACAGACAATATTTCATATCACATGATTCATCTAAAGCTGAAGTTAAATACTTGTAATTTTTACAATTATGCATCAATTGATCTTTGATGTTATTAGAAAGGTCTTGTAATCTATAGGCAATTTTTGGTGACTTAATTGAGATCTTTCACTTTCTGTAAAATATATTTTTTAGTCTTTTCTTATAATTTTCTAACAACATATCTATAACTGAAATAATTTCTTTTACCATCTTTCTGCCTAAAAATTATTTTCTTTCTGTTTTTTCCTTCCTTCCTTCCTCC
>NW_017731376.1:1966029-1974843 GCF_001890085.2 Hipposideros armiger | reverse complement strand
CTTTCTCTTTCTTTCTTTCTTTCTTTCTTTCTTTCTTTCTTTCTTTCTTTCTTTCTTTCTTTCTTTCTTTCTTTTTTTCTTCTTTGTGTGTGTGTGTGTGTGTGTGTGTGTGTGTGTGTGTGTGTGTGTGTGTGCGCAAGAATCCCGGGCATATTTTAGCTGTAAAACTAGGAGAATTTGTCACCAGCAGATCTACACTTAAAGAATGACTAAAGGAAATTATCTAAAGGAAATGATAACAGCAGGTTTAGGACTTCAGAAAGGAAGAAAGCACAATGGAATAGGTAAAATAGGGGTAAATATAATAGACTATTCTTTACATCATGAGTTTTTAAAATCATGTTTGATAGTTTGTATTAGTTCCCTATTGCTGCTGTAACAAATAACCACAAACATAATGGCTAAAGCAATACAAATGTATTATGTTACAGTTCTTAAGGTCAGAAGTTCAAAATTGATCTCCCTGGGCCAACATCAAGATGTTATCAGAACTGCATTCCTTTTGGAGACTCTAGGGGAGGATTGATGTTTTTGTCTTTCCCAGCTTCTAGAGGCTACTTGGCTCCTGCCTCCCTTCCTCCATCTTAAAAAGCTGGTGATGTTGTCCAAGTCCTTCTCACAATTATCTCTCTGATTCTTCCTTCTGCCTCCCTGTTCCACTTTTAAGGATCCTATGACTACCTTGAGCTCACCTCGATAATCTAGTATAATCTCACAATTTTAAAGTCAGCTGATTAGCAACTTTAATTCCATTTGCAACCACGATTTCTCTTTGCCTTGTAACCTAACATATTCACTGGTTCTGGGGATTAGGATGTGGACATATTTGGAGGAGGAGACATATTCTTCTTATCACAGGATCTAAAAATTATTATACTGTCTGATGTGGTGCTCAGTGTATGCAGAGGAAATACTTAACACAATACATTTAAAAGGTGAGGAGGGAGAATCTCTAGAGCAGTGGTTCTCAACCTGTGGATCGCGACCCTTTTGGGGGTTGAACAACGCTTTCACAGGGGTCGCCTAAGACCATCGGAAAACAAAAAGATATTTACATTACGATGCATAACAGCAAAATTACAGTTATAGAGTAGCAACAAAAATAATTTTATGGTTGGGGGTCACCACAACATAAGGAACTGTATTAAGGGGTCGCGGCATTAGGAAGGTTGAGAACCGCTGCTCTAGAGAATTATAATGAGAGAAAAAAGCCAGTCCTAAAGGTTATATAGTAATAAAATGGGTACTTTGGATACCTCATAGATCTCTAATCCTGTCAGGACCCTAGGCTATCTTTCTACTCCTATCCTCCAGGTGTCTTACTGGTGACACTCTTTGGCTGAACACAACCACAGAGCACATGAATCTGTGATGCCGTCCATAAAGGTCAGCCTCCAATGACATGGGTTAGGGTGCAGAAACACGCTTCAGCGCATCATGTCTTCTTTCTTGATTTTTTATTTCGTTCATTTTGGTGGGAAGATATTCTCCCTAGAGGAGCTCCTTTAGAAAGAGTACATAGGAATTAAGTTTTTAAGAACTTGCAATCTGAAAATGTCTTTATTCTTCCCTCATATGTATTTGATATGTATTAGATAGTTTTACTGAGTATAGAATTGCAGTAGGAATAGTTTTCCTTGAGAATTTCCTGATCTTTTGTATGTAAACTGGTTTTCTCTCTGGAAGCTTATAGAATCTTCTTTTTGACCCCAGTGTTCTAAAATTTCACACTGATATTCTGTGATATAGATCTACTCAAATATGTTGGTGGGAGGGGGACACTTGGTGGGTCTTTTCTACCTGGCAGTTTGTGTATTCAGTTCTGAGAAGTTTTGGTTGACTTATGATTTTTCCACGTTGTTCTCTCTGTGATCTTTTCCTGGGAAGAATAGTCATTACTCATATGTTGAACCTGCAGGTCTGCTCCTTTTATTTTTCTTATATCTTTTCTCCTATTTCCCTTTTCTTTTGTCTTTTTTGCTCTACTTTCTCAGAACTTTCAAATTTATCTTCCAACTCTCTTGTTGAAATTTTCTCATTTCAACTATTTTTTAGCTTTCAAGAGATCTTTTTACTCTCTGAATCTTCCTTTGTATAGCACCATTTTCTAGATTCACAAGGGTAATTTTTTTTTATGATTTTTCTGAGGATACTAATACTTTTGTTGATCTTTTCCTTTCTAGGTATAGACTCTATTTTCTCTAAGGTGCTTTTTCTGTTTATTGATTTTGGTCTCTCTTTCATGTTAGAAATCTTCCTCAACTACCTGGTGGTCTGCTCTTATATATTCGTGGTTAAGAATGAGGGGCTGAATAATTGGCTGCTCTGAGTACTTTTGTGGGGCTTGTTACTTTGAATGACACTGTCAGGTGACCTGGATGGGCTATTTGTTGATGAACTCCTGACATCAGTATTTTTGAATCTTTCCTCCCAGGTTGATTATGTTTAGCAGAAAAGAGTCTTCCAGTCTCCTGCCTAGAGGGAAATGTTGGCATTCTGGGAGTCAAGTCAGGGAAGAGAGAGACATTTTTAGCACTTAGCATTGGATATGTATTCAGGCATGTAATCTCTCTGTGTTTGGTATGATAATAATACACACACCTTCAATTATACCTAATGTCCTGCAATTCAGAGGCCTTGTGCTATATCCACTCCTGAGTGTAAACTATTATATTCAGGCAGGGAAAGGACAGTTGCCCCACAATGTGCAGTGCCAGTGGGGATATAGTGATCTAAACCAATGGAATAGCTTCCCCGCACCTTCATATTTTATCTTCCCCTTTACACCAGTTGCAGAGGTATATGGTGCTGCCAGTTGTCAGTCTATTTTCCAGGTTCTAAAATTTTACTGCTCTTTTGTCCTCTTGTGTTCTTTTTCATGTGGGTTTATATGCCTTTTAAATAAAACTTCTTTACTCAAGTTTTAGTGGAATTTTTCAGGGGAGCAAAATTAGATGTGTGGTTAGTCTACCATTTTAACTCAGAAAATCAGTTAGACCTACTTTTTGCTTCTTTAAAAATATGTAATGAGGCAGAAGTTTCAGGATATTGAGATACAGACAAATCAAAGGGTTCTTCTGTCTCCTCGATTCTCTACTCATGACAGTGTGAAACATTATTTTGATTAAACAAGTGTTCATTTAAGCTTCCTGTTTTTGAGAAAAACAATGTTGAAAGTTTGAACAGGCTCAGCAACTACATTTTGGTCCTTGATGTGGACACACAGGAGTTTTTCCTAAACCCATGTCCAAACTTGATGCACAGAGTGGCTGGTTACTTAAAGAACAGAAGGCATCTGTTACCTCTCCTAGGTCAGAATTGATAGCTGCCGCTGAGAGCAAATTCCAACTCTTCTTTCTCATTCAAGGGAAGTACAATGTCCAGGTTACCTCTAATAAACACATGAGACAGCAAGCAAGCTTAATTTCTGAACAAGAAATGTTTCTTATGTTACTTATTACACAATTACATGTGTAAATTATTGAAATATGAATAAATTGTCTTCTGGGAAGGTGCACTCAAAGGACAATAAATAAAAAGTCAGAAAATATTAATTCCATCTGTTTCTCATAAAAAATGAGAAAAAAAAATTAATTGTATGATAACTGTTATGGATACTTCAGGACTACAAAATGGGAATTTTGCCAAGGATCTGTCAGACCGACATTAATTAACATTCATCCTTCCTTCCTTTCTTCCCCCAAACGTGTTTCTCGATTCTCAGTATGTGCAAGGCTCTGAACTAGCTAACGGAGTTCTAGCTGTGAACATGACAGACACTGTCCCTGCCTTCATGCAACTCTACCCTGGCACAGGGACAAGCATGAAATAAGTAATTACAACATGACTTACTGTGATAAGAATATAAAAGAGGAGGACTTGCCCCAATCACAGGTGTAATGTGTCAGCTGAGATCTGAGAGGAGTAAAAGATGTTGATAAGGGGCCTGGGAAAGGTTACCAGACCCAAGTAACAGTGAGTGTAAATGCCCTGAGCATTTCTGCATGGCCAGGGCCCAGACACAGAGACAGATCAGCGATGAGACTGGGACAGAAAGCAGAGTCCACACCATGTTGGGCCGTAACATTCCCTCCTCAGGGAAAGGAAAGAACTCCTCACAGCAGAAACACAGGGCAGCAAATTTACTTGTTCAACAGTTTAAATGGTCATTCTGCTTCAATAAGACAGTACATTTCAATGAAAACATTTTACTGAGGACAAGTTTTCTAAAAGTATATATATAATTTATATATAATAATTAATTATAATGTTATCTATATTAATATATGATATATATTTTAATGGTTTAGACTTTTATTAGAATACAAAGTGGTTCACTAACCAGTGTACAAGAACAGGATCTATTAAGAGTACTCAGTACCATCTGTTTTGTTATAATGTTTGCTAATATACCTACCTCCCAATGTTTTTGTTTTGTTTTAATCACAATTCAGTGTTTAAAAGATAAAGCTTTTTTTTTTTAACATTCAGTTTTGCTCAATGACTAAATGCATGTGTTGTCCTAGATCATGAGGTTAGTGGTGCTTATTTTAATATTAAATGAAAGGGTTCATTTTCACCGAAGCAAGCAGGGAATTAAGCCTACAACTTCAATTACTAATAATTAATTCCCCACACTGCAAGCCATGCATTTTGCATTTAGAACCCCAATGCCCAACGGATAACAAAAATCTATTTTGATCACTTTTTATTTTCATCATTTAAGGAGTACATCTTATTTCAATTAGGAACATGTATTTCCAGATTATAAGAGAGAAAAAAATACCCCTTCTAAAAAACTAGGAGATTTGGAGCAAGGGAGACTTTTGAGTATGACAAAGGAATTGTGGATGTTTTCATTTCTCTTGTTTTTATTAAAGGACCACCTAATATTGCACAGAATTAGCTACTTCCTATCCATGAACCTGTTATTTACAAGCAAGTGGATAATATCCCTGAATTTGTTTTTCCTTATGCATTAAGCTGTTCTTTGTGGCTTTTCACCCTCTGAGGAAGAGAAGGCAATTGAGCACATGATTTAAAATGAGGCAAAATTAAGTCCTGCTCCAAGGCCAGCCCACTTCCTCAGGCAGCAATAGCAAGAAGAGCTTGTCAGAGAGGGAGGCTTGACCTAGACACGGATCCCAGAGACTGATCTCATCAGGATGTTCCACATTTTATTTATTTATTGACAATTTCTGAACAGAAAAAAGCCACCAGGGTATCGCCAAAGCAGACACAATCAGAGCCAAGTTTTTAGGTATAAAAAGAGGTGCTCGGAATTAGGTTTCACTGGAAATAGGCAGACCTGTGTGGCACGCAAAAAAATAAGTTGTAAAAGCCTCATCTTTCAAGTTTCAAAGACTCATTTTCTTCCTGCTTGTAAGTGTTAATTTCCCCCTCCAAATAAATCTCATTATTCATAGCAGAATTAGCTATGTCACATAAAATCTCATTTAAGTGGATGTCAATGAAGTGAAACCATAAATTAACTGGAATTAGCGTCTACATTTGGCTTTCAGGAAAAGGAATGCATTATCAGTCATTTAATTAAAAAGTAATAAGTACAATGGCAAGTTCTAGGGCTAGTACATACCCATCCCAGTCTTCAATCCATGGCTGTACAATGTCCAAACATATCTAGAGTTTTGACTCCCATACCCTACAAGATTTTTAATATGGTAGTAATAAATGAAAAACATTTTCAATTCAGTGCATTATAATTCCCATTTTGAGAAAACAAGGCAAAAAGGATTTTCTGGCTAAAGGAACCTTAGAGATAAAAAATGGTAATAGCTATTCAGCCTAGTAATCGAGCATTCTGATTAATCAATCAACTTTTTCCATCATTAAGTAAAAATGTATACAACATTGACAGAGACCCAGCTATCACATAAAATTCAACCAAAAATTTCCAAATGCAAGGAGTAAAGGGAAAGATTTCCTGGATATTGGTATATAAAACAGATAAATAAAAGCAGATTTCATGCTCTTGCAGGCCATTTAACCATAGCCACTAAAATAATTTAAACACAGCACTCCACCACTGGCCCTGCCATGGATATGCCTGACACATTGTTTTTAGCACAGCCAAATATTTCCACCTTTGGAAATTTAATCTACATTATATAATAAGTGATTTATTTCCACATGACAAACTTAGAGAAAACATTAAAAAGAATTCTTTTTTAATTGCAGGGTTTTTGTTAATGAACCACTCTGATGAAGAAAAGCTAGAGGAGAACATTTTTTTTTGCTTGGGAATGAAGAACAGCTATATGACATTCATTGCTTGGTGCCTGGCTTCATGATATTGTCAAGGTCATGCCTTTAACAGTAAAGGTAAGTCACTCATCTTAGACTCTTTGTTACCTTCCTGTTCCACACCATCTGTTAGACACAACCTCTTTCTCGCTTCTTTTAAGGCTTTGGCTCCTTTTCAGTGGTCCACTGATGTTTTCTGGCACAGACAAGCAAATTCAACCCAGGAACTTTATTGTGGTACCATACGACTGTAAGTTTCTAAGCACAATGGATTTTATTAGTCCAAAATATGCCTACTGGACCACACAGCTCTGAGACCCACCTCCTAGTCATAGATAGCCACAGGGAACAAAGAGAAAAGAGAAGCCTCAAATTTACTTGGAAACATCTACCAACCCTGGAGGTCCAGGACGAGGAGCAGCTGAACGCTGGATGGATTTGCTATTACACAGCTGTTCTTGCCTGGGAAGAGAAGCAAGGGACTCGTACCACTTTCTAAGATTCTGTAAATGACAGACTTCTGAAGGCAATGGCATACCACTAGCTAAAAACATCTGGGTAAGTATACATGAACTCAAAACAGACTAGATCAGAAAGCTAGAAAGGTCTTTGTTGTTTCCCAGTTGGAACTGGAGGCTGTCTCAAGGTTAGCAGTCAGCAAAAGCTTGGAGATGTGCTGTCATTCACAAGTCAAATAGATACTGTTTACGGCCATTGTCTGTCACTCAAGCATTTTTTAGTTGTTTTTCCACTAAGAGATGATGATCTCATACTCCTCTGCTGTATGCTTGCTGTTAGCAAATTATTGTTTTGGGGTGCAGACTTTGGCAGTGCAACACCAACTCTTAGTGAACAGAGGTCCAGAGAGTTCTAGTGGCTGCAAACTTATCAAGGTCATAAAACTAGTTAATAACCCGACACAGGCTTGAACTCAGATCTCTTGTCTGCTGACCTCAAAATTTTTCTGACTATATAAATCATTCTAGTGTTTAAGATAGATTCTTTTTCCTCACTGTTAAGATAGATTCTCTTTCGTCACTGTGATAAGTGGAGCAATGCCACCCCTCTACCGCCACCAAAACATGTTTACATCCTAAACCCCAGGTCCAGTGAATATGTTTTGTCCCATGGCAAAGAGGAATTAGGGTTGCAGATGGCATGAAGGTTGCTAAGCAGCTGACCTTAAAATAGGGGAATTTTCCTGGATTGTCATGGTGGGTCCAATGTATTCACAAAGGTCTGCAAATGTGAAAGGAGGTAGAAAAGTCAGTGTTAGAGTGAGGTAATGTGACAAAGACTTGACTGGATATTTGTGGAGGAGAGACTGTTCCATGACATGAAGATGGACCTGGGCCAGAACAGGTTGCTTACCATAACCCCCCGTTAGAGACTGTCTGATCATAATCAGTGTTCATTCTGACATAAATCAGCACCCCTTTCCTGCCTCCCACCATGTGCGGGTTCCTGGGTAAGCCATTGCCTTGACCTGGTTAAGAATGTAATTTCTCGTACCTGGTAACATTCACATATTAGCACCCGTGCTATTCCCCCCTTTACCCTATATAATTCTTTGGCACCTGCCAGTCGGCATGGCAATCCATTTTGTCTTGCAGCTGCCCAAGATATGCCTCATATATGAGTTTCCCTTAGCACACTCTTAATTACCAGACTGCAGTGGCCAGCTTCTATTTTTGGTCTTTCCCTGTCCTCTGCTTACGGAGGTAGATTTTTAGTTCTGGGGCCTTTCCCTGGGTCTGTATGTACTAACGTTGCTGGCTTTGACAATGGAGGGAGGCCACCAGCCAAGGGCAGCTGCTAAAAACTGAAAAGGCAAGAAAATGAATTTTCCCCAGAAAAGTAGTGCCCTACCAACACCTTGATGTTAGCCCAGTGAGATTCATTTCGAACTTTCGACCTCCAGCACTGGAAGATAATAAATTTGTGTTGCTTAAGCCACTAAATTTGTAGGACTTCATTACAACAACAACAATAGAAAACCGATACTCTCTCCAAAGTGTCTACAACACATGTTAGCAAAACTCAACAATACGTCTTACTATTTTTTTAAAGTACCTGTTATTCCTTTGAGATTTGATCTTAGCAAGTTGTAGCCATTAAGAATAACAGCAAATACTCTAGGCCAGGGGTTGGCAAACTTTTGAGACGGAAGAGCCAATCCTGTCCCTCACAACAATTTAAAAATTATTCAAGGGCTGGCCGAGTGGCAATGGTTAAGAGCTGGCTTGGGATGCCAGAGGGCCCCGGTTTGGATCCCAGTGACACTGCCCTCCACAGCTAATATGCTGAAAAACAGCTCAACCTGGAGCTGGGCTACTGTGAGTTGCCAGCGACGCCGTAGGCTGCAGTCCCTGTGGCAGTGAGTTGCCATGGGCTACTGTGTGTAGCCAGCAGCCAGTGTGAGCGGCCAGCAGCCGCAGTGAGCGGCCGTCCAGAAGCCGGGGACTGATCTGCCTCACCCAGGAAGAGCGCAATGATGGTGCCAACTTGGGCCAGTGAAGCAACGTCCTCCACAACTAGACTGAAAACCAA
>NW_017731376.1:1963606-1964464 GCF_001890085.2 Hipposideros armiger | reverse complement strand
AGTTCTTAACCATCGCGCCACTCGGCCGGCCCTTCCATAGACTTTTGAGCTACACCATACTCTCCATTATCACAGATGATCAAGAATTGGCTTTAGCCATAGATTTTTGTTTGTCTGTTTGTTTGTTTTCCTGTCTCTAGACACAGAAAACCGAAACAAAATGTCAAAATCACTTTTTTTCTTCTTCAAGCCTTCCTTCCCACTTTACATATGGTTCGTTCTATGTGATACTTTGGAAATGGAAATAGTTTAGTTGTGGCCGATAGGTCCACAGGGAATGTCCGAAGTATTTTTGAAATGGATTTTGCGGAAAAGTCTGTGCTCTATGGAGCACTTTGGTGATCTATTAGCAGGTGTAGATGTTCATTAGTGAACGTAGATATATATTTTGGAGGTGAACTGGGTATTGCAACTGCCACACACCCGCTGTGCCTGCTTTAGTAAGTCAAGAAATGCTTCATGATAAATTTCTACGTGAGCTCCTGGGTGGAGGAACTTGGGTCCCGGCAGCACCATCAACATTACCATCTTTCTCAATTTGTTTTCAAGAACAAATCATTGAAACTACATAAAACCACACAGAAGATACTCATGTGAATGTGCCTCTGCCCAGAGATGAAATTGAACCCATTTCTTACAATCTCCATTTGAAAAAGTAAGAGTTAACCAAAATAGAAACATTGAGCAGTGTGTTTGAAGTCATTGAGGGATTAGACAGCGCCAGATCTCAGAAACAGCTATCTCTCAGGACTGTGTTAGAATGGAGCAACTGGTCTCCCAGTTCCTTTTCTCTCTTTCTAGGCCGGTCCCTGAAGGGTCTCCGTCCTGTCCGTTGCTCTTGTCTACATTGCCTGTCAG
>NW_017731376.1:1957130-1961151 GCF_001890085.2 Hipposideros armiger | reverse complement strand
ATGATATAATAAATGCATTGTAAAACATGTTAAACAACAGGTTACAAAGAAAGATTTCAATGAAAGAATACATTTAAAAATACCAAGATTTTGCCTTAAACATTATTCTTAGGCATCAATATCCTATTGCCAGCTTTGCCCAGGCAGAAGAAATTAACCCAAAATAGGCCCCATCTGTATAAATAAAATCTACTCATTGTGGTATCACCATTAATTCCTCTCCTTGTCTTGGTAGGCAATGCAACTCTCGTGTCAACACACAGACTGAGTGTGTGGCTTTAGACACCATCCATTTGAATTTTTCTTTGAGTATTTTTATTACTGAAAATAAGCTTATTTTGACTTAAGAAAAACCCATCCATAATTAAGTGGGGAAAATTCATATAGCATTTGATTGTCTTTTTATTGACAGGATGGCTGTCTACCAGTGGAATATCAGAATGAAATTCCCCATTTGGTTAAAATATGATCTATTTCAATATGAGCCACTTTTGTTTTTATGAAGCACTGAAATGTATCCTAAGAATTGTGCCCCTCAACTGATCTATAACGACTGATCTGTTTCATGAGTTAGATCAAGAGGGTCCCCTGGGAATGGATAGAGTGTGAAAGATGTGTAACAGCAGGGGCAGGAATCTCCTCTGTGGGCTAACCTAACATCACCTAAGGGCATAGTTTGCTTTAATATATTAGTTATAACTTAAGAGAAAAAAGAACACGGCTCAACTCTGGTGACTGTGATGTGGTTCAAGGTGGATTTTTAAAATTAGATGCAGAATATTAGCAATAGAAAAGACTCGCCTTGCTTTTTGAGTGACAGTGGAGGTTTGAATTACTTGCTTTAGATTTGTGCAAAGGATTAGTTATGATGGGAAAATTTTCTTTTTCATGGGTTATGTATATGGAGGCAATTTGAAAAATTTTTTCTTTTATTTTCCTGTAATTTTGTGGGATGTTAATTTGGGTCTGTTGTGTTTTATGATTAAATTTTAGATGCTATTTTGCTAATAATCATCCCAGTAATCAAATTCAAAAAATTTCTCCAGTTTAATATGAGTAGCTATGGGCAAAGAGAACTGGACTCAGAAATCTTTGTTTCATTCATTTTCTTATACATCTGACATTCTACGGACAATACTTACATGATTTTAAGGGTTCTCTTTTAGGGACCCTGGAAGAATGCCTCCTACAGAGAAAGTGTTAGTGTATTAATAGATTATGTCAATTATTTTTTCTACCATTTTATAAACTAGAAAGTTGGCTTTTCCAGCTTCTAAGAAAAAAACAACAAACTTGAATGTTTTGATCCTTAGTCCCTTGAGTCTTATACTCAGTTGAAGTTTTATTTTCTCATCCCTTGTCCAGTCTGAAGTTCTTTGTCTGCGATTCAATCTCTATGGCTTTAATCATTTTGGATTGTACCAATGAATTTGCAGTAACAAAAGAAATGGGGAGCCAGGCTTGTCATGGGATGAGTCTTTTCAGCTGGAGTAAGACATTACATATGAGTTGTCCTCCCACAAAAGGGCCCACTGTCAGATTTAAATTAATACGCTGCATGTTTTAATCATTAAGGTAATAGCTACATATGGATTCTTTGCCTCCATTTTAATCATTGTTATGTTTTGCCAGCTAGATCATCAAATCATTTCTTTTGAGGAGTTTTCCCACTTTATTGCAGAGGATAGTTTCTATGTGGGGCAGAAATAAATGCTTTAGAGTCCTAATAAACACTAAATAGCTTTATACATCAGGGTTCAGGGAAATTTCTAGCTGTCTGGCCTTCAGTGACAGACTTTGTAGGGACAGGGCAGTGGCCACCATTAGCAAATGAAACCAGCATGGGTTCCAAATTGTAAAGAGTTGAAGTGGAAAAGGTGAATTGTAAGTCTCAGTAGTTGAGGTTGAGGTGGATTATTTTGTGGACCATGGGCAGCATTTAGACCAGGTGAGTTGAAAGAGATACTGCCGACTATGCCAGTGGGGTCTCTGAACGCTTTGCCTCAGCTGAAAATTGCTTTATGCAAACTTTCAACTCACAGGCTGGTATCTGCCTGGCAAATGTTGGCAAAAGAACTTGCTGTTCTCAGGAAAGTCCCTGGTGAACAGGTCTGGACACACAGCTCCTAGCCCTGATAGACCTGATAAAGCACATCTCAGAAAAGGACATAAGTGTTTTGGCATCTTTGATAGTATTTTCCTTAGCTAGTTAGGGTATGGCTAAGTAAAGCCCAGAGCATAGGTTCAAAATGAAAAAAGTCCAATATACTCGTTATTGTGTTTGGTGGTGCCAAACACATGGTTTAACTGATTTTTCACTGAATTTGTTAAAATAAAACAATAATTTTGTGAACTCTGTGGAGCTATTGCGCTGTTCGAAGTGTTATCACAGAGATTGTTCATAGTTTGAGCATCGCTTGTTCTATATGTGCTATAGTGAATTACATCATTCAACTGTGAGCAGGGCGATTCACGTATTTATGTCTGTATCTTCAGGTCTTCACACACAGTTGATGCTTCATAAGAGATTGTAGAACAGAATTGATAGTGTAGGGATAAACAGAGAGTTTCTGCTTTCCTTTCTGGAAATTAGGGGAGACCAAGGGATTGGGGGAGATTTTAGAAATACAAAATTATAGATGAGAAGGGGTCTCAAAGATCATGTAGTTCAATGCCCTTATTTTACAGACGAGGAAAGCGAGGTCCAGAGAGGCCAATGATTTGTTCAAGGCCACTTAGTTGGTGACAGAGCCAGGATAGAGATGACTTTGGATCTAGCATTTACCAGAAACTTCTGTAGGCTGGGAATGTGTTTGTTTTGTGCTGTCCAATATAGTAGTGTATTAGTCAGGGATCTCCAGAGAAACAATATTATTTGAAGATTTATTATGAGGGGATTGGCTCACATGATTATGGAGACTAAAACATTCCATAGTCGGCCATCTGCAAGCTGGACACCCAGGAAAGTTGGTGGTGTAGCTCAGTCTAAGTCCAGAGGCTTGAGAACCAGGGAAGCCAATGGTGTAAGTTCCAGTCCGAGGGCAGGAGAAGGTGTGATGAGATGTCCTAGCTCAAGTAGTGAGGCAGGAAAAAGGGTGAATTTCTTCTTTCGTTCACTGCCGCCTCCTCCTCCCCCTCCTCCAGCCTTGCAGGGATAGTGAGCACTTGAAAATGTGACGGGACAGACAGAAGTACTGAATCTCAAATTTTACTTCAAAAACTGAAGCAGTGTAAAATATTTTTCCATTAAAGACAACTTTATTGCTTTGGTAGACCCACATTTCACATTAATTATTAAAAATTTAGTGTCTGAATGGAGATGTGCTTTTGATGTAAAATACCAACTGAATTTTGTTGATTTTGTATGAAAAAAAGAGTGTAAAATATCTCATAGGCAATTTTTATATTGATTCCATGTTGCAGTGATAATAATTGAGATATATTGGGTTACATAAAGTAGAATATTAAAATGACACTTGTGAAAAACTGATGATGGGGGTGGGGATGAGGGAGAAGGGGAAGGGACGAGACAGCATAAATTGGTAACTACAATATGGCCTCAGGGATAGAAAAGACAGTTTGGGGAATATAATCAATAATGTTATACATATTTTTTAGGGGGCCAGATGGACTCAGGTCTTGTTAGGGAGACCACTTCATGGACAGTGTAGAGGCCTGACCACCACACGGTATTTCTGAAGCTGGTGTTGAATAATATTATATGTCAACTATAATTTAATATATATATAGTCATGGGATGTGGAATAGAGTGTGGGAATGGAGTCAATGGAATTGTAATAGATAAACATGATATCGGGGTTGGGAGGGCAGTGGATGGGGGGAGGGGGGGTTGTTACTTTGTGAGGGTGAAAATGATAACTATTGCATTGTTCTGTACACCTGAAACTAGTAATAATAATAAAAAATTTTTAATTAAAAAATAAAAATAAAAATAATAAAATGACACTTGTTTCTTCTTACTGTTTTTGTGTGCCTACTAGACAATTTAAAGTGACACATG
>NW_017731376.1:1954317-1956475 GCF_001890085.2 Hipposideros armiger | reverse complement strand
ACACACACACACACACACACACACAGCTTCAGCTTCAAATTGGTTTGTGAGGTTTGCTTTTCAAAACACTGGCTTAGGTCATACAGGCCAGGGGGGATAAAAAAGAAAAACAGCATTCAGGTGACATTTAATTGGATTCACTCCAGATTTCAGGATTTAAGTTAAGATAAAGTTACTAATGTCTGCCATTTTTGACAGCCAGGTGAGTGGAGAAGAGATTCAGAGAATTTTATGAGAAAAACAATCTATATGCTGCCTTAAAGAGGCACCTGAGACAAAGGTGACTAAACATCATATTTGTAGATCATTATTTGTTACACAATATCTTTTAGTTGGAATAGTTCTTCAAGTGTTACTACAAAGACTTTATATTTATTATACAATTTAAAGAGAAAATGATCATTTCTTTTGTGATAAGAGCAATGGTGAGATTATATTCCTTTTAGCAAGTTCCTGCCATGGCTATCTATAGAGACTTGTAGCAAGATTACTGTGTGTCCACCAAAAACCATTTCTTACCTCCTGGGCAACCAGCCAGCCTCCATTTCCCAGGCTCTCTGTGCTTAGTTGTGACCGTGTAACTGAGTTCTTACAGTGAAATGTGGGTGGAAGTAAGGTATATGACTTCCAGGCCCAGCCTCCTCCCCCCGCAAACGCCTGCAGTAACCTTCATACTCTTTCTGATGTCCATCCTCAGGCTATAAGAACCGAGAGAGGACTTTGAGACTTCAGTTATTTTGAAGTCGCAAGATATAATGACCACAGTGGATGTTGTATGAAAGAGAGGTTTGTTTGTTTTTGTTTTTAATTTAAAATGAAAGTAGTTTATTGAATATAGAGAGACATTTTTATTGCGTGAGACCACTGAAATCTTGGGGTCTGCTATAACAGCTAGTACAGAAATGGTCTTTGCAATCAAGATAAAAGATATGTATTATTAGCATGTCTGAATAAATAAAACTGCATTACTTTTCTAAGTTAAATTGGATTGGAATTAGGGTCTCAAAATCTATGAGTATACTTTTCTGTTGCTGTAGCATACAATAACGAAAGAAGTAGTTGAAAATCCAGCCAGTTGGTCATTGTGCTGTTTGTCATATCCAGCAACTGGTTTGTCTAATATTTAAATTAATATCAGACAAATTAATTAAATTAATTAAATTAATCTCTGGTATTACAGTTCAAGAGGCTAGCTGTTTTGGTGATATAAATAATTTGAAAGTCTCACTTCTTGTTTATGTGAAGAGCTTGAAATTTTCGTTTTTTTTTCATCTGTTTTCAACCACAGTTAATTATCAAAATTTCTTTTCTTTCTAAACCTTCAGCTTACCTGAAGGCATTTGAATATTCAACTTAAAGTAACAACCTTTCATTTATCTTAAGAATATATCAATGTTATTTTCACCAGTTTAGTTTGTGTACTAGATCTTTTGTTTCTTGGAAAAAATCTCCAAGTGAGTCTAGAATCTTTGGGGGGGGTGGGTTTGGGGAATGGTAGGGTATCTGATATAAAACAGTGAATTTTTTTATTATAACATTCATTATAAGACTATCCTGTGAAAAACAAAGTAGTAATGGGACAAGAAGAACTTTATGAACAATGTGCTTTCAAATAGTCTTAAGATATGATAGGAGAAAAAATAGAATTTAAAAAATAAATCTCAGTGATAGAACTTGGATGCTTTTGGGAACACAAATTGGAAGCTACTTATTAAACAAGGGTGATTTGTTCTGGGTCTACATCACAAAACAGCTTTGAAGGTTTTTAAAGTAGGTCGTTTGGGTACTCTAAAATGTTTGGTGGATGGTAATCTTCCTTCTTTAGCACATTCATATGAAAGTTAGAGGGCACCCCAATAACATCCTTGGCATTTCTGACCATATCAAAACAAACTGAACTACATGATCAAGGAGCTCTAATGAGACAGTTTAATTGAAATGCTTTAAATTAGCATGTTGTACAGCATGAAAATATTATTATTTTCTTTAGCTGAACTATTTCTATTAGTCCCAAATTAAAATTTCTAATATTGAAGAATGATATAATAAATGCATTGTAAAACATGTTAAACAACAGGTTACAAAGAAAGATTTCAATGAAAGAATACATTTAAAAATACCAAGATTTTGCCTTAAACATTATTCTTAGGCATCAATA
>NW_017731376.1:1840447-1950642 GCF_001890085.2 Hipposideros armiger | reverse complement strand
AGAAAAATGTTTCTAACCCAACAATTATGCTTCTGACTAAAATCATATATGAAATTGATGTATCCTTTTTTACTGACTCATCCATTTTCCTATGAGAAGTGGGTCATATGATTGGAAAGGAACTGACATTATTTTGCAACCAAAATTATTTGAAAAAATTGAAATATTTGAATGAATGTTATATTTTAATATTTGCTTTGTCTTTGTTTCCAGTTTAGGTCTGCTTTTTGCCCAGGCAGGAAAAACAAAAAGATAATCTGGCAACTCAGAATAGAGTGCATTTTCTGTACAGGAAAACATAATTCTTTCTGAATGCTATTCTTACTTATTGAGACTTGGAAATTCTATCATATTTTTACTCAGAGTTGTAACATTGGCCAGATGCAGAAGCCTCAAGATGTGGCTAAATCTTCAGATGCATGAATCCATAAACACCGCTTTTGATAACAGAATCAGATCTTCCCAAAAACTGTAAATTCACCTTCTATTGATAGAAGGACCTGCAAATACCCTCCTCTTTGCTCACCTAGCCAGAAAAGTTGGTATAATTTCACTGCAATTGAGTTTATTGTCACTAGAGGGCGCCAAAGGATGGAAAAGTAATTGTTAACGGCTGGTTTATTTCCTCAGCTCAACTCACTATTTAAATATAAATAAATGAATGAATGAATGAATTAATTAATTAAAACCTTTGAGAAGCCATCTTTTCACCTTGAGAAAAAGGGGGGGTTCAGTACTGCTATCCATATGTGTAATGTCATCTCTACTTATCCAGGTACGGCCAAGCTGAACATAGACAACCTGAAGCTGGGGTGAGTTGGTGCATGGGTGGTCCATGAAGGGCGGAGAAAACTCCTCCTTTTGGGCTCTTTTACTAGAAGACAAGGTCCATGTTTCCTCAGCTGGGATTCTGTCCAGCAGCTTCATTTGTACTAGTCCTTTAATTGTTAGCAAATTAAGTTCCTTCACTGGGAAGTAAATTGACCCAGCAAAGACTCCAGTTCCTGCCATATGGCTTTCACTTTGTTAGTTTCTGAGGAAACCAGGTACTAAAACAGATCGGGCTGTGTGCAGCCTATCATCTAGGGCAACAGAGACATTCACCAAACAATCACACAGACATACAGTAAAAAAATTATCTTGACGAGGTCATCATGTTTGAGCTGAGATCTGAAGACTGAATAGGAGTTAACTAGATGAAGCAGGGAGGGCTGAAGAAGATTCCAGGCAGAGAACAGCAGGGTCCACCTATGTGAGCCAGGAGGGGACATGGGCACTCCAGGAAACGAAAGCCAGATTGGCCAGAGCCTGGGAAATGAGAGGAGAGTGGCTGAGGCCGGACAGGGAGGCAAAGTAGCATCACGTAAGGGCTGATGGCAACATCATGCCAGGATTTTGTTGTATGTGCGATACAACGCCCTTGATAAGTGGATGCTAAGATTAGATTTATGCTTTTAAAAAGATCACTGTAGCTGTTTTGTGGAGAATGGGTTAGAAGAGGGCATGATCATAAGGAGCTTGCTATAGCAGTTAAGATGGGAGCTTTCTATGACTTGGACCAAGGCAGTGATGATAACAATGGAAAGACATGAACAGGGAAGGATATCAAATTGGTTGGACGTAGGTGTGGATCGAACATGGTAACAAGGGAGAGGATCTTGTTAAGGATAACTTCTACGTTTCTGCCTTGCAATATACTCACAGATTAGGTTTTTCAAACTTAGAAAACACAGCTGGCAGTGCTTAGGAAGTGTTATCATTACTGATTTGAAGTGGAAATCTGAAATTTCAACATTAGACAGTGACTTGTTGGGCAACCTTAGCCCAGGCTGTGGGTCTTTATACATCAAGTCTCCAAACCTCTCTGTCATTAAGTGAACAACTCAAGAAGAGCTGGGAGTAGCCAACAACATTGTAATGTGATATCTACACACACACACACAGACACACACACACACACACACACACACACACATCTGGAAGACTATAACAGCCATTGCTGTTGTTATTTTTGAAGGGGGGAGATGAGAGGAAGCAGCAATTTCAAGTCTAAATGTTACTGTGTTGTCTGAAAAAAAATTAAAGTAAGCCTTAATTGGTCTTCTAATTAGCAAAACCCATAAAATCAACGTCATTACCAATAAAAAGCTGTTCAACTGGGAAATTTAAAGCCCTTTGTGGTGCCCCGATAACCTCCCCCCTTCATTAAATCTCTCTCCTGGAATCTAGAGTCTTTCCATGTTGAGACGCTCTAGCCACAGAAAGCATAGATTTATCTCGCTGCAGCTCTTTAGAGATACCCAAAATGAACGTTTAGACTAGCTACAGAAGCTCTCCCAGCCCCCTTTGATCTTTTCAGTAGTAAATGTGTCATTTGTAGCACAACAGTCCCATTCTTATTCGAGGCTAAAATAGAGCCACTCCAAGATGCTTCTGAGACTCCCTGAGCTCCAACTAACTACCAGTCTTTCTCCCAGTTCAAGTGTAAATTCTGCCATATCCCCAGGGAAGTCATTTCCACTTGCTTGGTAAATAATTAGCCCGGCTGCCTTTGGCTATAGAAAGGATTATAAATATTTTAAGCACTGCAAGTGTTTGAAACCATCTCTATTTGATTTCATCTAGGTCTGCAATGCTTTGGGTGAAAACTTATCTCTACATACAAAACGTCCTGGAGCATATCAGTGTTCTAGGTGTGAGAAGAATAGGTGTTGTTCAGGGTGCTATGGTCACTGGGTGTTCAGAAACAGGCTCTAAGAAGCCCGTATTTTGAACCTTCCCG
The DNA here is from genome assembly GCF_001890085.2 of Hipposideros armiger. Classification (NCBI taxonomy): domain Eukaryota; kingdom Metazoa; phylum Chordata; class Mammalia; order Chiroptera; family Hipposideridae; genus Hipposideros; species Hipposideros armiger. Next base: position 1,947,860 of record NW_017731376.1, on the reverse strand, counting down.
ATTTTAGCTCACACTGGTTCATTTTCTCACACTAAGAGATATAAAAGACATTTCCCAAGAAGAACATTTTTATGTTTACAGGATTTTTTTTAATGGACTTTATGTTTTGGAGCAGTTTTAGGTTCACAGCAAAATTGAGCGGAAAGTACAGTGTTCTCATAAATCTGTTTCCACACGTGTACAGCCCCCGCTACTTCCAACATCCCTCACTGGAGTGATACATTTGTAACCATGGATGAGCCTACATAGATGCATCATTACCACGCAAAATCCATAGTTTACTTGCAGGCTCACTCTTGGTGTTGTACATTCTATGGGTTTGAACAAATGTATAATGAATGACATGTAGCCAACCATTGTTTTACTACCCTAAAAATCCTCTGTGTTCTGCCTGTTCATTTCTACTCCACCCTAATTCCTGGCAACCACTGATCTCCATAGTTTTGCCTTTTCCAGAATGTCATATAGTTGGAATTCTTATGGAAATTAAAAAATTATTCCTCTCATGGTAAGTTATAAAAATATAAAAGTTTCCATGAATGTAATTGCCTGTAACCTTTACAGTGAATTCTTTGTGGTTGCTATGAAAACCTAGTGTCCTGCTTAGATCACATCTGTATCTGGCCAGTGGTACAGGGACAATCAGGTGACGAAGCACAGCCTTACCCAAGGCAGGCAGGAGTTAGGAGGGGGCTGGTGTTTGGGGTGAGAGACCCGTCCAGCACCCTGCAGGGTGTTTTTTCTCAGCTTTTTCTGTGTGACTTCCGATGAAAACAGTGACATGTGCCTATTGACTCACTACAATGGTGCACAAAGCAGATGTCCACACTTGTGTCCCCCAGAGACAATCACTATAAATGGGCTCAAACATGCTGATTTTGTGGTGCATGTTCCATGTCAATTCAGAAAGATCCCATCTTTTTTAAAGATACACAATATTTTATTTAATTCTCTTTTGATGGCTACCTGGATTATTTGCAAATATGTGTTGTGAAACACCAGCAATGAAGATTAATATGCCTCTTTGCACATCTGTTTGATTAGTTCCTAGAAGTTATACTGCTGAGTTATAAGGTAAACATGTTAAAAATTTTGATGCATCTTGCCAAATTGCACTCTCACCAAAAGCATATGAGATTACACTTTTCTACATCCAAGTCAAGGGATAGAATATTAACCTTTCATGTTTGCTTATTTGTTAAGTTAAAAAAGTATTAATTTTTATTTATTGAAATAGTAATGAAGTTGAATTTTTATTTCAATGCTGGTTGCATAGGTATATTTAGTTTGTGAAAATTCAATGAGCTGTATATTTGATATATGTACTTTTTGAGGTAAGTATCATATTTTGGCCTTTTGGGAGGAGAGGGAAGAGGATTTCTTGTGTATCTCTTAGGGCTATAAGTAACAGAAAAGTCCAAATCAAATGTATACATAAAACAAGAACTCTATAGCTTGGGTAGTGTAGGGTTGGTTAATTCAGCAGATCAGTGCATCATCAGTCGTTCTCAGTGCTTTGGCTTAGTTCCCCTCATGGATGCAAGATGGCTGCAGCAACTCCAGGTATCACATGCAAATGCCACAATATCCAGTGGGAAGAGAGAAACTGTTTCTTGCTATTTGTTTATCTTTAACATTGAGGAAAATCTTCCTCAGATGCTTCCCTCCTCCCCCAAGGCTTGCTCTGTCATCTAACTGGTCAAAATTCCATTGTATGTCCATACCTCAACCAGTCAATGGCAAGAGGAATGAGAACACCATAACTGGTCTAAAGGAAAAGAGATTCACCCCCTATGGATGGGACTGAGGCCCCCCTCCCTGCAGTGCATGGCTGGTGGAAACCAGCAGTGTTTGCTGGAGATTGAGTATGTTTAGGTGAGCAATGGGCGATTAGGTGGGACAGGATTGGGACAGACCTGGATTACCAGTTAGGATGGATTTGTGGAGTGTTATCACAGAGCAAGAGAGTAGTTAGAAAGCCACCTCATAGTCTACACAAAAGATGGTCAAAGTCAATATTTATTGGGGCTCCACTCATGCCAAATAATGTGCTATGTACTTGGGAATACAGGAAGCAGACTTTATGGACATTACAGTCCAGCAACTTGACTCCAAGAAATTATGATTCCATTGCATTGATAGGCATAATAATAATAATAATAATAATAATAATAATAATAATGGCTAATAGTTACTGAGAGCTCACTATAGCTGGACATTGTTTTCAGTACTTTATATGTAAATTCATCTAAAATGAATTTTTTTAGATGAATACATATTATTTTTAATTTGTATACCCAACCAACCAGACCACAGGAGGCTATTCTCACAAACCAAGAGCTCCACCCCCACTCAACTGCACTCAGCTCTGCAGAGTTAGGGAGCAACCGTTACCTAGAGGGTTTTTTACTTTTGTTTTCTGTTTCCAGGGAGATTCCCCCACTCGTCCAGATGTAAATGTGGCACATATGGTGTTAGAGTCTTGACTTTCCAGATCTTCTTTTCTTTAGTAGAATGACTGGGTGGAGCAAAGGAAATTGTTATGGGGTATTATGGTTTCTTTCTCTTCTAAGCTGAATTGAATCCTGCCAACATCATCAGCGACCAAAGTCACTGCCATCTGTCAAGTTGTGGGTGGCCCAAACTAGTGGTGTCCTTCTGTTCCCAGTGGACAGGTAACTTGCATCCAAAAAACCAACACATCACATCTGGAACTTATTGGCAGGCTCAAAAGAAAATCCAAAAATGAAATCAGTCACAGAGATAAAGCTCCCTGCTTTTCCTTGGAGCTGGTATCTGTGGGGTTCGGGCTTGTGGCATATGGGGAGGACAACTCCCGCAGGTTTTCCAGTGGCATAGGCCAACCGAACATATTTTTCTGAGCACAACCTTCTACTAAAAGTGGAAAGGGGGAAAAAATGGCCCAAACCAAACACATCCAAACCAACTCACTCCTCTGGTGTGCCACATAAAATACAGCTGCCTGTCATGAAGATATTTGAATTTAAATTGTTGCCAGTTCTAAGGGAAAGGTAGGGTTAGCTGTTTGGAGAGATAATCAGCGTTCTAACGAAGTACCCGGACCTCACACTATAATTAGTAAACACAGGTGGTGCAGTTTCTTGCTTCCTCTTCCTTAGACATATTACCGGGGGAAAAAGAATGGCAGGATGGGGGAAAAAATAGAAAACGTGTAAGGAAGTAACTTTATAAATAGTCAGAATATAGTAGCGTTTTGCATCAGAATGATAAAAATAGATGAAAATCTCCTTTAAATGATTTTATTTTGCAATATTTTGTGTACATATAAGTATCTCGTTTTATTCATCACAGTGTAAGGATTTACATAGTATTTCCCTCATAAGCACTCCCAGTAGAAATATACTCCATTTCAAATGTAGACCGTAGATGATATTATAAGAATATTATAAAGAATTGGGGTGAGTGAAAGAAATGGGGAAACTATATTTGAAAATGACTCTGCTGTCTTCCCAGAGAGGCTGAACAGGCAGAAGTTGTTAAAGGAATATTTGTCCTGCAAACAGCCAGGGGCTTACATACATACACTTTAATCTGGAGCTTTGAGCATAGAGTGGCGTGCATGGGGGGCAGTGGAAAATTCATGAGCTCTGGCCTCAGATAGACTTGGATTTAATTCCTGGCTCTGCTGTGTACTAGCTGTATGACTGAGAAGTTATTTAAGTTCACTGAGCTTTAATTTCCTCATCTATGAAGTTAGAGTTCTTTAAACCTTCCTGGTAAGCTATTTGTGAGGATTAAATAAGATAATATATTAAATTATTATATTTAATATAATAATTATATTATTATAGGGCATGGCAGATGTCTTGCCATTGTTTTTCATTCTCTCTCCTATCTCCATCAGCGCAGTGGTCATTGCTCTCCATGTTAACATGCGGGTTTCTCAGAATCAATGGTGGCTTTGGCAGAGTGGAACCTGGTCTCTTCTACTTTGCATTTCTTTTTCCCTCTCTTCCTCTTTTTTTTGTTTTTTTTTTCTTCTAATGATAGTATGATTACAAAGTCCTTGTGAAGAGCTGATTCATTTTCAATGTTCCTTTTCCCCAGCCTTTAAGAGTAAAGCCTGAAGTATTCCTCTTTGGTGATGAAAACTTTTCCTAATTGCTAGAAGAAATTCACAAGCCACGGGGTTTATCTCCCCCTCCATTAGAGTATGAAGGAGAAAAGAACAGTAGGGAGCTTGCCTTGAAGTTATTAAAGGTCAATTAGGAATTGCACTTGTCCGGCTCTAAGCCTAGGTCTCCTTGTCTATCCCAAAATGATTCAGAACATCTTAATCCTGTGTCCAAATTACCGATTGTGTCTTTCTGGATCAGGACAATGAACTTCTTTCCAATGTTAACACTGTGCCACCATGGAATGTATGTATGTTTCAAGGTATGGCTGAGTCTAGTTTGTATTGTTCCAGCTACACATTTGGGCCTCCAGGAAGCAGTTGGTAAATTCTGAATGAGCAAGTGAATGAATGAATGAATGAATGAATGAATGAATGAATGAATATCTTCAGAATAGCATTTCTTCACTTTCTGAAACCTATGCTATCTTTTGATCAATTCCTACCAGGCCCAAAATGTGATAGTCTTTAAAAGGGTTCTACCCCAAGGACAATGAACTATGTTTTTCATGCTTCCCTCCAGTTTAAAACTTTGTGGAGGTTCACTTTTCCTATTTCCTTTCTCCCTTTCCCCAAATTATACATTAAAAAATTACTATTGGACCTGCTCTCTCCTGCCCAGGGTTCTGGTTTATAGCCCATGGCCCCAAGGACACCTGCACCATGTAGATCAGAAGCCCAAGAAAGACAGAGACATGCCTAGTCAAACATCTGCCATGCATAAGATATTCTAGGTACTAAATAAATGCTTTTGATAATGACACAAATGACAGATTTGGAGAAGCTTTAGTGCTCCACCATCACCGATTACATGTAGCAGTTCAAAACTGGATTTAAATGCAGACCTCCCAAGAAGGGTCCCAGTAGCCTAGTCTGAGATGGAATGCATGGTATTCTTCAAACTCTCTTCCTTAAAATCTGTCCAACTTATGCCTTTTCGTGTGCTTTTGAAGTAGAAAAGAATCGTATCCTCTACCAAAAGTTTTCCCAACTCAGGCATTTAATATTATTAATGAAGACCGAATGGCTAGACTTTTTAATTTTTTTAATGCTTTCAACGTGAACTATAAGACTCGAGGAGCTGAATGTTTGGCTCATAGCAGTTAGAGGCCTGCCTTTACTTCTTGAACGCATGAGTATAAAATGAAAAACAAGGAAAGTGGCATGTAATTTTATAGCAACCAAACACATGGTTTTTCCCTTTCCTTTGGGATGAAAATTCCTTCCTGTAGAAACTAAGGTTATGCCCCTACTTGTGCAGCCCGAGGAGGGACACTTTGATGTGAAAGAGGATCCTAGTGGAGTAACGGATACAGAAACCAGTGTGGGAATAGGAGGAGCTTCCAGCAACAGGAAAAGGCATTGTCCCAAGGAGGGGTTATTTCATTCCTCTCTGTCGTCATTCGGGCTGTCTGGTTTATTTCCTCCCCAGGTTGGTGTGAGTTGGAAGGAGAGCCCTTTGTTAGTGAGGTCAAGAACATGACTGCCTATTTTGTGAGGTGGTTAGGGCTGAACTTTAAGATTTTATGAAAAGTGACCAAGAACAAAATTAATTTGGGCTTCATCGAAGCAACTGGCTGGGTAGTGAGAACTCCAGTTAACTGGTATGGCTACCCAACATCAGAACACTTGGCTGGATTGATTTTCTAAGGAAATGCTTCAGTTGGCCAACAGTTCAGGCATTATGTAGGAATGTATAAGACTGAAATTTTGCCCACAGCTAGGTTCCCTGAAACCAAAAATTTGCTAAAATAAAAAGAATTTTATTTTAAGAGTTTCATTTCACAAATGAGTAACTGCTGTTCAGAAGCACAAAGCAATGCTTAGAGCTGGGATCATTCGTGAACTAGCATTCTGCGATGACATCAGCAATGCCGCAGTGTGGGTCCCATCTTCTTAGGGGCTTTCTCAGCACACACCAGCCAGGCTGGACCCTGCAGCTCCCTTTGGGATCATTTGGCAGAATCTTCAGCCAAACCTTCATCATCTAGATGCAGCATAGGAGAGTGGACAAGGCCAGTTCCATCCAGCACAGACCCAAGGCCTCTGGCCACATTGTTTTCACTATACTTAGCACTGAACTTTATCAGAGTGCTTTATTTTTGTTTTAATTAAATTAATTAATTAATTTATTTTTACTGTTTGTCTATCTCTGTTTATTGTTTTGGTTCATCTTATATAAAGGTGAGGTCTTAAAGTATGAGAAAAACAAGTACACTTATTGTTTATAAGATTATACATATGGAAATATACATGTTGTTTTGTTTATATGTTACTTTAAATTGTGGCTATTTGCATGTTAATATTGAAATCATGAAAATATAATAAAAATGACTGTTACAAAAATTGAGAAGTAGAAATTCCAAGAGCTAAACATTTTCAATTATTCTTTAACTGTTTTAAATATTTATTCATTCTAAATTTAAGGTTGGATAGTTAAGCCTGCATGTTTTAATTACTACTAATTAGTCTTTTTAAAAGATTTTTAAACACAAACCAGACGCCTAATCACTTTCCATTTTTATCATTGTTTGTATCTCTAAAGTGGTTTCTATAAAACACATAAGAAAGAGTATTAGGAAAAGGAGAAACAACCATTGCTAAGCAAGATGGCACAAATGCTTCCTGTCCTTCAATTCATTTCCCATTCACTTTTCCTACCAGTTTTGTAACATGTCTCAGAAGCTTTTTCTATAATGTTTGAGCAGTTATGAAGAGGGTAAGTACACATATATATTCAAGTCTATGTAGTTTATTTATAATTTGGTACATTTAGAAAAAAAAAAGAAGGCAGTAAAGTGACTTGCAATGTGGCTTAGAATGTGGTATTTATCATGAGAGGTAGCTACAGTCAACAAATACAAAAAAATTTGTTTTTATTAAAAATCTCCCTATTGATTAGCTAAGAAAAGTTCTATCTGGCAATGCAGTATTATCTGTTATTGTTGTTTATTCATTTTTCACAGTTCTTTCAGAAAATTAATAGCAAAAAAGGGGGGCAAGAAAAGAACAATACAAGTTTTTTTTCTATATTCTAAGGTCTTTTAACTGCACAAAAGCCAGTATGATAGTAGATGAAAGAATATTCCAAAAAGTTTTAAATTTGTAAAAATTTAAATTCATTTCCTAGACTCCTTTTTATGCGTATTACCATTATTGCACACATACAGTAGCTAAAAATATACTTCTAATGGAAGAATGAAACTCTGTCTTCCTCTTTTTAAAAATTTCAAAAAATTTTTATTAAAATATAGTTAACATAAAACATTGTATTAGTTTCAGGTGTACACCATAGTTATTCAGCATTTGTATACCTAAAGAAGTGATCACCATGATAAGTCTAGCAACTATCTGATACCACACCATGCTATCACAATATTATTGACTACATTCCCTATGCTGTACGTTACATCCCCATGACTTATTTGTTTTATACCTAGAGATTTGAACCTCTTATTCCCCTTCACCTTTTCCCCCCTTTTTAAATTTTCAATTACAGTTAACATTCAATATTATATTATATTAATGTCAGGTATACAGTATAGTGGTTAGACATTTGTACAATTTAAGAAGTGATCCCCCTGACTAGTCTAGTACTCACCTGACACTACACATAGTTATTACCATATTATTGACTATATTCCCTATGCGTTACTTTACATCCCCATGACTATTTTGTAACTATCAGTTTGTACTGCTTCCTTCCTTCATCTTTTACACTCTACCCCCAACCCCCTCCCATCTATCACCCTGATAAATCTAGTACCCATCTGACACCACACATAGTTATTACAATATTATTGACTATATTCCTTATGCTATACCTTACATTCCCATAATTACTTTGTAACAACCAATTTGTACTTCTTAATCCCTTTCCCTTTTTCACTCATTCCCAACCCTCCTCCCATCTGGCAACCGTCAAAATGTTCTCTGTATCTATGAATTTGTAACTGTTTTGTTTGTTTATTTTGTTCTTTAGATTACACATATAAGTGAAATCTTATTGCATCTGTCTTTGTCTGACACTCCACTGAACACAATTCCCTCCAGGTCCATCCATGCCTCCACAGATGGCAAGAACCCATTCCCTTCCCTGGCCAAGCAATATTCCATTGTGTATATGTACCACGTCTTCTTTATCCATTCGTCCATGAACAGACACCAAGCTGCCTCCACATCTTGGCCATTGTAAACGATGCTGTAATGAACATATGGATGCACACATCCCTTCAAAGCAGCTTTTCAGTTTCTTCAGATAAATACCCAGAAATGGGATTACTGGGGCCTTCATTCTTTCTTGATAGAGCCTTTGTTTTAAAGTCTATTTTGTCTGGCATAAGTATTGCTATACTACCTTTTTTGTGTTTTGTTTTGTTTTTCATGCCCATTTTCATGAAATATCTTTTTCCTTCCCTCTATACTTCATCTGTGTGTGCTTTTGATCTGAAGTGAGTCTCTTGTAGGCAGCATATGTAAGGGTCTTGTTTTCTTATCCATTCAGCCCTCCTATGTCTTTTGATTAGAGCATTTAAACAATTACATTGAGAATAATTATTGATAAATATGTAGCTATTGCCATTTTATGATTCATAATTTTGGTCTTTTTTTTTTTTCTTCCATCTTAAACAAGTCCCTCTAACATTCCTTGTAATACTGGTTTGGTGATGATGAACTCCTTTAGCTTTATCTTGTCTGGGAAGCACTTTATCTGTCCTTTGATTCTAAATGATAGCTTTGCTGGGTAGAGTAATCTTGGTTGTAGGTCCTGGCTTTTCATTATGTTGAATATTTTGTGCCAATCCCTTCTGGCTGGCAAAGTTTCTGTTGCGAAATCAGCTGACAATCTTATGGGAGCTTGCTTATAAGTTACTAGTTGACTTTCTGTTGCCACTTTTAGGGTTCTCTTTTTGTCTTTAACCTTTGCCATTCTAGTTATAATGTATTTTGGTGTTGGCCTCTTTGGGTTCATCTTGTTTGGGACTCTCTGTGCTTTCTGGACTTGTATGTCTATTTCCTTCACCAGGTTAAGTTCAGTCATTATTTCTTCAAATAGGTTCTCAATCCCTTGCTTTTTTCCTTCTCCTTGTACCCCTATGATGTGAGTGTTGTTACACTTGATGTTGTCCCAGAGGTCTCTTTAAACTATCCTCATTTTTGGGGGGGGTGGGGGGATTATTTTTTCCTTTTGTTATTCGGATTGGGTGTTTTCTTCTACTTTGTCTTCTAATTCATTAATTTAATCCTCTGTTTCATCTAGTCTGCTGGTGATTCCTTCTAGTGCATTCTTCATTTCAGTTATTGTATTCTTTATTCCTGACTGGTATTTTTTTTTATGGTTTCTATGTCCTTTTTTATGCTTGCTATCTCTTTTTTGAAGTTTTCACTAAGTTCCTTGAGCATCCTTATGACCATTGTTTTGAACTCTGCATCTGGTAGGTTGCTTGCCTCCATTTGGTTTAGTTCTTTTTCTGGAGTTTTCTACTGTTCTTTTATTTGGGATGTATTTCTTTGTTTCCTCATCTTTATTACATGTTATTTCTATGTATTAGGTAGATCCGCTATGTCCCCCAGTCTTGGCCAGTGGCGTTATGTAGTAGGTGCCCAGTGGGGCCTAGTGGAACAGTCTCCCTGGTCACCTGCACCAGCTGGTGTATCCAGGGGTTTCCCTTGTGTGGGTTGTGTGTGCCCTCCTGTTATAGTTGAGTCTTGATTGCTATTGGCAGTTATTGGGTGAGATTGACCCTCAGGCTGATTGGCTGTGGGGCTTGGCCACATTCACAGCTTACAGGTGGCTCTGTGGGGGGCTTACCCACTGAGTGGGATTTGCCTCAGCATGCTCTGGTGCCTATTGAGACCACCCTTTGGGTGTGTCTCTTGTGGGGCTAATTGGGCAGTGCTCTGCTGTGGTCTGAAGCCAACCTCCAAGTATATTAATTCTGGGGCCTCTTGTGAGGAGCTCCAGTGCAGGCTCAGGTCACCCACTGCCGTGACCAGCTGGGGACTAACTGGTAAGAGCAACAAAGTGATCCATGGTTGTTCGCTGCCTGTGCTAACTAACCCTATAGGAACATGGGAAAGGCCACACTGTGAGAATATCTGCCAACAGTTCTGGACCTGGGATAGCTCTGCAAAATGCCAAGACACCCTGAGGTCTCCTGCCACCTGCCAGCTCCCTTAAGGTTCAGCCACTGGTAAAGCCAAGTTGAATGAAGCAGGGTCTTAGGGAGTCACTAGAGTGGGAAGAGTTGTGGTCACCAAGTTAATGTAAATTCTGGTTTGGTGCCAGTGCTGAACCTGAAGTTCCTCAGCAAAAGTCTCAGAGCACACCGACACTGGTTGCTGCCACTTGGGGTCTCACAGACTGATAGTTTTTCTAAAAAGAGTGTAATGTGGGCACAGCTGGCTGCTTGTGAGAAAGTGCCTTGGTGTTGGGGGAATTGGGTGAGGCGGAGTCCCAGTGAGTCAGCAGGGTGTAGCAGCGGAGCTCACCAGACCAATCAGATTGAGATTTGGCCGTAAGCGTAGGGGGAGGGCTCAACATAGGAAAGATGGTGCCAGCCTGCTGGCTGCTTGGGAGGAGGACCTCCCACAGGGAAAATTCGGACTGTCTTCCAGCCTTTGTCCTGAAGCAAGAGTCTGCTCCCCATACGTCTCCAACATCCCCTGAGTTACTGTCCTTCTGTTGGAGCCCAAGGGGAGTGCCTGGGAGTGAAAGAGTCTGTGTGCAGGCCTTTTAAGAGGATGCCTGGGTATTCCGCCACCTCCGTCCAACCTAGATAGTTGGAATTTCCACTGTTTTTCACAGCCAGATGTTATGGGGGCTCATGGTCCTGGCACCAGGACTCTGGGCTGGGGAGGCTGGTGTGGGGCTGGGTTTCGTTGCTCCTCTGGAGGGAACCTCCGTGACTGAGGTTTCCCTCCCGGTTCTCAACCGCCACACAGATGTTTGGGGTTAGCCAGTTCTGCGTCTCCACCACTCCTACCAGTCTTGACGTGGCTGCTTCTTTATATCCTTAGTTATAAAACTTCTGTTCAACCAGACTTCAGGAGGTTCTCTAGATTGATTTTTCTATAGTTTCATTGTCACTTTAATTTGTTCATGGAAGGAAGCAGGCACAATGTTTATCTATTCCGCCATCTTGGATCTCCCCCAGAGTGCTTTAGAATGCTTTGTATTTATTAGTTTTCACTCCAGTACATGGTGCAGAGCAACTTTAATATTAGACTTCCTAATTTAGAGACCATTGAGCTGCTAATCAAAAAGCTTAAGGGATCTGCATATTATCACCCAGAAAATGAGTTTTAGAGTCAGGATTAAGCTGCACAGATAAGGCATGAGGCTCTAAGGGTTGACCCCTGCTCTCAGAACCAAAGGGAATCTATTTTCACTTCAAGGGCCCTGTAAGAACCTCTGTCTTCCCAGGGCCCAGTGAAGCCCCAGCCAACCATACCTCAGGACATGAACTTGGTATGAACTGCTAGATACACTCTCTGAGCTGAACTGGGCTCCACCCAGCTCTTTGTTCCAGGTCACATGCAAAGACCCATGAGAGTTTGCGATGAGCAGGAATTTTTTTCTAATCTGGAATATTAGTACGTAAAAACAAAACCAAAATGCCTTAGGGAGCACAAGCTGAATAATAAGCCAAGGCTGATCTTATAAGGCACTTCAATAAGATATGACAAAGGTACAAGACACCCTCCATGTGCAAGACCTAAAGATGAATAAAAATAGTCTTGACTCTCCAGTTCACAGCCTTCTGAGGCAGATAAACAGATACACACCCATCTGTACCACAAGGCAGACTGTGTAATTGCTATAATGGAAGAAGAAACAAAATGTTACGGGTGTCCAGAAGAGGAAGGAGACAATGATTCTAACCAGTGAAGTCTGGAGAGTTTCTCAGAGGAGATGACAATTGAGCTGGACCTTGACAAGTCAGATTTGCAGAAGCATAAATGATTTCTGAGGTTCAAAGCATCATGACTTGCCCAAGATCAGAATCAGTTCTATATTCTTCTTTGCAAACTGCTTCAGAGACATCATCTGAAAACTACCATGGAGACATAGTGTACTATAAAGTTCACATGCTTTTATACTCAGCCCTATTTTGTTCAAAAACCCCAGAAGAAGGCAGTGGCAAAAATGACCGATTTTTCCTCATTTTGGATAATTTTATATTTAAATTTTTACTACTGGGGACTTTCATAACAATGAGATTTATCCAGAGCCTTAAATCAGTTTTAAAGATGGACTTTCATTCAGAGGAAAATTTTCAAATAGATCAATGCTGCATTGAAATCCATTTATGTTTCCTATGTTGCTAACTGGCATTTCCTGAAATACTTGCTAATTACTAAATTATTTTTAGCCAAGATCGAATCCCCTGGTTTTTCTACTTATCTATGTCAGGACCAAATGAATAGATACAGCCAAATTTATTGTCTCTATGGAAATAGATTAAGAAGTTATAAATGTAGGATTAGAATTAGCTATAGTATTAAGCAGGGGAAACTGGTCATGATGTATGATAATGAGGTCTTGTTTTTTTTAAAGATTTTATTGGGGAATCGGGGAAGGGGGACAGACAAGTTGCTGTCTTTTTGTTCTTCAGTCTAGTTGTGGAGGACGTCACTTCACTGGCCCATGTTGGTATTATCATTGCGCTCTTCCTGGGTAAGGCAGTCGCTCGCCGGCCATTGGGCAGCCACTCACGGCAGCTTTCAGCAGCTCACAGAAGTGCACCCCAGCTGCCAGCCAGCCCCACTGCAGCCTACACTGTCGCCGGCGACTCATGGCAGCCCAGCTCCAGGTCAAGCTGTTGTTCACCATCTTAGCTGTAGAGGGCGCAGCGTCACTGGCCCTCATGTGGGATCCGAACCGGGCCCTGCTGCTCAGAGCTGGTGTCCCAAGTCAACTCCTAACCAATGCGCCACTTGGCTGGCCCTGATAATGAGTTTTTTTTCACATGTCAAAGCACCTGGTATTACACTGAGAGAGGCTTTGTAAATACTTTCTATTAATATCTCCCCTTTGAAAGTGTTTTTTTGAGAAATGTATTATGCAAAAAATTAGCCAGTTCTGGTTGGACAGATAAGTGTGCTTCATTTTCAGGCATCTGCTTGTGTGGAAGTTTCTGCTTAAAACTAGTACTTATAGCTGAAACTTCAGGATAAGATATTGGGTACATGTGAATCTGACAGTGAGCATATGTATTTGATTTTGTCCAAAAAGCTTATTATGTCACCCGATAATAGATACTATTGGGTGCAGTGATTTTTTTTTTTTGGCTGACACCCATACAACCCTATTCTAAAGTTAATTTATATTTTGATTAATCATTGCTGAGCATATACGATGTGTCAAGAACTGTACTAGATGCCAGGTAGGCAATTGAAGTGGTCCTTCTTTGGTCCTTGCTTCAAAGAAGCTTGTAATCTTACAGGGTAGACAAATAATAAACACGCAAATCAACAATCTATTTTATTGAATAGAGAGGCCACTGGTTATAAGATGCATCATTATTTTTGTAATCACTTAGAAAGAAAGACCAATTAAATGATGATTTATCCCAATTTCAGAGAAGTTACAATGAGGGGGAAAACGTACTCTAGAATCACTGAAATGCAGTATTCTCAAGGAAAAAGAGGTCTGTGATAGACTATCACCAGGGATCTTTTAATAGGGATGGACTCAGATGAGATACATTTTAGCTCAGGTCTGAGTAATAAGAAGCAGTTGGATCTACTACTCCAGCCCAAGAAAGAATATTTCAGGCAGCAGGCATAGCCTCAGGCCACAGAGACAGGAAATCAGGAGGCAGCTTTGAGGTGCCTGACTTCCACCTCACAGATTTGGTAGCAATTGTCTCGGGGTTTCCTCCAAGCCCCCACTGAACTGTTTATAGGGGATTCTAAACCCTCGTGGCATCTCTCTTTCCACATGGCCTTCTGTGGTGGTTATAGTTTCCATGCTGTTGTTACATGGGCTGCTTCCACAGCTACTCAGTCCCCACCTCCCCTCATGGCTGCCGCCTGCGTGGGGGCTGCCTCTCTGCCCTCTCCTCCCACCACACTAGCCTGTGGCCTGCTCCCCCCTGGAGGAGCCAACCTCTCAATCAAAGTGAATACCACCCTTTGGAAATCTGGGGTGGTCTGACCTGATATTTTCAGTTTAGTGGCCACAGATATTTTAGGCCCCCAAGATGTAGTCTTGCTCTTTCAATTTTACTGGCCCTACTGTTTAAGAAACTTGGAAAGGTTTCCCCTGGGACTGGTCTGGAGGTACCATTGAATAACACCACAGTGTTTTTCTTCCTCCCCACAAAGGACCAGCTGGTGCCTCAGACCAGCGTAAGCCTTTTGGTGCTCTACTAACTCAGAGTGAGACACTGCTTTCCTTCCATCTTCCTACCTTTCCAGGCCAGGCAAAGTTTTTTCTTCCTTTGTTAGTTAGGACTTTGAATCTTGATGCTGCCTCTGATTTTCTTTCCCAGGAGAATTCAATGCCCTTTTGCCTTGTTATTATAAGGCTTATGAGACCACCTGTGGATTTGCAGATTAAGTCTCATTTCCCTATCCTTACATCCACACACACACACACACAAAAAAAGATAGAGGAGACAGTGCTTAAAAACTGCATCATTGCTTATCTAGCTGTCCACATATAACAGTATGTTGGGGCAGCTGTCACAAGCCCTTAACACAGGCTTCCTGAGAAGCTGACAGTCTCCATGAAGAAGTACCTGTAAATCCCTTTATTTAGGGAAGAAACATAGGTCAGCTGCAAGATAATTTTATGATGCATTTGAAACAAATATACTCAGGAAACGATTTTTAAAAACAATATCAAATGTTCGTGAACTGGTGAATGGATAAACAAAATGTGGCATATTCATACAATGGAATGCTACTTAGTGGTAAAAAGGAAACTTCTATAAACATGGATGAACCTCAAAAATGTTATGTTAAATGAAAGAAGTCAGATGCAAAAGACTATGTGTCTTATGATCCATTTATATAAAATGTATAGAAAGAGCAAATCTATAGAGATAAAAAGTAGATTAGTAGTTGCCTTGGGTTGGAATGGATATGATTGCAAATGAGTATGAGGGATTTTTGCAGGGTGGTGGAAATATTATAATACTGAGTTGTGGTGATGTTTATACAACTCTGTATATTTATTTAAAAGTCATTGAATTCTAAATTTAAATGGGTGAGTTTTATGGTATGTAAGTTATACCTCAGAACAGATGTTAGAAAAAAAAAAGCGTGATGTATGACATCCATTGTGACATCAATCAGCCAATTCTAAACTCCACTCATGCTCATAGCCTGTGTACTATAAGGCGTTTCACCAACTTGACTAGATTCCAAAAGCCAACATTTACTGAGCCCTGAGCATGTGCCAATGATCATGTTCAGATATATCCCTTTATATTATTATTGCAAAAATGAATTTAATTTGAAGTGGGGTAAGAACACAGTCTTATTTTAGATGATGCTATGTGTCCTTAGAATTAAAAATTGATCAAAGTAAAAGAAAAATTTAGATGTAAGGAAAAGCAGAAAGTGCACCAAGCCATAATAAACCAAATGTAACTGTCATATGTTCCTGCACCATTTATATTCAAATAATACATGAGTAATATAAAATGTGGAAGGATAATGTATATCCCTCCACCACCTCACTCTCTGCTTTGTCCATCAGGCATCCCTGAGTTCATGTGAATAGCATTAGGAGTAGGTCCAGTTTGTTTTATGTGTGCTGATTGTAGTGGAGGGCTGTTGATCTTGGTAACTGCCTGTCTCTGAAGAGCAGAAATTGGGGTAAGTTTCTTCTCTCCATAGCGACCCAATAATAGGACTTTGCAGGAATAGGCAGATTTACTTCCTACTGCCAAGCTCAATGAAGAGGGTTCCCAACCCAAGTGGCCAGGACCCTCCAGGTATAACTCTTTTCCAGGCTGGAAGCAATCTCCAGGTAAAGCCAATGGGTTTGGTTGTGTTAATTACCAGGGGGTTTGGTAACAGCAGAGAGACCTGGCTGCCTGGAATTGTTAATGCTTCACAGTTGGGTTTCTCTGGCTACTTTTGAATGTTAGGTAAGGACCAGGACAGGTAAGACTGTCCTGACTGTGACCAGGACTAAGCGGGGTAGAGACAAGTCTTTTTCATTCACAGAAATTTTTCAAAGGAAAGTGACTTTTTTCCTTGGGTTATGCACAGTCACAAGAGAATTTCCAGCCAGAATCTGGCTAATCCCTTAGTGTTATAGGTCTTAGCAACCAGGTCCTTTTGCTTCATGCCCACACTGTTTATGGGGATGCAAAGTAAGTCCAAGTTGGGCAGATCAGGATGCATTCCACTTTCTTCTATTCATACCCAGAAGTACCATCACACCTACTTTCTGACTCAGTGCCAGGGCTAGACACTGGTCCTATCTTACTCCTACAGTAGCTTTTGGATCAAGTCACCACAAGTCCCCTTAACATATTTTCCTAATCCCATATCTCTCAGAAAAAAGAGCAATAGCTATTGTGTCCTTTTCCGTAAGGGAACCTTGGCTCCTTATCCTATTGCCACTCACTTCTTCAAATCCTATTTTTTCTAACCCTCACATCCAAGTCCTCTTTAATCCACTTTACCGTAGCTTCCAATTCTCACCAAAATTTATAGCAATACCAGCTAGCCAAATTCAATGGCCAATAGCCTTTATGACATCATCTTACTAATCAATCAGCACATAGTTAACCACTCTCTCATTCTTAAAACTCTCTTGGCTTCCCTGACGCTATGTTCTTCTGGTTTTAGTCCTATACCATTGACAGCTTTTGTTTTCCTCCTTTAGGATGTGCTGTCTTTGTTTAACTCCTAAATTTATGAGCATTCCAAAGGCTTGTTCTTAGTTTCTCTATTTTTTTCTATCTATGTGCTCTAATAGGCGATCTCATCCATTCCCATGGTTTTTAAACCACCTGAATGATGATGATTTCAAAGTTATTTCATCAGATCCACTGAGTTCCAAATTTACATATCTAACCTCTTCCTTGATATGAAATTTGATAACTAATAATCATTTTAAACCAGAATTTTTGATTCCCTTCCCAAATCATTTCCTCTGTTTACCATTTCAGTGCATGACATCAATATCTATATAATTATCGATGCTGAAAACCTAGAAATCATCCTTATTCCTTTTCTCTTATTTCTATGTCCACTCCATTAGCAAATCTATTTAGCTCACTCTCTATCAATGTAAGAAATGTCCAAATCTGTCAATAATTTTTTTAAAGGTTTATTTGAGCCAAACTGACGACGTTGTTGGGAAGCAAGATTTCAAATGCTTTGGAGAACGACAGTTTTGCAGTTTATTTTATACATTTGGAATTAAGGAGGGAATGTAAGAAAGATTACCCGAATGTGGGAGAAAGAAAGGCTGGGAAATCTCTATGATTGGGTAACAGAATAATTAACAAGATTATATGCTCCCTTGAGGGTGGTTTTTCCTCTGAGGGTTCTGAAAAAGAGGCATTTCAAAATTGTATTAATCTAGATTCATAAAAACAATGGACAGGGCATGCTTAAGGCAAAGATAAAACTTTTACTAAAGAAGTTATATGCCTGGACATGACTACCCACCATGACCTGACTAGTTAGGAATTTATGATCAGATCACCCTGTGAAGTAACTTTCATTCACTGGACTTGTCAAATTTGTTAGACAGCCCCCTTTTCATCCTTGTCTCCCAGATGGATCTCCAGTCTGTCTCTTTCTCTTATTCTCTATCTTTACCCTCCTAGTCCAAGTCACTGACTGGAGTAACCATCTAACTGGTCTCCCTGCCTCCATGTTTACACCCTCACAGCAGCCAGTGATTTTTTAAAATGCATTTCAGGTCATGTTCCTTCCTTTTCATTTCTGTTAAAATCCAAATTCCTGTACTTGGTGTGCTTTGGTCTTATCATGCAAGTTTCATCCATTTGGTTTTTGTTTGTTTGTTTGTTTTAAAATCAGGTGTAGAGGCAGATCCTTTTATCTTTTCATGTGCATTCTTTTAATCTTCAATGTAATCCCAGTGTTGCTGGCAACATAATACTTCTTGGTCTACTAAAAAACTGGTTTTGTGCATTGAGAGGGGGATATATATTCCTTTCCTTGAATCTGGACTGGCCAGTGACATCTTTGGCTAATAGAGTATGACAGTTCTAGTCCTGGCCTTTGAGAGGACTGGAAACTTCTGTCTAGTTGTCTTGGAGCTATGTAAGAACTCCAACTAACCTGAAGTTTTCCCTCTGTGATGAAGCTCAAGCTAAACATGCTGAAAGGTTATGTAGGCAGGGAGAGAAATGCCTGGCCATCCCCCAGCTGTTGAGTTATCCCATCTGAGATCTCAGGCACTGATGAGCAGAGACAATCTGTCCCCCCTGTGTCTGATCAAATTCTTTGAAACATGAGATACAGTTATTTTGAGATACAAAGTATTGAGGTCATTTGTTATGCAGCAATATAAAACTGGACCATATGGGAAGTAACTAGAGATCTTAAATGTTTTGAAACATCTTCATTCTATTTATTAGTTGTTTAATAGTTTGACTGTGTATAGAATTCTTGGTTGGAAAAATTTCCTTCAGAAGAACTTTGAAGGTATTGCTGTATTGTCTCCAAGCTTCAATGTTGCTATTGAGACGTCTGATGCCATTCTGATCCCCGTATCCTTGCATGTGATCTGTATTGATTTTTCCTTTTCCTTCTGTGGAAGTTTTAGGTTTTCCTCTTTGACCCCAGTGTTGTGAAACATCACGATGACATGTTTTGTTGTGGGTCTTAGGTCTCAGCTTCCTCTGAGTTCACTAAGTTCATCTCATCCATCTAAATTCTAGTTTTCATAGTTTTTATTTTTCTACTCCTCTACCACCACCATTCCTTCATAGTTTTATGCCTTTCTAAACCATGCACTGTAATACTCACAGGATTTGGAGAAATATTGGCTATAATAGTGTGTGCAGATTCTCTGAACTTCTGCTTTGTAATTACCTATTACTTTATGATTTTTTTCACATTGTCTCCCTACAAAATTATAAACTTCATGACAGTTGGAACCATTCCTTCTTGTTCACTACTTATCCTCATCTCTTAGTACAGTGTCTGACACATAGTTGCCATTTAACAAACATCTTTTGAATGGATGAATGAAGAAATACCTGCGGGCAGGGGGCAGGAAAGGTGGTAGGGACAGACACATCAAAAGCAAACATCATAATCTGCTTCATCATTTTGTCCAGACCAGTGATTTTTAAATGAGGGTGATTTTATTCCCAAGAGGACATTTGGCAATACCTCAAGGCATTTTTGATTCTCACACCTGGAAGGGGGATCAGCTTGCTACTGGCATCTAGTGAGCAGTGGCCAGCAATGCTAGTAAACATTGTACAATGCACAGCATAACCCCCTACAACCAAGAATTATTCAGTCCAAACTGTCAATAGTGCTGAGGTCAAGAAACCCTGGTGTAGCTCAAGCTTGAATACAGCTAATATGTGTAGTTTGGTCTCTCTTACATACATAGCCCATTTTCAAGATACCACACACAGGTGTCCAAACTTCCCATTGTATGCCGTCTTCAGTGTGTAGGCTCAATGAAGTACTAAGTTTGAATATCCTACGGCTCACTGCTGTATAGCAATCTTTTTTTGTATTTAATACATTCACTTATTTTTTGAAAGCTGGGGTTAGTGAATAAAGAATGGAGTAGGAAAGAAATTCACAGAATCTCTACTTAATTCATTATTTTTCTTTCCAACATGCAATGGTAAGTGGATTTAATGGTGTCTTACATTTTTTCTCAACTGCTCTCCCACCTTTTCAGAGGAAAGTGCCTACCAGGCTCTTCACAAGAACCAAATAGTATAATCGTAGCACTCCAGGGCTAGAAGTGGCCTCATTTTAAAGTAATTGTGCCTCATGTAGCTAGTTCAATACAGAACTGAAATACGAATCCAGGTATGTCCTAAAAGATGGCTTTATTCTGTTGTAGTGTTTTATTTGAATTAAAAATAACAACAACAAAGTGCCCTTTGACTGTACAGATTCACTTTCAACACCACATTAAGAAAAATGCTTACTCTCATCTACTTTCATCAAAACTGAAATCACCTGAGGCAATCGTTCCATGTCATCCGACCATACCGAATGCTACCCTACAGACACAGTTGATTATGTCCTTGCAGACAAAGCATGGATTTGTAGTTATATGTTGTGACATGCAGCCCATTCAGGAGCCTTGCATAAGCTATGTTTTCATGACAGCTATGTTTGCAGAGTGAATTCATTCAGGCTAAACTCAGCGATTAGTCATGGTTGGTTATTTAATGCTTTATCATTCCTGAGCTCCACCTCTCTCTTCCAACCTCACCATTTATGCCCAAATTAAGGTTGGCACGAAATGGACTCTGGTTTCTCTTCTGCAGTCCTTGTTCTACTAATGATGTGTGATATATTTGAAAAAAGTAACCATTTTGCTTTTGTTACTCTTTCTATAGAAGCCAGATGGTGGCTCTCTTCTTCATTTCCTTCTCCCCAAATTTCTGAAAGTCAATAACACAACAGAGGTTCTTTGACATCTTCAGATAAGTGAAAGCCTTGAACCACATCTATGGAGTCTGCCTGTTCTCTCTTCTCAGCTCTGCAGGATGAGAGTTCAGTCATTCCTTTCTTTTCCCACCTGGCCTACAGGTATCCTGTTCCTTCAGGCCCTGCAGAACTTCTCTGATTCCAGATGTTTAACTGCACCTCTGGGCTGGGTTTTAACAAAAGTCATCCAACCTTCTCAACAGGCCACAGACCAGAGTAGATGACCCACTCTCATCTGTGACTGTTGCTTAGATTTAAAGCTCCTTTCATCATCAAGGAGAATCTGGATACTCGCTACTTTTCTATCACTCTTCACTTAGTACTTCCCTCCTCCTTATTAATGTTCATTTCCTTGTACCATTTATATGCATGGCTTTTCTCTACTAAACTATAGCTCCTTGAGAGAAAGGCCTTGTCTTTTCTATATTTGTGTTGATAATATACTGCCTCATCCTCCATGACAACCAACACTGTGATTTGGCTAATGAGTTTGATTACTATTTGCAGTAAGTGATAGGTGAAGCTATACTGATGTGCTCTATCCATTGTCCTTGTTTATCTATCTGGTTGTTGGAAAAGTCGTGATGTATTTTTCTAAGTTTTACACTGCAAAAATTTGTCATGACTTTTCTGACAACCCATTATTTACCTTATCTACCTGATGACTTCCCTATTTGGGCAGCTGGACCAAAAGGCATCCATTTCTTTAGGAGTTGTCAGTGATGGAATCAGAGGGGAAAAAATGCAAATTATTTGACTTTAATATCAAAATCTTTGTCCTAAATGATGAGAAACATGTAAAGATGAAAGGACTAGGTGGTATCTGTTTTTCTCTTCTGTCTGACCCTCCTCACCAGATAAAGATCCCAGCCACTAAGGATAGAGGAATAGTGTGAAAAGAACAAGAGAGCTTCAGAAATTGGTCTGTCTCTGAGCCTTGTCTCCTGCCCCAATCCCGAGAGAGCTTCAGGATATCCCTGATCTGAGTTCACTTAGGCTTTGCTGATCCCATCTCTGGAACTCATCTATCTCCTAGAGCAAGGCCACCAAGATGGTGCTGAGGGGTGGAAGCAGCAGGGTGAATACCTGGGACTCTAAGGTCTAAGGTCCTTTGGGAGCCCTAGGACTGGAGATGACTAACTTTTCTCTGGTTCCATAAGGAAAGTCCTAGAAGTTAGGGAGAGTGGGAGAGGTAAGAAAAGGAGGGGGAAAAAGGAGAGGAGAAAAGGGAAGTGGAGAGAGAAGGGGAGCGAGGAAGAAAGTGAAGGAAAGGAGGGAGGGAACTAGAGGGAGTAGGGGGAAGGGAGAGAGAAAAAAGGGAGGGAGAGGAAAAGGGAAGGAGGGATAGAAAGAAAGGATTCTTTCTTTACCTTCTCTGCTTGTCCAGCTTGAGTTGAGATTTTCTACACACCAGCAAAGTGTCCTCTGAGAGATAGGTAGTAGGTAAAAACTGTGGGGATTTTTTTTGGGTTTTGTTTTGTTTTTTAATTTTAAGAGCATATAACATGAAATCTGCCCTTTTAACAGATTGTTAAATATACAATACAGGATTGTTATCTGTAGGCACTAGTTTATAAAGCAGATTTCTAGAATTTACTCCTCTCCATCACTGAAATCTTATCTTATACCCATTGACGAGACACTCCCTGTTTTGAAGGCCTAAAACACTTGGTAATTAGCAATTATATCTCATTTAGCCTAATACCACAGGCAGGACCACATTATGACTTTTGTGGGCATAAGTCACTTCTTCCTTTAATGAAATTAAAAATCATATTGCATGATAATTTTAGAATAAAGACAAATATATTAATATTATATATCAAAACATGTTCTTCACCTTAAAAGTTCATTTTATTCTGATTTCTAAAAAAATAAAAGCATTTTTGTGGGCCCCTGAAAGTGTCCTGTTCCTAGGCATTGTGCTCACTGCACCTGCTGGGGACATGGGCACTGAGGACAGGACTGGAAGGGCAGGTGGGCCCTGCATCTCCACCTCCCCCACCCAGTGGGGAGTCTGCCCATCCTTTTCCCTCCAGATTTTGTGGATTCCTTCCTTCTCAGGAGGGCTGGGCTTCTCATGCCTTGGCTGTTCGCAGGTGAATAAATCCCTCTAATCTCCAACCCCATCAAAAAGTCCTGCTCTTGTAATTAGTAAGGCTATTTCCATTTCAACTGGGAACTCATTGCAAATGCAAGGTTTTGTGCTGCTATGTAAATTAGCCTGGCTATCAGATTGAGAACCACACACGGTTATATTAAAAACAAACAAACAAAACCCCAAAGCATCACCCCCGCCCTATGTGGATACTGAGTTCCTGACCACCTTCCACATTATCCCTGGTGACCAGGGAAGTGAGCTAACAACTGATCTTTGTAGCGGGCACATTTACACACTGGCAGGGATTCAGACCTCCCACCCCATTCCCCCTCCACTAATTGCCTTTCTAAGATTGTGGCAGAAAACACACTGGCTCTTCCTTTGAAGACCACAGGGGCTTGTGTGAGTGAATGGCATTTTATTACTCTGCCCTTTAGAAATTAGCCTCCCTACTATCAGGCCCACCATGCAACTTTTCCCCACTTTTTTCAGATGTCAACCACCCAAATTTCAAATAATGCTGGAGAAGGATGTGACTGGGATGATTGACCGCCTATAGATCAGAGACGCCTCAGGGCAGCGTGGCAGGCCAAGGCTCTGTGGCTAGAAGGAAGTGGAGATTAACAGAATTCGGGACATCTCTGTTCAAAGATGCAGCGTTACATGAGCTTTGAATAACACTGATCCATTAATTTGTTACTTTTGGTAACACATACACACACACACACACACACACACACACACACACACACACACACACACACTGGTTTTATGAAAATTACTCTTAAGTTGATGTAGGTGGAGGTTTTACCCAATTGAGTAATTCTTAGCACTTGGAGCACAACATTCAGTCTCCTAATTCCTACCCTACATAGCATCCCTATGTTTTTACATCAGAGGGAATTAAATTTGATTTTGTTTCAATAATTGTTTTGACAATTTTAAGATACCTTTTGAAACTATTTGCAGCACTCCAGACTTTTTCAAAACTAAGGCTGGAATTAGCTTTTCTAGCTACTTGTCTCCTCTTTGAGTTAAGAAAACAAGTCTTTGCATTTCAATTTAACAGCTGATTTTTGAAGCCTTTTGGAAACTTCAAGTTAATTAAATATTTTAATTAAAAATATGCATCGTATAGATTATCAGTCTTCAGGAATTATAACAGAATATCTTTGACAGTAAAACTATGCTGAACTTAATATTTTCTTGATGATTATGAAGCTATTTTCTGAGAACAAAATTATGAAAATCAGTTTTTATTGTGACAGTGTTGTAATTTCTAGGTTAATGGAGAGTTCTGGAAACAGAATGATAAATGCAGTAGAACTGCGTTTCACTAGGGAAACTGACTATAACACATAACACCTGGACATTATGTATAGTTAAATGAGATAATGTATATAAATGAACCAAGTACTTGGTTGGCACATAGTATATTTTCAGTCAATGAAAGTAGAATTTGAATATGAAATTATTTATACCTTGAGGATTAACTTCCTAGAATTATTTTTCTATATGCTTCTTTTCTATCAATCTCACTCATTCAGCAATACTTATTAAGCACTTACTACTATATTGCATCAATTTTAAGCCAAACATTTATTTGCATTTTATCAACTCTAAAATTGCGGTAAATTTTAACATTGACGGTGGCTTCCATTACTGTCAGCCAGAGCAATCGTGATGTACTACCTGGCTATCATTTCCAGTGGCAGGGTCAGATAACAGCCCTTAATGTTTCTGTCAACTGACTTTTTAAGGACCATTTGAGCAAGGCACATGGATTGTGGTGTTTTGAAATCTAACACTTGGTAAGATCAACAAGGCACTAGCTCCAAAACTTGCAAAATGGTGGGTGTCAATGGCTTGGAAGAAAATTCCAGAGATAGTAGTGGAACACTCTTTTAAGAAATGGTGCAACACCAACACTCCATATGGAACATGTGATACTGTGGGAAAAGTCATGGACACTGACCACTCTGAATTTAAAAGGTGATTCAGCAGTGTTAGACTCCGAATACAAAGAAGTTTAGGAAATTGAACCAATTTATTTTGCTATGGTTTCCTTTTTACGGATGCATAAGAGAGATATAATAAGTATCTGACTCAATAATTTTCTTTTACTAAATAGAAAAATGTCTAAGTAATAAGAAAGCATAGTGTCAGGTTTTAATAAACAATATGTCATAATTTCTTGGAGGCTTTTTTCCTGTTTCTTAATTATGTATATAATAGTGATGCATCTCACCATCAGTGGTGCCTTAGATTTAATGAATTCGGAGTACCTGCTAGACCCTATACTAGGCTTTGCAGATACAATTAATTAAACAAATATTTACTGAATGCCTACTATGTGCTCAAACTTACTATGCGCTGTGAATGGGCCAGACAAGCTGTCATGGAAGTTTCCTTGGCTGGGAAGACAGACATCATACAATGTTTCCAGAGGGATAAATACTCTGGAGGGGGAAAATGCATAATGTATTATGAAGTATATTGCAAGAGAGTTAAACACAGTGTCTAAACCACAATCCCTGTTCTCAAGGCATTTACAATCTAGTGTCAAAGATAGAAGGAAATTTCAAAATGGTGCATAAACACCATGAACTCCTAAAAGTCTAAAGGAAATGATAGTCAAACTGTCCTGAAGGGCCAATGAGGATTAGCCAGCTGAAGAGGAGGGGATGAATTTTCCAAACAGAAAGACTATCATGTTTAAAAGCCAAGAAATAAGAGGGAAGCTGGTGAATTCCTTCAACTTTAAGGAGTTCAGGTGGCAGAGCTTACAGTGTGAGGGGCAAGAGACGAGTCTAGAAAGGAGGCAGGGCTTGGGAGGCCTTGCAGGGTGAGTCTTTTGGTCTTTATACCAGGAGTAATGGGGTTTTATGCAGGGAATAGGCATGATAAGATTTGCATTTTAGAAAGATCACTCTTGCTGGAGTGTGGAAAGTAGATTAATTTTCTCCCTTCCCCTTTCCCCCAAGCAAAGAAGCCAATTGTTGCAGTAATTCAGGAAGCTGACAATGGTAGCCATGTTAAGTTTCCCAGTTTTCCCAGCTCGATTGGATCTTTATCTGACTTTGTAATATCTGGGCTTTGTAATAAAGTGTTGACTTCAGTAACCTATGGTCACTGCCCAAGGGGAGCCCAGTTACAGACACTACAATCATTTTTAAATGAAGTCCTGTCAAGTTATTTGACTAGATAAGCAGATTGATAAACCCACTGATCCAGGCAGCCACTGATCAATAAAAATGCCACCTCAATTATATGAAAAAGTCAAAAATCAAAGTGTATGGTTGCTCTCTTGAGCTTCTGTGGGACTGAAGAATTTCCATCTGAAATTTATCAAAGGGTCTTGGAAGCCAAAGAATGGTTTAGATGAAACTCAATTGATTCTGTGGCTCTGCCAGAACTCACAGCTTTCTGCAGGTCACAGCCTGTCAGGTGTGGGGAAAAAACAAAACACATGATTTTACCAGAACTACCTTTTATGGGTTAGAACGGAAAAAGCCCCAGCAAGTGCAGGACTGATAAACACTGGTTATATGTTTGTTTAAGCAGATGTAAATGAAAATGCCAAAAGGCTCAAGTTCAAAGGGAGGATTCTGTACCTAAGAAATGTCATTTTATAGAATTCCCACTTCTTTGGAAAAGCACCTGGCGAAAAGGTTTCTTAAGCACGGCCAGGAAGGCAGAGCTTCAGTACATTCATGCCTCTCCCAGCCAGCACGACCACCACCCTTTCTTCTTTGGAGCTCATGAAGGGCTCAGAGAGATGCGCTGTTTCCTGAGCCCGTTTGGAAGGCTCCAGATCCAGGGAGAGTGCTGGCAGCTGTTCCTTAGTTGCATATGCCTTTTTGAAAGTAGTTGCATTTTCTAAGCAACTTCTTGCAAGGAAATAAGGATGGACCAAACAAGTCACCTCTGGACATTTTATACTCATGTGCTTTTGCATTTCTGGGCGTGCCCAGGTTTTCCCCTGTAGGAAACCATTTAAAGAATGTAGCTAATACCTACCAGTGTTGTGAGTTACCCTGTCAAGAGAGTAATGTACAATCGCGCATCCTTGTAAGTTATTTATCATATCCTGAGGCTTGATGGAATACAGTTTCCTTGATGAAGAGATAAAAAGGAGCAACATAAAAGCAAGGTAAAAGAAGAACACTTCATTAAAACTGAATCTACCTTCTGGTCTTAGCTTTTTTGAGTTTTTTTCTTATTAGTATTACTGAAATATATCATCACAAATTTACTTTATCGAAACTCTTTTCAGAAGATAAAGAGGACAATAAGGGAAGGGATAAGGTTGAAAAGGGACAGAAATACAGAGAGATAGAAAAGTTGAGTGACAAAGAAAGAGAGAGAAAGTAAAGACATTGATTTCCATAGAGCTGGAGCACTGAAAATATCGTTGAAGAGACCCATCTCGAACGAAGGGAACAAACAGCTCTGAAAAGGCAACAGCTTCTTGCTGTTGAAATCATGGGAGGAATTTACAGAGCTGGACAGGGAAGAGCAACCCCCACCCCCACCTCACTCCCAAAGGAGGGCTATAAAATGAGGTTGTAGAGAGCAGGATTAGTCATCAGGAGCAATGGATTTTAACTTGAGTAAATCAGTACCCCCACCTTAAAACAAGAGGGATGAAGCAAAAGTTTCTAAGGGCCTTACAGCTCTCGGAGTCTCTCTCTCTTGGGGGAGGGGAGGGTAGTCGCAGAGAACTGGTGGGCTTGGGTCCAAGAAAAAGCAGAGAAAGAAGATAATTGATGTTTTATTCTGTGTTGAAATTTAGTTCAAATTCTAGTTTGTTTACTCTCCTGCTCCCACCACTCTACTAGAACAGGAATAAATAAGCCTCAGGAACAAGAATAGCTGATTGTCAGGACAACATTAAGCGTTAATTAAATAGAGCAATGCAAGAAATAAATGTTTTAACCTCAGAATACTGTGACTGCTTAAAAGGATTTAGATCTATAAACTGTATAGATAACATATGAGTATAGTTTCTTTGTAAAAGGATGAAAATATTACATATGAGGTTAAACTCCCCTTTCACCACCATTCTTAATCCCAAATCTTCCTCAGCGTCTCCCAAGGGAGTCTTTTTATTAGTTTATCATGTTTCCTTTACAGATGTTCTTCTTGGTCGAAACTATAAAGTATAATTTTATGTATGTAAGTGTGTTTTTAATATAAATTGTATGGGTTTTTAATAACTTTTTTATTGAATAAACTTGACATGAAAAACTGCATGTTTAAGGTGTATAGCATGTTACTTTGATACCTTTATAGATTGTAATGATTGACAATGTAGTGGTATTTATCACATTACATAATGATAGTATAGTATTTTTGTCTAAATTTATTATACTGTGCATTGTATCTTTTTGGCTTATTTATTACTTGTCACAAGTTTATACCCTTAAACATCAGTACTCTTATCTCTCCCCCCTCACCCCACATCCCCTGGTATCCACCACTTTATTCAATTTTTTCAAGTTTAACTTTTTTCGATGCCATATATAGGTGATATCATACAATACTTGCCTTTTTCTGTCTGGCTTATCTTGCTTAGCATAATGTGGTCAAGGTTTATCCATGTTGCTGCAAATGGAAGGACATTCTCCTTTCTCATGGCTAAATAATATTCCATTCATCCATTGATGAGCATTTGTGTTGTTTCTATATCATGACTATTGTGAATAATGCTGCAATAAACATGGGAGTGCATATATCTCATCAAAATCCTATTTTCATTTCCTTTGAGTATATACCCAGAAGTAGAATTGCTGGAGCCTATGGTAGACCTATTTTTAATTTTTTGAGAAACCTCCATCTAGTTTTCCATAGTGGCTGCACCATTTTACATTCCCACCAATAATGTATAAAGGTTTTCTTTATTATTATTATTATTGCTGTGTCTTAGAGATGTGTTCTTATTAGTACATAAGTTCCACTTCATTCTTTTTAATGGTTTTGTAGTGTTCTGTGGCATAGATAAGTCATCGTGTATTTAGCTGTTCCCCTATGATTTACAATTATGTGGCTTCCAGGTTGCTGTTTGTTTTTAACTCCTGAAAATAAATGCTGCAAAGACCATCCTTCTGTATGACTCCTTGTGCACCTCTGTGATTTTTTGTTTCTCTAAGGTAGAAATGATTTGGTTTATAAGTCTCTGGGTCTCCAGGTCTTATTAGAGCAGGTTGAAGTCAGCTACATCCACAGAGGGTCTGAAAAATTGCCTCAACGTTAGAGGGAAGGGAAGAGTTACTCTTAAATCTTAGCAAGCGTTAGCCCATTTCCCAGCTACATACAACGACAGTTTTCCAGTCTCTATGATTAACTATAGATTAAGAATGTTACATATGGCATCAGCCTTCAAAATACTACTTTAATATTTTTTCTCTTTTTTGTAGCTTAAAAACATGGATAAACCAAGACTTTCATCATGATATGAAGAGCCACACAGTAAGAATATTGTCTTTTTTATATTCTTATCATACTAAATGAACGTTTAATGAATACATGAGATGGGAAAGAAAGAAAAGGGAATGATGGCAAAATTAGAAAGCATAGTCATTGCATAGCCTATACTGGCAGTGTCAGGATCAATCCAGTCACAAATCCTTAGAGCAGCTGTTTGTATGCCATTGACTAATGAAGCTCTTTGAGTGCTCTGTTATTAATGCGATGAAGCAGGAAAGGGAATAAAGAAAGAGAGTGAACCAAAGGAGAGACATCCTAAAGAGAGACCCCCTTTCCCCAGCCACTTGTGGAAATCCATTTCAGGTCAACTGGGACCAATTGTGAGTTCTGGCCTTGGGCAAAATTCCTATTTGCAGTCAATAAATTAGTGGGTGACACCTTGAAATGGGTTGCATTTTAACTGAATCAATGTCTGATGTGGCAATCAATCTGTCCTCAGGCCACATTCCCCCTGAAGTTTATAGGTTGGGGTTTGACTGAAGAAAGGGACGGATTCTTGGACTTTCTTCTTTTTTAAAAAAAAATCACAACTGAAAGGGCAGAGTGCAGTACTCTGGAGCTAAGGCCTTTTCTTTCCTATTCTTGCCCATTGTCTCTTTAATTGGCATGGAAGAACTCGTGATATTGATAGTTTTCATTCATACAGAACTCTATCATGTACAGTGTTCTTTATCTGGTTGATTCTAGTTTAATCTGTTTCCCCTAAGAAAATTGTCCATAAGGGCAAAGAGGGAACTGTTTCTTTACAGTAGCTCCTTTTGAAAGCTCTAGGCAGCAGGAAGCAGAGAAGGCTGCTCTGTTGGTTCAGCTGGCTTTTACAGCTGAAGATAACATGAGCCACAAATCTGTTGAGGTCCGTGTTTTCATGGAGGGGGAGGAGAATTCAGGGAGCAAAATAAAGAGAAGTTTAAGTTTAATATTTCATAACTGTGTGCTCTTTTCCAGGTTTTATTTCTGTAATATTCTCTGTGTGTGGCCAGGCCCTTCATAACACAGCCCTATTGAAAGAAGGAGAGGGAAAAGGAAAAGGGAGGAAGAGTGGAGGTAGGGATTAAAAACTAGCCTTTTGGGGTGGGGCGGGGGAAGACCACTGATTTTAAGTACCAACCGTAACCTTAACTGGATGCAGTTAGGGCCTCACAGAATTGAGTTGGTCATTTAATTCTGAAAATATGGTAGGGGACAAGCATAGGTATGGCATTTGTTGTGAGGCCAGAGAGGGAAGTAACCCATTTAGAATCTTTTTTGGAAAAAGTGGGCTCCTGAGGCATCAGAAGGTTGATGGGCTGAGAGTTTTCCTTTCCCTGAGAGTGTAATGGGTAATGTCTGCTGGGGGAAAAAAAAAATCTGAGGAACAAAAGTGGTTTAAACATTGGAACAAAACTTTTTTGTATTTTGGAATCGTTTTGTGGAATTAAAAATAGGAGAAAGGTTTTTTTAAATATCTGGAAAAAGAGCAAGCATTGGCGTGTCCACATTATGTACTCAATTCTGTTTCTGCCACCAGACTGGGAGTCTAAGAAGCTTAGCTGCTTAAGAGAAGCATATTTTATTTTCAGGTTGGCCAAGCTATTTCCTGCCTTTGGAGAAAAAAAAAAAAAAACCAGTGCAGCTACTGTACCCTGACGATATTTTTTTCTCTCTGAATATCATAACCTTTTAAATAACAAGCATGCTGCTCTTTCAAGGGCTCTGAAAACATGGATGGAGAAATACAACAGTACCATTTTATCCCTTCCCTCAAGAACAACACCACTTTCTCTAGATCTATACACCATTGCTGGGATTTCTGAATGTAAATATAGAAGATGACAATTGTTTTGATTTCTCAAGGGTGAGAAAACATAACTGAAACACACAATAGTGATCGAGTCACATAGCCTTGAAAACAGGCAATGAAAACAGGGCCAGTGATAGTTTCCGGGCTAGGTGGGGGTTTGTCAAAACAGGGCAGGGGGTGCCGGGCAGGGCGGAGGAAGAGTGGGGCAGGCAGTGCTGCCACGATGGAAAGGTTCATGAATGGTAAACAATGACAAATGGCCGTTCACGTTCATCGATGAATATTTCTTCAGTGCACAATCAGAGAGTTAAAAGACCTGAGAGTTCATGTAACCCAATGCCCTCATTTTACCAAGTGACCTGCTAGGGCAGTCAAGCCAAGGTTCTCGGGCTCTTGTCTCCCAGGTTGGTATTTTCCATTGCTTTGAGTAGGGCGTTTTACCACTCAGGTTAAAACGCACAGTTTCTGTCTTCTAGTAGCTTACAATTTAAAATGTCTATTTCCCAGAAAAGGTTGTACTTTGGGGGAATGAATTAGCACTGAAATGAAAAAAAGAAAATGCTTGGTTGTAAGCCTGTGTCACTGGGTGACCATAAGAAAACTACTCAGCCTATGTGTGCTTTCGAGTGGACAGGGCAGAAAGGGTGAGCTGGGGTAGTTTCTTCAGCATCTCCAGGAGTTAGTGGTTCTGTAGTAAACCAAGGTAGATTCTTTATTGTGCCATGAGGGGTATGGGAGTCATCAGATATAAGGTTACATTTCTCATTTGAAAGCGCAATATTGGAATAATAGTACTGCCTGTCCTGGTTCTGTATCAAAGGTCGCTGTGGGCTCTCACAGTGACATCAAATGCCCTGGCTCTGTATTTCTTCCTTTACACACATGCACCACATGTCAGCTTCCTGCCTGCCTTCTGGTAAATCATCCTCAAATGATTCCTGGCATTTACCTCATAGAGGGTTAAACTTCCTCTCACAAACCAAGGGTTACACACAGAGGAGAGACCCTACAAAGGAGGGTGTTGTTACTTATTTTATACCAATTGGGAGAAGAGTGCCAAAAGGAGAAAAATGCTGCGGTATAATTTTTATAATCTTGATTCATAAATTTTACAGAGATGTCTTACTCCATTTTTTTCTCCCTCTGCTCTCCATCCCACCTAAAACATCTCTAAAAATGTCCTCATTTAGGTCAGAAAGACTATGTTGAAACCCAGGAACAAAAGGCTTAGCACAGATAGGGGTTAGTGATGTTGACCCTCTGGCTTCCCAGCCTTAGACCTAGAAGGGCTTGGGGACAAAAAGTTTCCTGTGGGGCTGCTTTCATCCCTCTCCTTGGCAAGACTCAAAAAAGAATGTGATGGAGGTAAAAAGCAGCCCCACATTCATTCCTCTGCCCAAGCTACCTCTTTCTGAGAATTAAGATGAAGACAGCAATCACATCCATCAGTGACTCTGAGGATTCCTGGAAAATGGCAGCAGGGCATAGTAAATCTGTATTGTTGGAGACCAGGAAGAAACCAGGGACATAAGGTCAGGTTTAGCTAATACCTATGTGAAAAACAAAGATTTGGGTCTTTGTGAGAGAATACTTTGCTGGTCAGTGTTACATCTTGCAACCTCTTACTGATAATTTTTCGGAGGTGGAATTCATGTAATGAAGAATTAATGTATAGGGCAAAAACAGAATAAGCTGATGGAAGCTTTCATGCTATTACATTAAGACATACAGACAAGCTGATATAGTTCATGTTTAGACAGTCCAGAATGTGGCAATATTAAAAAATATTTATTTTGGGACCCAAAGTAGGTGTTGACATTTATATTAAGGGCATGCAGGCCCACCCAACTGTCTTTCTGTGCATTGCCATGCTGTTTAAAGGGTCAACTGCCTCTTGAGTTAACCTGCATTACTTACTAAAAGTAAAAATGTCTTTGGTCCCATTTGGGTGGGGGTAAAAAAAATAATTTGTTAGCTGTCAAGACAGATAGGCAGAAGGAAAAATGTTTTTTTCCTTACTGTTTAATCTGCTTTGATGACATGGTAACCAATTAACCAAGATGTACATATATACTTAAAATACACTGAATCAGAGTCTCCAGGGCGGGGCCCGGTCATCAGCACTTTTCTAAAGCTCCTCTGATGATTCTATTGTGCAGTTGGGGCTGGGAAACCGCTTGTCTGAAGTCTCACCAGTTTGAACTGGTATTAGTAAGGAGGAAACTTGGTCAGAAAGGGAACACTAGGAAAGGCAAACATGTAAATGAGCTATGAAATATAAATGTGCTGCTTCATGAATTGCTTCATCAAATTAAAGACATGAAAAGAGCTTTGAGGGTTCAATTATTTCATTTATGCACATCCAGATAGGAACATTTCCCAGGAATTGATATTCTGTTTTTAATGGCTTTCAGTGCTGGGCATCCAAGTATCCTTCTGTAATTCATTCCAAAACACTGCCATGGATGGAAAAGCAAGTAGACCAATAATAAAAATGTCTTAGAAAGAGCCTATTTTTACAGAAAAATAAAAAATGGAAGTAAAAGCTTAAGTTAGGATTGCTTTGAGACTAGGTACCATATGCATATTGCAAACGAACCTGATTTCCCAAAACCAATTTATGAATGCTCTTAGAACTCCCTACCAAAATTTTTCTTCTTAGCTAATGCCAGAGAGGGTATGTTAGCCATTTCTCTGATCTCTTGTAAAGGTACTTGTCTGGCTAGATTTATAGGTAATTTCTAGGTCATAACAGCAATAACCTATAACTTATGTGTATTTAAAAGGTGTAATTATTGGAGGAGAAAATTAAAGATAAATCTTCCACCTTCATTGAGATACAAGAGGATAGAAAACCTTTATAAAAGGAAAGACCAAACACAGTCATATAAATGTTGAGAATGAAAATATAAAGTCTGTATTTTTAATTAAAGGAATTTGGGCATACATCATAGTAAGGACTATTTTCTTTTAACAGCTAAATAGGCAATCAGGTAGGTTGAGCTCCAAGTCTGATGGTCTTTCCCTTTGGTTCCCTTAGGGTAATTTCCTTCTGTTTTTCCTCACTGTTCCCAGGAGGCAGTGGAGATGCTTAATTAATGAAAGTGTGGGTGGCCATCTCAAGACCTAAAGGTGGGATTCCATTCAGGTGATAACAGGTTGTCATTGTGTGAAATGGGGTTCTGAACTCCTATGAGAAAGTGCTGAGCCCAAGGAAGAAAACAATCACTGAAACATGACAAATGGGACCCAACAGGAGATGCAAAATCAAAAAGGACGGAACAATTCCTTAGCTTCCCCACGTTATAAAATAGTAAGACTTTCCCCGCTCATCCTGCATTCAGCCTAGACTTTCCCCAGGATCACACATTAGGATTTTCATGGGCCCTGTGAACTTCTTTGTGAGTTCCTTCCTTTATATAAAAAAAAAAAAACTAAACTAAAAATATACTTTATAGCTATGTTGGTATAAAAATATATTAATATGTTAAAATATTGTCTTTAACATAAAATTTTTTTCTTCTGTTTTTAAAAGAAATTCAAAGTTTCTGTCCTAAGAGTTTTGTAGGCCTTTGGCACTGTGCCTTCTGCCCATTGGAGAAGTCACCCCTGACTGGAGTGGAGTAAAACAGGAGGGGACTGGCAGAATAAGAATAGTAGCAGGGGAACAAAGCTCATGGGGCTTTCTAGGCAATGTACAATGGTAAGGATGTTGGAGTTCATTTTCATGAGTGAGATGGGATGTTCTCAAGGGTTATAGAGAGACAGGTGACGTGATCTTACTTACATTTAAAAAAGATAGTTTCTTTTGTGGAGAATAGACTATAGAAGATAAGGAAGAAAATCAGAGAGACCTGTTAGGGACCTACTCTGATATTGTAGGAAAGAGATGATGTAGCTTGCCCTAAGGTGATGGTGGAGTTGGTAAGAAGTGGTCAGATTATGAATAGATATTAAAAGTAGAGGGAAAAAGGATTTGCTGATGGACTGGATATTGAATGCAGTAGAGAAGATTCAAGGTGACTCCAGGCTTTGCTTCGACAACTGGAAGAGTGCATTTGTCATTGATTGAGATGAGGAATTGCAGGGAAAGCACATTTGGGGTGGAAAATCAAGAGTTCAGTTTGGGACTTGTTAAATTTTAGATGTCTACTAGACATCTAAGAGAAGATGTTTGGAGTTTACAAAGTGGTTCAGGCTAGAGACAGACATTGGGAGCCTCTGCTTTCAAGTGGTATTTAAAGCAGGGGAGAGGGAATGTTATGTAGGTACAGTCCAGAAGAGACCCAAAGTAAAATCTCTGGTACTTCAATATTTAGAGGTTGGGAATATGAAGGGGAACCAGCAAAAGAGACTTGTTAGGAGTGGCCAGTAAAGTAGGAAGAGATCCAAGAGAGACTGGTGTCCTGGAGACCAAGTAAAGATGCAACCAGGTCTGTATGAGCAGTTGCTTTTAAACTCTGACCATCTATGACTGCTTGACACGCATGAAATGATGGTAGACCCACAAGCTTCCTCCCTGATGCGGAAGGAAGTTAAGTTTCCACAGCCTAAAATATGATGGAAAATCAAC
This sequence comes from Hipposideros armiger, assembly GCF_001890085.2. Taxonomy (NCBI): domain Eukaryota; kingdom Metazoa; phylum Chordata; class Mammalia; order Chiroptera; family Hipposideridae; genus Hipposideros; species Hipposideros armiger. The sequence continues at coordinate 1,912,126 of NW_017731376.1, read as the reverse complement.
CTAACGACCATTCCCTCACTCCCCTAATGTGACTTGCCACAAATAAAGAAATTTAAATAATCTTTTCTGGTTCAGTTAAGACACAGATATCCCTGAGAGGGAAGAATAAGTCCAGAATGTATATTTATTCTCAAGATGGGAGAGTCTTTTCTATAGGCCATTGACCTCTTCCTTAAAGCTCCAGCAGGATTCTAGATGGTTTAGAAGGAAATGATGAGAAGTATGTAAAATGACAGTGGTGAGGAATCCACTGGTGAATCCGGCCATCCAGTGGGCATGGTGGACACACAGACATGAGGGTAGAGCTCAGAAAAAGGAAAGCATGGCTCAGGCCTAGAAAAGAAGAAAAAAATGCAATCAGAAAAATCACAACAAAAGAAAAAAATAACCATTTTCTTTGCGCCAAATAAAACCTTACACAACCAACAAAAGTTACATTGAAATATGTCACAGATTTAGACAGACATTGACTGTAAGTCAGCACCAGCATCCAAGGCTGTTATTATAAGGTTTCAGGGAATTTTTAAAGTACAGTAGAAGAAAGTCTTGGGTCACATTTTATATTGGGATATAGTCATTTTTAAAAGAGGTATACGAGAAGCAAACACTTTGCCATTATTCAGAGATGGGTGAGAGGCAGTGTCTGAAGTTTCTGAGTAATTTAGAAATAAAATCTTTTAAAAACTGCCTACTTCCCACTCCCTGTCTAGCAATTTCAATTGGGAAGTCATTTAATTCATATTAAAAATATGATCCAAACTTTAGAGTTAGGTTTTTAGGTTCAACAGCGTGTGTGTATATCTAAATGAGGTTTTTGTTTTTGCTTTCTTTTCTTTCCTCCAGCTTTATTGAAATACAATTGACAAATAAAATTGTATATATTTAAAAAAAAAAAACTGCCTACTTTTTTTTTTAAGATTTTTATTGGAGAATTGGGGGAAGGGGAACAGACAAGTTGCTGTCATTTTGTTCTTCAGTCTAGTTGTGGAGGACGTTGCTTCACTGGCCCAAGTTGGCACCATCATTGCACTCTTCCCGGGTGAGGCAGATCAGTCGCCAGCTTGTGGAAGGCCGCTCACGGCAGCTGCTGGCCACTCACGCTGACTGCTGGCTACACACGGTAGCCCATGGCAACCCACTGCAGCAGGGGCTGCAGACTATGCCGATGCCAGCGACTCACGGCAGCCCAGCTCCAGGTTGAGCTGTTGTTCAGCATCTTAGTTGTAGAGGGCAGTGTCACTGGCCCTCATATGTGGGATCTGAACCGGGGCCCTCTGGCATCCCAAGCCAGCTCTTAACCAATGCGCCACTCAGCTGGCCCAAAAACTGCCTACTTCTGAGACTACATTCTGACATCAGAATATAAAAACTATTCTGTTCAATGGGGTTAAATTATAAACAGACAAAGAGAGAAATAATAAGATTATATACATATATATATATATATACACATACACATTCATATGACATATTCATCTTTTGTTATCAGTATATATTGAGTATTACAATTTTAATACAATTTTTTACTTTCTTAAAATATATATACATTTTTTGGCACTGTGTGTGTGTGTGTGTGTGTGTGTGTGTATAATTTCTCTCCTTGTCTCTTTATTTTATATAATATATAGCAGCATAAAGTAATGTAATCACATTACAAAACTTTGAAAACATATAAAAGAAAAAGAATCACCCTACATCAAACCACTCCAAATAACCACCATTTTGGACTATTTCTTTTAAATTTTTTTTCCTAGGCAAATTAAAAAATCTGTACAGTTATAATGATCAAATACATAAACTTTCATATCATATTTTTTTCATAGAGCATTAAGACATGAATTTTTAAACATGGATAAATACCTTTCTAAACTGGAAATCCCTTGCAGCAGGATCTTACCTACCTTTGGGCTGCAACTCTTTCATTGCTCCAAAAATTATTCTCCACCAGCAATGATGAAGGAGTCTATAGAAATTCCTGTTAATCATCTGCCCTACAATAAATTCTCTTTTTTCTTCGCAACCTAAATCCAATTTTTGTTCATTCACATGTCCTTTATGGGCGCTGATTTCCAATTCCAAAGTGATTGGATTTAGCCGATCCTGGGTTTAGTCCATTCCTCTGGGTATGAGCATGTGGCTCAGTTCTGTTCAGTGAAATGTGAGGAGAAATCTGGGAACAGCTTATTATTATTAAAAGAGTCACGAAGAAGAGATAGTCTTCTTCCACTGTCACGCCTGCATGATAGAAAACTCAGGAAGTTATCTTGCAACCAGGAAGAGAATTAGCCAAAGACAAAGCTGAGATGCTGGAGTTGGCAGAAAGAAAAGATAGAAGTAACCTAGATAGCAACCCTGGCATTTGTACTCTACTTATTTGCTATTTGTATCCTACTTAAATATTCTTTATTGCTTAAATTGCTAAGTTGAGGTTTTCTGTTACTGAAGCCCAAAGGCATCTGCACTAACACTGAGCCGATTCCCTCAAGCTGTCCTCTCTCTCCATTAGGAATTGACTCTATTACTTGGGTTGCTCAGAGAGAAGGGTCCCACAAGTGGTTGTCCTTGGCTCCTGATATTACCCAAGAGCTTGCCACTTTGTAATTACCACTCATTTTTCCCTGACCTACATCTTTTCCCATTCCCTTAATTTCAGGAAAGAAGCTCAAGGTATCTCTAGGATCTGGTATTAAGTATTGGAAATCTTACATTCGGTATTAATTTATTCAGTACATTTTCGGGGACTTGCTTTGGTCTTGTATGAGACATTGGAAGTACAAATAAGAATGAGGCATAATGTCAGTCCTCAGTTGGTCAATCAATATATATTAATTGCCAGTCCTGTGTCAGATGGGGTTGTTACTGAGACCAGAGCCTGACAGGAAGAGACAGACACATCCCCCCAAATTCCAACTTCAATATAATGTAGTATGTGTTATAACAGTAGTATAAATAAAATATTCTAGGACTCAAAAATTGAGAGAAGGCTCATTGCCAAAGAGTCAGGAAAATTTTTACAAAGTAAATATTTGATTTTGATGTGCTTTGGTGCAGAATTACTCCTTGAATTGGGTACTGAAGAATAAATAAAAGTGTTCCTGGCATAGAAGTGGAATAGGAAGGGGCAACTTTGATACAGAGCATAATATGAATAAACACATAGAGTCATATTAAACAGTGAAAAGTTCAGGGGGGCAGGAGGTATTTGTGACAAGAGAGTAGATGAAGCTACAGAGATTGGTATCTGATTGCATATACTTTGGTGGACCAAGCTAAGAATTTGGAGTTTTATGTTGTAAGCAAGTAAAACTGCACCAGAGAATCACAGGCCATTGCATTAAATATGCAAGTTGAAGGCATAATTTTTATTTGAAGTCTTGTGGTATATCTGAATTCATGTGAATTTTGCAAACCTATCCCATAATATATCTAGATTTGACAATATTGACTTAATATACTTGTTTTAATTCTTCAAGTGAAAGTGATGGCCAAGGAAAACATGTCCAGTTTATTTTATGTTTTCATTCTCCAGTGTACTGCCACAGTCTTTGGAAGTATGTACCCTAGATTGAGAAGCACTCTGTAGGCAATGGAAGGCTAGAAATTGTTTTTAGGAAGCAGGGAAGAAATATGGGGAGGTTCTCCACTCCCATCCCCTCAGGAAGGTATATCTAGCTCCAGAATGGTGCATGAACTGGGCAGGGATAGGGATGGAGAGAGAGAGGGACAGAGAGACTGGTGACATGTGAAAAGAGAGGGACTTAGTGAAAAGTGGACTTTAAAGTGAGTATTAGTTGTCTATCTCACCAGCATTCATTTCCCCTCCTTCCAGCAACAGCCTTGGCTTGAATGTGTGAATCTACTCCTCTTCCATTTTCTGCTCATCTGGTCTGCACAGGGGTCTGTATCCAGCAGGAGTGGAGCACATGATTGCCCTGAGCCAATCACCACACTGCATCTCCCTGACCACAGAGATTGAATTAAGGGCAGTCATGTGACCCAAGTGGGTTCAATTAGAACCAACCACAGAAAGTATGTTAAGAATGCTGAGAGAAAAACATTTGCTCTTTTCTTCTGAATTAGAAACTAGAAGGATGCAGCCCCAGAAGCTGTTGAAAGCCTTATTATGATTACTAGGGCTCCGAGAAAGGAGTAAGAAACAGAGAAAGAAAGAAAAGAAAAAAAGAAAGAAGCTTGGATCAATTTAGACAGCTCAGTTATGTGAACAAATAAATCTTTAATTGTTTAAACCAATTTGATTTATATTCTGTCATTTGTAACCCATAGAAACTTAACAGAGATAGAACAAAAAAAAAAACCTGTTCTTTTTCTAAGTGTTATGTTTGCTGATAATATATCACAGGTCAAGTTCCATGAAAAACTTGGAAATTTGAAGAACCTTATATTTTTGAAGCTTCACTTCTCCTTGCTCCAAAATACCATAATTTTTTAACTACTGTAATAACAAGCAAAAAGAAAAGGGCTACGTTCTTAAAATTAGATATTTAAGTGGATACAATTATCAAAGGCTATACTGGGGATCTCTTTTATACACATGCACACACAAACACAACTTTAGTTGCATGGGGAATTTTTGCATAACAGTGATTTGATGGATAGCAAATGAGAAACAAAATCATATATGAGGCAATTCCTTTGGCAAATCTTCTGAAATATATTTTGGAAGCAACTTGCGTTAAACAATCCACTTTCTATGCATCAAAACAGCAACTGAATACTGGAAATAAAAGAATAAAATTATACATGAAGTAATAGTCTCTAAGCTATAAAACTGTTCAAATCTTCAGACATTTCAAGTTGGAAATGTATTTTCAGGCCTGACAGACCTAACACATCAGATTTCAGTTTACTATTATAAGACCAAACCAAAAAGCTCATAAAACTTCTATCCTTCTTATGGTGGGGGTTCTAAATACAGGGTGTAGTGTGGCCAACAGTAATTAACCCACAAAGAAACAGACCTCATTTTTAGGATTCTGTGGAACAGTTGGATGAAATTTCCTCCAACAAGTGCTCCAAAGACAGATAATAGTCCTAGAGAGCATTAAAAGATAAGTGTTTTTGGATAACATTGATAGCTGTGTAGCAGATGGGCTAAGTGGGGATAGCGTTGGAGTAGCTCAGATAAGACTTGATGAAAGCAGAGGTAATGGGTATGGATATGTGAGGCTTATGGAAGAGACTTAACCTGACTAAGTGCCTACTGTGCACTAGGCATTGTGGCGGGTATATAATATGGAAGCTCCTTGAAGGCAGGGATTTGTCCATGTTATTTGTTGAATGAACACATGAATGAATGGGTAAATTACTCTGTGTAACCAATTCTTACCCTGAGCTCCAGTCCTCTTTCCATAATTACCTTTAACTCATACAAATCCAATGCCACTTCCTCAGACTAGACTAGATTTGCCTGTTTCCGCTCCTATCGTACCCTGCTCTCTTTCTTTAGACCAGCGGTTCTCAACCTTCCTAATGTCACGACTCCTTAATACAGTTCCTCATGTTGTGGTGACCCCCAACCATAAAATTATTTTCGTTGCTACTCTATAACTGTAATTTTGCTACTGTTATGAATCGTAATGTAAATATCTTTTTGTTTTCCTTTTCTGATGGTCTAAGGTGACCCCTGTAAAAGGGTCGTTCGACCTCCAAAGGGGTTACGACCCATAGGTTGAGAACCGCTGTTTTAGACACTCATTACACTGCTCAATGTCTGTTATTCCTATTAGACTGTAAGTTCCATGAGGGCTGGAATCATGCCTATCCTGTTCACCATTACACCTAATAAACATATTGAATGAATGACACTTTGTAAATCTTATTTAGTAAGTCTTCTTATCCCCATTTCATATACGAGGAACTCGTCACCAGGAAGCTCAGTGACTTGTACAAGTTAATAAGGTGCAGCTTGAAATATGTGATAGAAATACATGGACATTTCCAAAGTAGACTATTCTGAGAAATGCTCCAAAAGTTATTATTTTTTAATTTTAGGCCATTTTCATTATTTTTCTGGTCACTTACATATATAAATACAATTTAATGATCTATTGAATACAATAAATCACACACATGCCTACATGTGCGTTTGCGCGCATGCACGCGCGCGCGTGCACACACACACACATACACACACCTGTCTACATACCACTTTTTTATTGATCACTCTGTGTATTTAAACCTCTGTCAGTGTCTCAGAGTGTTGAGTTATAAATAAGAAAACCCAACAAGATAATCTATGAATCCAGTGTTAGCTCTTAGGGAAAATAAAACTGTCAAAAAACCAAAAAGTTAAAATAAAAAATTCACATTTCCAAACAAACAAGAATAATAAAATGATGATAATAATAGCTAACTTTTATTAAGGGCTAGAATGGGTCAAAGCTGTGCAAATGCATGATATTTACTCTTGTTCAAGTTTCATAGCAAAGATACAAAACTTGTGGTAGGTCCAGTTCATATTCTTATTTTATAGAAAATAAACCACCTGGTGAGGTTAATGATTTTCCCAAAGTCACATGGAGAGTGAGTGGTGAAACTCGGACCCAAACATGGATGGGTCTGACACCGAAACCTGTGCTGGAGAGAAAGCAAATCTCTCACTGCTGCCTCATTCACAGTCAAGTCCTATTGAAAGCACATTTTATAGTGAAAAGCTTTAGCCTTGGAGCACTAGAAATTTGGCAATTTCCAGATATGTTTGACTTGATTATAATATTGTCGGTCTAAGGCACTTTTTTAAAACCTTTTTTTGAGCTTTTGGAGCATGACTAAACAAGTCTTTAAATCCATCATTTTTGTGGCAGCAAAACTGGTTTCAAATGAATGTATTTCTTCTTCACTAATAAGGAATAATTTCACTTTTCCTCTCTCATCTCACTTCCAAAGTATCACCCATCAAAGACTGCATTCTTAGCACAAGTGTGGTCTGGTATTTTCCAACCTTTACTGTGGGTCAGCATAAGTTGGGGAGTTTTTCATTTTTGTTTTTTGTACTATTGTTAATATTTAAGGCAAAACAATTTATAAGCAGAGCTAAACAACAACAAAAACAAGCACCATACTAAGCATGTGACAATAGCTTTCTCCTTTCATCCTACCGACAACTTTATGAGTTAGATATTAGTAAACTGCAGTGTAGAGAGAACGCTTCTTGCCAAAGTCACATGGTTGTAAGTGGCCCATGCTCCTAAACACAGGGCTACATTGCCTCCTTTTATTGAAGACACCAAAACCATTTCCAAAATAACCCCAGCTGGATCCGCCCACATTAGCTGATATTCTCTTGGTTTACTCCTTCAGATGGTAAAACTCATCCACATTTCCATTCATAGAGGGGATCCTTATTCCTATTGTTTCTAAATTTTTGCCACGTCAAAATCTTCTGTGCTAGAGAGAAGACTGAAGTATACTTCATTGTTCTTATAGACAATTATACAATAAAATAATCATTCAAAGAGGCTAACAAAGAGTATGCAGCTGAAAGAGTGAAAAACATACTGTAGAAGTGTCAGGTAGTTAATTAATAAAAAACATTCTGTTAATCTGAATTTTGTGATGTTTCTAGTATTTATCACTTCTTTGAAATGATTCTTAAATATTTATGTTCTTACCTAATTGTAATGTTGTGCTCTGTTTTTAAAGAGAGCTCTCCAAGTAGGGTAAGCATTAGACCTCACAGAACAGGATCTGCCTGGGGGAGGAGAATCATGTTCATGATCTTGGCCTCCTAATATCATTTTTAAACCAGGGTTTTAACCCATAAGTAGAGGCAACATACAACTATTATCACCTCCTAAGGGGCCATTTGCCATTCTAGGTCTGGATTAGAATGTCACGGATAATAACTATTATATTATATTATATTATATTATATTATATTATATTATATTATATTACTATTATATCTTCTCAGCTTATATCCGCTGCCACACTTTTCTGTCAAAAGGGTTCTGAGAGTGAGAAAAAAGTAGAGAACTGGGCATTCCCACTTATTTTCAAAAAGAAAACTGTCCAAAAATTCATCATGAAATGAAATGGACATGACAGGATCATTTTGGGAGCATCTAATATTGTATTTCCTTAGATTGTTAAACCAGTTAAATTGGACCTTTTGTGTGTTTTCTATGTAAACATATATTTTGGTAAATGTCCTTTAACCAATAGTATAACAAAATCTATTGCACTTAACTTCTTTGAAGGTGATTTATTCATCCACCTCAGTTTTCTGGTAGACATCTAATAGCTCAGGATAAAGTGGAAAAAGAGAATCAAAACTGTTGTCACAAATTTCATTAATTAAAACAGTTACATTTTACATATAGAGGAGCCATAGAGGGTCTCACTCCTTATTTAGACGTGCGTCTACTAAATTTAGTTATATAATTGCCTACCATTAGGTTTAAAAGAAGTAAGCAATTAAGAAATGTGCTGCAGCCAGGTGCTACAAGAAGGTAGAATTACTGTGGTAGAAGGAAGAAGGAAGAAAAGCTATGAAAAGAGGATACCAGACTTAGGGACAGGGGCCATTTCATGTGGGAATATCACAATTGTTCCCGAGGACTTTGTATAGTATACGAAATTCATAATAAACAACTCTGAGTCATACTTAAAAGTTTATTTTTCTTCAGTATTCCTCTTAAATTAATACTACCAAATTTTATGGGGCTGAAAATTTCAATTACCTAGAATATTTACTTATACATATATGCTAGTTTATTTCACAGTAATGCGGCTTTCAAGATAATGAAACTATAATAAAGAGCTACTCTAGAACAGCATTCCATTTTACCTAACTTTGGAATGCTCTCTGTGATTTTTCCCAGGCACGGCTTGCTTTGATTATATTATTTGCATTCCCTGCGAGCACATCAAGAGAGAATTATGCAGTTCATCTCAGATTAGAGACAGTGTAAGGTTAAATATTTGTTGTGTGTAATTCAAAATGTGCATAATTCACACAAGATGAACAGTGACTAACTGGCTGCATGTCCTGTGTGGGCATGGACGTAAGATCCTCTTCTTCCTTAGGGTTAGGATCACACTGAGCTTTCGCCTTCTTCAAGTCGCTTTGGAATCCTCCACTAGATGGCGCTGAACAAGCAGGGAGGACCGGCCAGGGAAGCTCTGTGCTTTCTGGTTCTCCTCCCCCATCCAGACCCTCACTTCTTGTTCGTGTACTTGATGTTCCGAGAGAGCGATTGTGCAGGAATGTCTAATGATAACAAAAACCCTTTCAAACATTAGACAAACATAAGCCAAGGTGGGTAAACATCATTAGTAGACTCCTCCTTTGTCTGTTGTTAAAAGGAGTGAAGCCTAGTAGCCCAAAATGCAAACTGGTGTGCTTCTAGTTATGGTCTCAATAACAAGGCACCTTTTGAAATACAAGGATTATCTGTTTGGGATGGAAGACAGTCGGGGGAGGTGTAGAGTAGCGGAGCATTGAAAAATGTGTGTGTGTGTGTGTGTGTGTGTGTGTGTGTGTGTGTGTGTGTGTGTGTGTGTTGGGGGGAGAATGTGAATTCAAAGTGGAAGAGTTGGACACAAGCAGCCTAGAGTTAGCCGGCCTTGTGCTGGAACCTGCATATTTTATCAAAAGAAATGAATAGTTAATTATGCAAGATCCAAATAGCATATACAGTCACATGGATAGCCCCTCGTAACAAGATGCGACAAGACAAGAAATCAATTTTTTTTTTTTCTGATGAAGACCTTTCAGCTTCATGCAGGGCAAAGGCTCCTGGCTGCCTTAAACACATCCTGCTAAAACAGAAGTCTGCACTTAATCGCTCCATTTTAGAACACGAGTCTGATTTCAGGCCAGGCAAAAACACGGGGAGGAAAAACGCTAGGAATAAAGTAATCTTTGTTTCCACTCTCACACTGAAAAAAAAGCATGAGGCATTCGATTAATATTAATACTTAGGTGTTCATTTTAGAGCAACTTGGGGGATCCAGTGACTTGAAACTAACCTCTTACCTTATAAATCTTAAACAACTTCAAGTTGAAGGAATTTAACTTAAAATAATGGTGTCAAAAAAGGAAGTTAGGCATTATTACTTTACTGTTATTATTGCCAAACCAACTAGAGCAGAATTTCTTGACCAAGGCCATGAATCTATAGTAACTCTTTCTACAATTGACCAGGGCTGCCATAATGCTTTCCTCAGTGCTTCCTCCAGGGAGAAAAGCCGTGTAGAAGTGTGCATTGTACTGATGCCTCCAGAAGACTGTCTGTGGGCCAAGAATTGTACAGGATGTGGACGGTGGGACTGTGTTTGGGGAGGCAATGGGGAATGGGATGCACATAGAATACCAAAAATAAGGGTAAGATCATAATCAGAGGCAAGTGCAGCTGTGGGTCTGAGGACGTCGCAGGAGGAAGTGAGAAATGTCTGGAGGAGAATGCAGCCAGGAGTGGAAATGGGCAGGAATGAGTGTGTGTTTCCACTCAGCCCCATTTTTGAAGGTGAAGTTTGTTTTAGGACGGAGGGTGAGGAGAGTGACAACAAGTAGGGACGCGCCAAATGTCATGACCGTAGCAAAGGTCAGAGGGCCCAGAAAACGTTCACCTCGTGCCATGCTGTGTAACCACCAGCAGGGCATTGGAGTTGCAGCCTGGCATGCAGCTCCCAGACAGCCGGGCTGTGAGATCTCTGGTGCCAGCTCTGAGGTGCCTCTTTGGGTGCCTCCCTTGTGCGAGGACCATCATAACAGCACAGATGTCTGTGGTCGCTGCGCTCTCACCCAGAACGGCAGAGACTTGAACACTCATACATGGCTCCAAGCTGCTTGGGCAGCTCACCACTGGCAGGTGAGCTTGGTGAGACCAGGGAGAGGAGTAGGGAGGCCCAGTGTCACAACATGTTAGGTGTTTATTGCTGGATTCAAATTACCCCAAAACTTAGCAACTTAAAATAAGAAATATTTGTTATGTCATTCAGTCTCTGTGCATCAACATTTGGGAGTGACTTAGCAGGGTTGCTCTGGCTCAGAGTTTCTTGAGGAGTTTGCAGTCAAACTGTGGGTCAAGGCTGCTGCAGTCAGCTGAGGGTTCGACTGGGGTTGAGTGGTCTCTTTCCAAGGTAGTTCAGTCATATACCTGGCAAGTTCCTCTGGCTGTTGGCAGAAGGCCTGCATTCTGCACCCTGTGGACCTCTCCTTAGGGCTGCTTGAGTGCCCTCACAACATGGCAGCTGGCTTCTCCCAGGATAAGCATGAAAGAGAGAGAGAGGGGAGAGGGAGAAGGGGAGAAGGAGAGAAAGAAACCACAATGCTTTTATGACTGACCTGGTTTGGAAGTCACATATGGTCACTTCTGCCATATGCTATCTGTTAGCAGCCATCATTAAGTCTGGTTCATACAGAAAAAAAGGGGAATTAAGCTTCACCTCTTGAAGAGAGGAGTATCAATTTATGGACATATTTTAAAACCACCACACACAAGGAGGATGGCTAGGTGACTGTCTCCCTGATGGCTAGGGCAGAGCCTTAGTAGACTCTGTGCCTCTTACAGTCCCTGGAATAGCTGCACGTTGTCTCATTTGGGAGCTTTAAAAACAAATGTCAGCACCAGGGCCCCAGCCCAGACTAATAGAATAAGAATCCCTGGGGGGAAGGGGAGACAGAGACTGGGAATCTGTATTTTTAAAGCTTCTCATATAATTATGAGCACAGGGAGGTCTGAGAACTCTGGCTTAGGCCAATGCTGTTCAATGGAAATACAACATAAGCCAAATACGTAATTTAAGATTTTCTAGTAGCCACATTAAAAGGGTAAAGAGAAACAAGTGAAGTTAATTTGAATATATTTTATTTCCCCAAATATATCCAAACTATTCTCATTTCAACATGTCATCAATATAAAAAACTTGAGATATTTAACTTTTGTCATACTAAGTATTTGAAATCCAGTATGCGTTTTCCACATACAGCACATTTCAATTTGGACTAGCCACATTTTAAATATCAGTAGCCACATGTGTCTAGTAACTACCATATTTGTTGATCAGCGCAGGTCTAAACTCTAAGCCCCCTGAGAGCAGGAACCTTGTCTATTTTCCTCACTGCTTTTCACAGTGCCTGGCATATGATAGCATTCACGACACATTTGCTGAATAGACCAATAATGGGCTGATATGAAATTAAAATGATGAAATATACTTCTATTCATTTATATTGGGTTGTTGGAAAAGTCATAACGCATTTTTGCAACGAAAAACATAGAAAAAATACTTCATGACCTTTCTGACAACCCAATAGTATTTCAAAAGATTCCAATGATTTTATAGATTGTTTCCAAAAGGACCAAGCTATTGTACACAATGCTGAAAACTCTTCACAAGAAGCCTTTTTGGAGCTTTGTGACTTGGTCTGGTTTTCAATGTCAAGAAATGTAAATTCGTTTATCCTGTTTGTGTGATCTGATCAGTAAAACCTGCTTACACTTCTAAAGTTCAGAATGTAACGTAGCCTAAACTCCTGCCTGTCCCCAATGCCTCTGCACTGCCGCCCTGACCCCGCCCACCCCTCCCTCACAGCTCCTGGTGCCCCGAGGCACATCGTATTTCTGGGCTCCAGTGCGCTCCAGCAGGAAGATAGCTTGGAGCTGCGAATCAGCCCCGTGGCCAGAAGCCAAACCCTGTGTTCATCTCCTTGAGCATCAGTCTGTTTCAATTCCACTTCCAGTACACTGAAAGAAGCTCCTGGATTATCCTTATGGGTTTTATTTTACTCCTCAGAATTGAGTCTCTTAGAATAACAAAAAGTCTGAAAACATGACGACAGGAAAGAAAAAGACAGTAGAACTCAACTTCAACAAGCCATAGATTTTAAAGATAATATCCAGAAGGTGGAGAATGAGCAGTCCTAAATTACAAATTGAAAGGCCTGGTTTTGTCCTCAATTGTCAATGCAGTGCTTACAAGAAATCAACCTGAACACAATACTTTTGAAAAACTAGGTAGAGAAGCACATAAAAGTCAGTATATGTATAAACACATTTTTTAAATGGGCACTTACTTTACCTACTGTTGTATATTACCCCTTTTCACTTGACTGCTTACTGTGACTATATTCTCATGAGTCTACACAGTAATTTACATCAAGGTTTTTAGTTGGGTATCTAAAATTTCATGGAAATGTGTAGTTTTACTGATGATCACTTGCCATTACAAATGTTATGTTCAACGCACTTGAACTATAAAAAATAGGGAGGAGAATAAACCTGACCTCAATAGCTAATAGCCCCAAGTATATAAAGAGTGGAAAAGAGCTTGGGTAAAGTTTATGGATTTTAATATTCCATGGACGAGGATGTTTAATACAATACCTGGCACTATCCATGGTAGAGCGTGTACTTTCTAGACATCCTAAATTATTTCTAGGAGCCAAGAATCCCATGGGTGGGCAGTTAGAATACCCTGCCCAGAGATGAATTAACAAAGACACTCAAAGTTCTAGGTCCAAGTCATCAGCCAAGTGTTGGACTGACTATTCCAGAATAGCAATCAAGAGGGCATCTAGCAAATGGCACAGCTGGCTTGTTGTCCCATGTGAGACTGACCCTTTGTGCACTGGGTACCTGGGCCCAGAGTTCAGATGGGGCCACTTGAGGGTATTAATGACATCAGTAAGTGGTAGAATGGCAGGTGGGGGTGGGGGGGAGTCAACACAGCTGCCACTCACCTCAGAAAAAAAGCAAACCCCATGTGTTAGGAGTGAGTAAAGAAACAGCAATTCTATGCTGGCAACACTTTAGAAAGTACTCCATACCCCCAGTTCGGTCAATTTTAAGTTACAAAGACCTCAAAGCAAATATTTCTTAGCGATGTGGCATTGGGTGAGTCACTTAAATTCTCAAACTTAGTTCCTTCATTTGAAAAATGAAGGATCCTAGCACTTAGTTATCAGAGCTTTAGTAAGAAGAAAACAAGATAATCCATGCAAAGAGCTTAGGACAGGATCTGGCACATAGAAAACACTCAATACCCAGTAACTGCCGTTATTATTTGAAAGGGAGCCATTAAAAATCTTACCAAATCTAAATAGTGTTTCACACAAGACAAGCATATTCACTAGTATATCAAAGTCAGAGAATGTACCCGTAGGAGGAAAGGTTGGCTGATGGCTTAGTGGGAGCAGATTCCCACCAAATCCTAACTAAAACAATGTTCACCTTCAAAAACATGATACAAGACTAAAGCTGACATCAGATAGGGTGCTGAAAGTTGTTGCTCCGAGACAACAGTTTACCTCCCACGTGGATTCCATTCAGCTTGTTAAGTGCTAAAAGTCAGATCACAGTCAGGTACTGTACCTTATTTTCTGTCCCTGAGGGCATGGTAACCAACCAGGGCACCTGGCCATGAGTCAATGATCCATGTTGTAACGGCAGCTTTGACAATGCACATCCGTGGCATCTCTCCAGGGATGAACCAAGCTTTTGCATTTCCTGTTCAGTTTCACATGGGTGGTGATTATTTATGGAGTAGCAGGAGGGAAAGGTTTTTTCTTTTTTAGGTTGAGCAACCAATTATGGATTTGAGGTTCATTCTCTAAATAACAATAAAACTAATAGTTTGATGAAGCTAAGTTACTCCCTCCACATTTGCTGTGTGGCCGCTTAGGGCAGTGTCATTACACTTGGCAGGAGAGCCATGTCACAGACACAGATCCCATGCTGTCTTGGGACTCCCCGTAGGATTCTCTCTGATGGTCCTAATTTCACTGTTTGTTTGCAGCCATTTCCTGCAGTTTCTTTCTCACTCTTCTGGCTGGCGGATGGCTTGTTTCTCTTCTGCCACCATGCCACAGATCCATCACTCTTGTGAGTTTTCCTAGTTCCCATTTTCCTAGTTCCTGAAATGCCCTAGGGATTAGGCCTTTCTCTGCACAGCCACTGCAACTGACTTAAGGCTGTACAGAACAGAGAATTCTCAGTTGGTCCTGTTCCGGTGTGGTGTGCGGGCCAGCCCCAATTCCTGCCTTTCCAGAAAAAGTGTTATGGAGACTCCAGTAGAATCTCCTATGTAGTTTCTAGAGTCAGCTCCTCGTTGAGTGTTCCTAGCAAGAGAAGGTCTTCCTGCTTCAGACCACGGTGGGAGGAGGTGGCATCAGAGAGGCCCACTGCTTTCTTCCATCCACATAGCATAGGGTTCAGGCAACCAGGTCACGTGGAGCTAACTGCATATACATCCCAGATCCTGGACAAGAACGCATACCACATGTATATATTATTTACTTATTAAATAGTTATGCTCCATCTCAAATTATATTTCTATTGGGTTCAACATGAATGAGAAGCATGAAATGAGCAACATGAATAAATGGTTTGGAAATATTTAGGGACAATTCTTAAAAAATTATTTGAAGGCCGGGACAATGCCAATTTTATTCACCTTAAAATCCTGAATTCAGATGTGGTGAACACCACATTCTTGGCATCGATTCCCAAATTCTTTCTTCTCAATTGTGCCCATTTTCCATGTGTGGATCATGCTGTTCCACAGGAGCTGACTACAACTGTGGTTCCAGGGCTGACACAATGACCTGGGATTAACCAATCATTGCGTTCCTGCTTCTGGTCACAGCACTGGCTCAAAAGTATACATGTGACCAACGCTGGTCCAATCACAGCAAATCTCAGAATTTTGCTGGAAAGCATAGGCAAAGAAACTCTGTGTGGGAGCTGCTGGCAACCATCATGGGACCAGTAGGGGATGATGCAGAAACTATATAAAGCAGAGCAGAAAAATGGATAGAAATATAATGGGTTCTTTGTTTGACACTGTTAAGCCACTGGATAAAACCCAGCCAGAAACCAGCCCCACTTTTCAGTTACATGAGCCAAAACAGTTCTTTTATTTTTAAGCTATTTTGAGTCATGTTTATTTTTATATGGAACTGAAAGTATCCTCACCAATATATTGTAATGACGTGTGCCACATAGCAGGTACTCAATAAATATTTGTAAAATGAGTGAATGATTGAACAGCTCTACCACATTGAAGCTTTGATAAAGATTGAAAATATCTTTGTTTCATCTATACTTCAATAATAATTAAAACTAGAAAAATTAGAAAATCAAAACTAGAAAAAGTCATCAACTTATATAAAGGGTTTGGTAATAGATTTGTTGAAACCCAGTTTAATACGTCTAGAGATTCTTCTGAACACAAACTATAGTAACCCAGATGGGTGTCCTACAATGGAGATAAATACCCTGACCATCCTGTTGAAAGTTACAACCTCCCTTGTGACAGTCTTTAACACCTTCTCTTCTTTATTTTATTTATAGCAATTATTACCATCTAACATATTATATATTTTCTTTTTTACTGATTTTACTCAGGTTTATACATGCACATTGTAAACTCTATGGGATTGGGGATTTTGATCTCAAAAGATTCACTGCCGTATTCCCAACACCTAGAACAGTTCCTGATACATAGTAAGCACTTGGTAAATATTTGACAAATGAATGAATAAACAATACTCTTCCTTAGCAATCAGCAGTAAATGCAGATTGTACATAAATAATCATTGACAAGATGCAGGGTCTTCTGCTTCAGGTTAGTTAAGGAAATTTACTTAGGACCCAGAGACAGCTAAGCTTTGGGGAGCTCCCATCCCACCAAAGAGTGGATGGGAGGTATCAATCTCACTTTGTACGAAAACCACAGAGACGTAGTTGGTCAACATATCTCTGCTCTCTCATCTATATTCTTATCACTTTCATATCTAACAGGCCCTGATTTGAGGCTCCTCAGAGCCAATCTCAGTGAATCTTTTTTAAAAAACTCTTTTAAGACTAATAAAACAAACACAGGTGAAGCTGGAAAACCAGCAGTTGTATTTTACCCTAAGAATAAACAATTCCTTCAGTTCAGCTTCCATTTTGCAAAATCAAGCAAATGTAGCAAATTTAAGGCAGGGTTTTAGCTCCCAGGAAATGCTTTAGTGGGATCATAGAAAACAGATTAGGGATAGGCCTGAATGTAAGTGTACAGTTTGTCAAATAAATTTGTATCAGACATGCAGTCAAAATGACTTTATAGAAAGGTCACTTTGATTTCCCAAACCAAACCAGGAGATATATTTCAAAACATCGCAGGAATTTACTATATACTACATTTTGTTTGGACATTTCTAAGATTTTCCCAAATTAGTAATCTTGTTTCTATAGAAACTCATGCACTTTAAAGGGAAAAATAGAGGAAAACTTAATGGCCAAAAGTGAACAAAATGAGAAAGCCATGTGACAGAAATCAAATATATGAGAGAAGAATTTGTCAAAGAGCTTTTCCTTAATTTAAATAACTTTTGATTAGAAAAAAATATCTCCAAGGAGTAGCTCATATATAGTTTGCCATAGATTTATAGTCATGATTACTTTCCACCTCAGCTTAAGCACCAGGTCATGCTGGAGGCTGGGCAGGATCAGGTGAAATGGGAAAGATGAGTCCTTAATTAAACAGTGATAAGCATTTTATTGTGTAATATAACTTAGTATGACTGCTTAGAGGCAGATAAAGCATTTACTTAATGTAAACTCAGAGTGGTAAATCCTGATGTGATATCTATAGGTGATAGGTGTTGTCTGGTAAAATCCTGTAACATGGCAGCAAATTATTTTGCAAGATCAATGAGGCGATTTAATTTATTCTTCATGACAAGAAACTTATTGTAAAAAGTGTTTACGTATATACAGGCATACACACATACATAGGAAAATGTAGATAAAGACAATACAAGCAGAGCAACTATGCAGCATTGGGATCTGTCACTAGTGTTTCTTATGGCATTGCAATAAGCTTAAGGGAATTTCAGTGCAAGTGCAGGTATATGAAACAGGATGGGGCAGGAACAGACAGGGAATAGACGTGAGTACAAAATCATGTCACCTACTGTCTCTAATTTGTCACACATGAGCACGCCTTCTTGCAATAGTATATCCTGGGGCTGAGTCTGCATTCCACAGTCTTCACCCAGAAGATGTCTCAGCTGAGTGGGGCTGAGGGAATGATACTCCACAGAGTACGAGGACTCTGGGTTCATGTGGGCAGAGGGAATTGACCTAAAAGATCTTTGTTATGTTTTGCCGGGAGCCAGTACTTCAGGGCAGGGTACCCACTGGTAAGCTGACACATTTACACAAGTAAATTAACATCCCCATCTTGGTTCACTGACGGACTTGGTGAGAACAACAAACTGTCAAATCAATTTAAATAGAGAAGGAGTGAAAGAAATGTGGTAAGAAGGAAAAGGTGGAAGGAGAATTTTGTATATTATCAAGATGCTAGCCTTACAAAGTTTTACAAAAATATACGTATTTTATATTCTGAGGGCAGTGGAGATAGGCTAGTTCAAATTAGTTGGCTTAGCCTAGACTGTGCTGTGGTAACAAGTGAACCCCCAAATCTCAGGGGCTCAATACAGTGAAAGCTTGTTTCTCACTCACACTAAGTTCAACGCCAGTTGGCAGGTACTCACCTCCTGCCAGAGACTCAGGAATCCAGATTCTTGCCACTTCCTGATTCTGTTCTGTCCACACGCAGCTTCCAAGGTTGCTGGCTAAGAGAGATGGAGGAGGCACTCTGACTTTTAAGTGTCTCCCCCTGGACATGACACATGTTATTTCTGTTCACAGTCATATTGCAAAACCCCAGTTCTGAGAGAATCTGGGAAATGGAGAAGGGCACATGAATATTCAGCAAACATGAACTGAATTAGCCACGGACATGAAAGGAAATGACAGAAAATGGGTGAGTAAAGGATAAATAAATGAATGTGACTGTTGTGAAATATAAAGAGTAATAGAGCAGGAGACCTTAGCCTCTCCCCCATGGCATTAATGGGTTATCTAGGGTTGACTTTACTCTTACTTTGTAAACAATGCTTTTTTTTTTCTTAATTACAAAGTAGTACATGTGCACATTTAGGAAAAAACTTTTTAAGGATTAAAAATGTTACTTGTATAACTTTACCCCTCCTGCCCCATGCAATTATAACATGCTTATTTATATATGTTCTTTTTCTTGTTTTATTTTTTTGAAGATCCCCTCAAATGGCCCTCTTAGACAGAATTCCTTATTCTCCCCACTGGGAACACGCTTGCTCTCCTTCTCTAGGGCACTTAGCACATGGTTGACCCCAAAGCCTGTCTGTCTCCCTGCTGGACTTGGGTTCCTGGCACCTTTGCTTCCCCAGGGTCTGGCGTGGATCTCACATAGAATTGAATGAATGAATGAATGAATGACACTTGCAGGTATGAGTAAAGGAGTGAATACATGACTGGATGGATCTTTTTCTTGCTTTTAAAATTTTGTGTTAGAATTAGATATTTTCATGCCCCTCTTCTCTGAGTTCTGTAGTAAAAATCTTAACTCTTCTTCAGAAGACTACAGGGTGGGAAGGTGGGCTGTGTGTGGGCCTAAGTCTGTGAAGGCTGTAAAATACACAACATTGATAGGGGATGCCAGGGCAGGATGGGACCATTCAATGCAGTTAATAACTCATACATATGGAAACAGGGGACTATGTGCTAATGCAAGGAATAAGGGGGGGGGAAAATAAGGGCTTTTCAGAGGCCCACGGGATAAGAAAAAGAGCAAACAGAGTGAGTTGGGAAGAGCCAGTATGACAAGACTGAGATAAAGCTCAGCAGAGATAACTAGGCTACTCTGAATCCCAACAAATGAGAGACCAGTGGGTAAATTTCAGAAGGCAGAGTCAGGGTCCATGAGATCGTCCAGAAGAAGGGTTTGCTCTGCAGCAAAGTAGACTGATAACTTGACCAGACAGAATATGACCTTGTTTTTCCAGGGAACAAAAATAGAGCCTTGGATGAAAGACTAAAAACCTTAGCAAGAATAAAGACAGGATAGTGAATACAAAGGACTGGGGTCTGAGATGGGAGGGAGGGACAATTGGGAGAGGGAAACAGGAAGAACAAGGGCTGTTTAATGTTTGTTGAGTGGAACCAAATGCTTTCAACCTGTGCCAAGCTAATTGAGTAACGTGAGGCTTTGGGCTTGTACCTCACCTAATCTCTGAGTCACCTGTACTTTGAGATTCCCTTGCCTTGTCATATAAACAGTCTGTACACCTCAACCGATGATGATGTGTTCTTGTTCAGTGGCTGCAGGGTGGAAGGGGAATGACTGGAAGAGAGAAAGGGAAAGAGGCCAGAACTCCAGGGAGCACCCTGTTTAAAAAGAACAGTCCTGATTCCCCCAGGTGATACCAAGAGAAATATTCAGAAAAATTATAAAGGGAGACCAGAGGCCATGCTTTCTGCCTGGCAGTTGTTTCAGAGGTATTCAGAGCATTTGCTCTTCTTACTGGGGTACTCCCTGCTTTGAGGAAATGACCTGATCCTGCTTTGGCTACACAGACTCAGCTTTTCCAAGCTGCTGGGGTGAGTCACCAGCAGTGCCTACAGTATCCCAAAGCAGCAGGGAGAAAGGCTGCTAGTCCCTGCTACCACCATGAAACTCTGGATGGTCTCCAAACACTTAGAATATTCCTGACACTATCAAGAGAAAGTAGCCAACTGCAATGTCCTTCCAAAGGAATTCCAATCTTCACCAAGAATCTGGGCAAGATGAAAGATTCAGCAAATGTATTATCAGTTCAAATTTAGTAAGGCAGGTTGAAGACCCCATGGAAGTGGGAATAGGAGTGAGTGGGGGAACTTCTGCCTATAGGAAAAAGTTCACCGACAACTAAGCGAAGACAAAAAGTTCATGATCATAAAGCCCAATGTTTAGAAATCAAATACTCTTAATCCATATTATAACCCTGTAGAGAAGCGTTTCTTATAAACTTGAGACAATTACAATAACACTACTAATAGTGAGCTAACATTGCATTTACATCATATCTAAACCCAAAATTGAGAAAACCGACAGCTAAGAAAGTGGTGATTTGTTCAAGGTCACACCATTATTAAAAAGGTGGTGTAACATGTTAAGATATTCAAATGAACCATCAATATGCTGCTATGGAACCCCTGCCCTTCAAAAAATTGGGCTCCCTTTCAACCCAAAGACAGCATTCTCTTGAAAAAAAAGTAATCCTTCTCCCAAACAAACACTAATAGGACTCATCAAATACAAATAAAGTAGCAACCACCAAAAACATATACCACAAAACAAACTCCTTTAGCCCTAAGCTGCATTTTAGAAAAAGGTGTTAGGATATAGACATTGGCCAAAACTCATGAGAGGAAGAGGATTTGCCTTTCTAGACTTTGAACCATCTGAACCTTAGAACTTGACCACTCCCACATATGAACACTGATTTGCTGTCTAGTGTCTACTCAGCCGGGCCACAGTCTTAGGTAGAATCTAGAAAGGAACCCAAAGAAAGGAGTGAAGAGGCTCCTGATTCCTCCCCTTATTGTGTCCTCACTATGTACTGGGTCCTTAATCTCCACAGTAGCCTTGTAAGGTATCTCGTCTACCTTGCAGATGAAGTTGCCAAGGCTCAGAAACATGAAGTAACTGTCAATTCACCTAGCTACTGAATGCTCAAGCCGAGACAAACCTAGGTCATGTTCTTGTCACTGTGTGACTAAGTCTTGGCTGTGCTCACAGCTACAGAGTCTAGGACACACCTGGTGTTCGACCCAGCTGTTAAAGTCCTCAGGTCACCCATGTGAGTGAAAACTTAAGGCCCACTTATGAGAATCATTCTGTACATTGTGGTGGCTCTGTTCTCCTCATAATAGCAGGGGAGCGAGGACCTACCAGCCTGGTGATTGATCTGCCCAGAGAAATGACCTTGTATACTTGAAAATAGCATCTGGCTTCATGAAGCAGTTGGCTCCGAGCTTTCAGCTGCCAGTTCAATCACCCCAGCTCTCATCGCCCCGGGACTGACCACCCACCCAACAGCAAGCCTATGGGCCACCTCGCCTCTTAGGAACTGACTCTGTCCCCAGGCAGCACAACCCGGGCAGCAGGGTAGGGGTGAAGGAGAGAGCAAGCCTGGAGAAAGAGAGGTCAAGCTTGCTGCCAGAGAGCCTTCCTATTGAGTTGGCCATCCTTCCTTCTCGCCGACTTCAAAGAGACAGTCCATGCAGGGGTTAATTTCTCAGGGGTTCTAGTCACTTGCCCGGCCTGACCATTTCCTAGTCATTTTGTTGGTGAAGGATTGTTCCTCTGCCCTAAATAGTATAAGATGGCGAGCACATGACACCCAACACTGGATGGATGAAATTGACAGCAGTTCATCAGTCACATATACTCACAGCCTGGGGCAGGAGGACGCTGCATGCCATATAGGGCCACATGTGAGCCGCATTTGGGAGCAGAATGAACCAGAAGGGGTTGTGGGAGGCAGGCTTTGTAGTAACAAGAGGACATGGTGCCTCCTGATTCCCATAGAAGGATGTGATTGGCTTGTTTGAATAATTTTGCAAGCATGCAGGGTGATAAAACCCATTAGGTTGAAGACCAGGTGTGAAACTAGACAGGTAGGAAGCCTTTCCTACTGGGTCCGGGGTGGGTCATATCCGATGCGAGCAGGGGATATCATGGTTAGGCCTTTGGGACCCTGAGAGGCTCAGTGACGTTAAGCAGCTCTTGAAATTCTAGGCTTTACAATGCATTGCCCAAGATCTCACCATGTCCTGGCCGTATGACCTTAGGTTAATTTCCTCTAAGCTGGTTCTCCCCAGAAAAATACTGTATAGGATTTGCTCCCATAGGGTTATTAGGAGAATAAGTGTAAAGTGTTGAGCACAGTGCCTGGCACATGTGAGTCCTGAGTGCACGCTGGTCACTGTCATGCCATCCTCATCACCGGGAATGGTAACAGTAATAGGTGCTTTCCTCCAATTTTGTTCTTGGTTGAGCAGGTATTTGAGGGAGATCTTGCTTTTAGGTTTTCGGTCATTTAGTGACCTCAGCGGTCACAGAGATAATGCAGAGATTATTGTGTTCATATCACTGCCTTGACATCACTTGGGAGCAAATGCTTCCATGACACCATGAGACAGACGTGGAAGAGGTCAGTAAGTGGCTTGAAAGGTTGAGGGGGAGAAAAAGCACTAGCAAAAGTCTTTCTATTCTATTAAGCTTTAGACTATTTATAAGTTCTTTTCTTTTACTGTCTAAAAAATTTTTGTTTTGATCAGAAATGGAAACAAAGGGATTAAAGGAATCAGAAGAGTGATTTGTAATTGGTCTCCAGGCTGCACTCCTGTTTCCATTTGTCAAGAGCGAGCTGGTGAATAAGACTGCATGGGAGGACTTTATTAGCAGTAGCTTTCCTCCTGCAGCCTGGGATTAGAGGAATACTTTAACCTTGACACATCCATTCTATGATCACAAAGCCCTTCGCCTGTCAGTCTATTTTTCTCTTTTTCATAGTGTCCTGATCCTGGCAGAAGCTTTTAAAATTACCAGAGAATGGTTTTGTATTTCTCTCTCTGTCCCCCCCTCCTCATCTCCTTCCCCCAAATATATACACCAATCTTTACTAAAGACAAAGTAAAACAAACCCTCAAGGATATGAGTGTGACAACATTTTTTACACTTATTCTAGAAGGCTGTCAAAGGGACAATGAATGTGGCTCTTGATGAAGAGTCAATGCCTATAATATTGATTTCCAAAACGAAATTTATTGAAATTAACAGATTTCCAGGGAAAGCATAAAAAAGCATGTAGGGAAAATATCAAATGCATTTAGCCATCAACTCATCTGCAAGGAACAAAGGAAACCAGGAGGCTGTATGTCAGAAAAATATACATGAGACATTTTATCCATGTGGCGATTATGAAAAGGATATGTAACCTGGTTTTAAGAATCCATTTGAAATTGGTGTGGGGTGGATAGCACTGAAGTGCATAAATGTCTGCAGTTCTGCGTAAAATTGACTTGTATATTTGTTAGTGTAAGATCTTTATTCTGAGTTAAAGGTTAATTGTAAAACACCTTGACTATTATCGCAAAGACACAACTATCTTTGTTGTTTGATAGGTGGAGAGATCTATCCACTGTACACCAATTTATGATAATTATGGAGTTTTACTTTACTCTTTTCTTTATCCAGCAACATTTTTGACTTGTTTTAGATTAAAGTGTAAGTCTCATTAATTATGGCATTTACTCCTCAGCTTGTAATTGGTATCTGGTGCTTCTAACTCACAGCGATCTTGGTGTTGTTTCAAGGGGGCCTGATGACTTTGCCTGAGGGAAAATAGAATGGAAAGTACCGACTTTGTGAAATAATTCCAGTTATTTCTTGTAGCTTCCGCAGTTTAAGATTGTTCCAGCGTAGGGGGTGGGCGTGGTGAAAGGTAGGTAGTACATCTGATTATATTCCAGTCAGAGGGATTGAGATAGGGAGTTCTATGTTACTGGCAGGGCTGTGTGCCAAAACGTAATCAAATAGGAAACGGGGTGCCAATGGTAATTTTTTGAAATGTTGCTTTTATGACATCCTCCACAAAGATGAAAGCAGTGTTCCCTAAAACAAACAAACAGCACCGGACTTGGGCTAAAGCTCTGATATGAAATTTATTTATGTTTCACCAAACCCAACTTGAAAGTAATTGTACATGATTTGGAACTTTTAATTGTTCTTGTTGTTTCTCGCTGCAAATAAGGAAATCCTGGCTTTCTGTAAAAAACTCTAGATCCTGGCTATTGGTTTCTTTTCAAGGTTCTGCCACACTAATTGCTTTCTGTTTGATTCTGTGCCCTTCTGAAATTGAAGGTTGCCTCGAGGCAGGAGAAAAGCTGCGGTGGTGACTTGTGGGTTTGGGGACTGGGGTAACCCACAGCTGTGGCTGCAGGCCAGTCTCATTATCCCATGGCTGGATGGGACAGACCAGGGGGCCCGTTTTAGTGCTTTAGATCTGAGCCTGTGACTTCCAGGGGTAGAGTCTCAAAGCTTTCTCTTTGCATTATTTATCATTTCTGACTGATAACAGCACCGCTTTCTTCTAGGAACCAAACACTGGTCATTATGGTTTTGTTTTAATGTGGTATCTGGTATTGCATTTCACTGTTCTTCAACCGCAGATTTACAAACTGGGAATATATTCAGGGATATGTGTTTCACAGGAAGTAGACATTTCACTTCTTTTCAGCAATAATATGACTTTACTGCTTCTATACTAATGTATTTCTAATGTTACTATACGATTGCTTCCCCTCTAAATCTGTCCAAACAGCAGTGGTGAAAGTTGAAGTGACTTTGTTGGTGTCTGAGAACGTGTATGTGTTCGATGAAGTCAGAAACAATTTCATCAGTTGTGTGAACCAACGGTTTTGTAAATGGGATTTCAAAATTATAAATTTATAAATTCAAAGTTTTCTTCCCTCACTTCTGCCCGCCCCTCCCATTAAAACACAAGTCCCCCGTGCTTCTGTTTCGTCATCCTGCTTACAATGGTTGGAGCCAGCCTTTTCTCCCACTAGCTGGTGAGCCCCTCGAGCCCAGAGGCCACAGCCTGTCTGGTCCACACTCCTCCCCAGGGCCTGCTGCCCAGGGTTCCTGAGAGCTGCAGGCATGGCGCCTACTCCACTTACAAGCACAGGCTCCCGAGGGCACTCCCTGGGTTCAAATCCTGGTTTTACAGTTTGCTGGCCTGAGTGAGGGTGAGGTTACCCAAACACTGAAGTTTAAAGCTTCCGTGAGCTCATTAATAACAAAAAAAAGTGATAATCGTGCTGACTTCTCAGGATTGTTGGGGAAATTAGATGAAGTGATCTAAGTGGAGAGTAACATATACTGTATTTCCCCATGTATAAGACACACCCTTTTTCGAAAAATCTGGGGTCTAAAAACTGGGTGTGTCTTATACAGTGGTTGTAGGTTTTTTTTTACTTTCATTTCCCACTTTTTTCGTGCTTGTTTTTTGCACTCATACAACCACTGTATAAGACGCACCCAGTTTATAGACCCCAAATTTTTCGAAAAAGGGTGCGTCTTATACATGGGTAAGTGCTCAAAAAGTTAGCAGTTGTAGTTGTGACTAAGCTAAGAGAATAATCAATAGCCGTCATCTACATCATCTACGACCTGCTTGGTCCTCTGTTGTAGAGGTGGTGGGAAATGTGGCATGAAACTAACATGATCCAGAGAAAGTAGCTAAAGAGAATGGTTTTCAGTATAATGTGGCATTATGAATAGGACAAAGCAGAGAGTTGAAATAACTATTTTGTTCATTCAAATAAAAACTAAATGTAATTCTTTAGTTCTCAAAGCAGCATGTTTTACTTTCTAAAGGGTATCTGATACCTCATTTTATTCTTATATTGAACTCATTCAGTGAGTTATCTAAACTATTTGTCTGCATGGCCTAAATTCACTAGATAATTGCAGGTATGTACCCAGTGATTCTAAGTACCATTCTGACTCTAAATTCAAATAAAACTATTCCTGTGTTTTCTCTGTATAATGATATGATCTAAGCAGAGAGAGGCCATCTTGGTCATGGTCATTCTACACGGGTCATGGGTCACAGTCTGACAGGCCCCAGATCTGGACGGAACCTCAGGAACCTCCTAGTTCACCCCCATTGTTTATACAGGTGAGATGACGAGGCCTAAAGAACTTGAACCACTGGACTAAGACCACAAAATTGATTACTGGACATGGGGCCAGAGGAGTCCTGTCATCTGTTGGGTGCTGAGCTAAGATTTGTGAGAGCACAGGCCCTCTGACTTGTTCGTGAACATGCTTTCCACTAAATTTCCCGGTTTGATTACAGGTTTTGATTTTTTTAAATGTATGAAAAGAACACTAGAGCAGGAAGCCTGCCTCTTTCTGACTCTCTTCTTTACAAGCTTAGGGAACACTTACTTCCCAGTCTTCATCTGTAACGGGGGAGAACAGGATGCCTGCCCTGCCACCCTCACAGGGTTGCTAAAGATCAAATGAGAAAATAAAGGAGAAAGTACTTTGAAAAAAAGGCCAAGTGGACACTTGTAAGAGCAGAACTTTGGGGTCAAAACAAACTGGTCAGGAACCCAACTCTGTCATATATCATTCTTATACCCTTTCTCAGTGCAGTTCATAAATGGGAATAAAGCTTATCATCTTATTAAAGCTGCTTGAAGATTTAATGACATGGTATATAAAGTACGTGACACAAGGTGGACTCTCAAGGAATGGTAGCTATCATCAAATCATTGAAATACTTTATAAAAACAATGGGTTGTTACCTGTTTTGTGTTATAGGGATGTGCAAGCTCATCCTTTCTGTAGCTGCCCCATCTTAGTAGGTTTCCCCGTCTGTGATCTTTGTACATACTCAACACTGAGAGATGACTCACAGTCACTACTGGAGACGCATGATGTCTTCATGTTGAGCTCACTGAGTAAACCCAAAGTACGTTTATATTTATCAAATTGCTTGCTAAAACCTTAACTGTAGAATGTAGGAAGAAAAAAAAATGGCGGCTTTGAAAATAAGTTCTGAATGTACTGTCTTCAAAACAATGAGCCCTTCTACTTTTCCAAATTAAAAAACTAATAAACACTGTGTACGGGGAGGTAAGGTCCAAACCACAAACCAGCAGAGCCTTTGTACCTCCACATGGTCATGGACCAGGTTGTCCTCCTCACACACAGCATGTGCACGTGTGTAAAACCTCAGAGAACCTCATGGAGGTTACCTGAAAGGCCCCCACCGCAGGGGTGCACAGGGCCAAGGCTTACTGGGAGAATGGAAACTCCACGTGCAGACATTTCCTTACCCAGGGAAGCCCGCAGGGCATCCTATTTCTCTTTGCCTTACTCCAATTTTGTCCACTTAGGAGGAAGAAGAAGGATTGGAAAATGAAGCTGATGCTTGGTCATACACATACATTCATGAAGTCCTCATTAGAAAGTAAAACCACATGGTGGGAGTGATCAAAATAAATTGTATTGTCATACAGCAATTAAGAGAAAATCAGGCAATCATAAGGTGATAAAAGCCTATTAGTTAAAGGGCCTGTAAAACACAGCGGGTTGTAAAAAATTAAATTCTCACACACAGAAAAAAAAAATGCAAATACATGCAATTGTCTCTCCATGGCAAAGAGTCAGGTTACTGATGTGTGAAGAGTGGAAAAATGGGAAGTGCAGTTTTATTTCTCATCTGTGCCCAGATTTGAAGATTTCTGTCTTCTAAACTCTTTTCTCTCCTTCACAATAAGTCTTACAAAACCATTTTGTTCTTTGAAACTAGGACGCTACATCCTTTAAAATGAAAAGTAAGAGCATGTAATGCATTTCACATAGCTTTCCACTTTTCAACTTCATTGATACCATTCTGGGATTACAGTCTATTGATGTCAAAAGGATCTTCTTCTAACGCCATTATTAGAAGTGAAGAAACTGAGACCCAATGAGGTTAAAGCCAAATTTGCCCGTGGCTGATGGGGTAGCTAATGGGAACAGAGCTGAGTCTAGAGACCAGATTGGCTCTCTTTTTTTCCAGCCCAGAGCTCTTTCCACCAGGCTACCTTGCTTTGCTACTATTGTAGCAAATAGTAGCAAATAGATGTTAGTTCTTGAAACGTTTGGCCTATATCAGAGGTTGGCAAATTTCTTCTGTAAAGGGACAGATAATAAATATTTTTGGCTTTGCGGGCCACATGGTCTTTCATGCAACCACTCCCCTCTTCTGTTGTAGTGGCAAAGCAGCCAACGACAGTAATGAAACAAAGGAGGGTGCCCGCGCCCCAGTAAATTTACTCACTAAAATAGGCCGAGGGCCAGATTTGGCAAGTGGTCATTTGCTAACCCCTTGTGTCTGTATCATTTTGTCAGTCATCATTAAGAAGGCCTGAAAATAACCGGAACTGACATTTCTAGATATTGTAAGGTTGTTTCTCATGGGAAGATTGACCAGTTGGTTCCCTTGGTCAGGTGTGTATTTTTTCTGAGTGCTGTTCTAAGTTCTCTGAGGCCTTCCTTAATGAGCCCAGTCCTTGGTACTACAAATGGCAGAAGTCCCAATGTTGGATAATTTTATCCCTTTCCTCTCATTGCAATAGCACCGTTTGCACAATGCCGACTGGTGCCAGGACACAATGACCTTGCCGATGGCCCAGGACGGGCCTCTCTCTTTGTCCACAATGACTGGTCTGAGCTGAAGGTAGAAATTGAACTACTTTTCTGTTACCTGGATAAAAAATTGTCCTGACGCTTCAAGTAACCTGTCTTTTTGGCACTGACTAGAAATGCCACGTTTCTCATATATGAACTTTCCGTATACACATGAGTCTGTGTCTGGATTTTCACTTCTGTTTTGTTAATCTATTCATCTAGTTCTCCATGAATCTTTGCAATATTGTATCTTCTCCACCAGGAAAGTCTTCATCCAAATTTTCTTTTATGTCTTTTAATAACATTTTATAGTCTACATATGTCTTATACATTTTCATCATGGTTTTCACATAAGCTGCATTTCACTGATTTCTAAAGCAGCACACAGGAACATGAGTGGTTGAAGCCTGCGCTGTGAAAGCATTAAGAGACAGAGTTTTAAGCCATTGCAAGTGAAGCCTGAGAATGCTCTGCTGTTTCTGTATCTCCTTTGGTACTGAGAGTGACTGCCTGGTTTGCACCGAAACAAGAAGACAGGGCCGGGGAGAAGAAGACGGAGAGCCAAGCAGTTTTATAAAGGACCTGGACCCAGTCCAGGAGCAGGGCGGCCTTAGCCAGTCTTGATAAAGTGTCTCATCAGCATGCTTATGAGGAGGGCAAGGACTGCAGGGACACCAAGGCATGCAGCACCCCCCCGTCAGGCTGCACAGGCTTTGGGGTTTTCGTTGGATGAAATCAATCCTTCTCCATCCCCCTTTGTCCACAATGGCTGATCTGAGCTCCCTTCCTTTCAGATCACCCCTCCCCCCGGATTCTGGCTAATG
The DNA here is from genome assembly GCF_001890085.2 of Hipposideros armiger. Taxonomy (NCBI): domain Eukaryota; kingdom Metazoa; phylum Chordata; class Mammalia; order Chiroptera; family Hipposideridae; genus Hipposideros; species Hipposideros armiger. The sequence goes on along the minus strand of NW_017731376.1, from coordinate 1,882,223 downwards.
GCCCCAGGTCTTGCGTTTTACCTATGTTGATTTAGCCCAGCCTGCCTTATTGCGGTTGCTTGCTTTTCATTCTTGCATTCACTTCTGTGCTGAGTTTATTTCACTGATTTATTGGGCATTATAGGCATTTACTACCTGATTCTAGTCTCGCTTTTTCTTACTGTGCTATTAGAATGATCTCCATTTCACCATTTTGTCTTCCAGTTTTCCATCTCGGGGCAGTCCCCCCTGCTGCTTTGGCAACCACTGATTCCCCAGGATCATCTGTCCCTCAGAGCCTACTGGCCTCCTGGGCAGGACTCCAAGCCAACTCCATGCATGTACCTTCCCCACAATTCATCATTGTTGTATTTCATACTGGTAGCTAATTTAAATTATTCTCCTGTGTGTGTTTTTCTACATTAACTCTATACTACAAAATCCCAAATGCATTCCACAGAGTAAGGTCACTTCTAACTAAACCTCTTGTTTATTTTATAAAGTCCTATGTTAAATGAGGTGCGACAGGTATTGTGAGGAGGCTGATTTAAACCAGGTGGATCCGGTGAACTCACAGAGTGACTCTCCTGGTGCGCATACTGGGCAACTCAGGTAAGCAGTGCCCCTTTGACTAAGGTGGACGCTGCCTGATGGGTTATTGTGGTTGGTTTTGCCACTTCCAGTGGCAGGTAGCATATTAGTTGATGTATATTCTCATGTATAAACATTCCTATTGTGTAAATTGAGACCTCTATTCTAGCACATGTTGAGTGAGTAGCCATAATAATATCATCTAAAGAATTCCAGCTTGTATGTGTGACCTGAATCCCACTAACATAGAGGTCTCAACCATGGTCTTAGATTAGTTGGGCAAGTGTTTAAAAGATGCAGATACCCAGGCCCCACTCCAGGCCAATTGAAACAGAATTTCTAAGGGTGGAGCCTAGGTGTTGGTATTTAAAAATTTTTTTCCAGATGTTTCTAATGTGCAGCCAAGGTTGAAAACCACTGTTTTAGCAGAACTTTTGGCGGCACTAACCGACCTGACACACACCGTGTTGTCACCAGATCTCTCTCTTTAACTTGCACAAAATGTATGGGAACCCAGTGTATGAGTTAATCAGGCTATCTAACTTAGTATTCAAAACTTGGACTTCTTTTGGTCCAGAAAACAATGTATCAGAGAGAATTACATATAATTTTTAAGGGGGCCACTTCAGTGCCCAGAGCCCATGAATTCGTGTCCACAGGGAAATGGCTGTGGTATCTTTGAGCAGTCTGGTAGGAATTTCAAAAAAAGGAGAAAAAAAATCCAAAATACAATCCATTTTATATAGAAGGTGGTACTCTTTCTACATTGGGGACAGGGTAAAAAAGGAATACTTTTTTATTATAGAATAACAGGAAGGGTTTTATTCAGACCAAAGGAACAGTTCCCCCAGTGTTGCCCTCAGGATACTCGGTGATTCCCCTGGCCCTTCAGTAGAGATAATTCTCACCTAACACGGAAGGCTTCCAGGAGGACTTGCCTAGAGGCAATATAATGACCCAAATAATCTCTTCAAGTCTCTCACAGGTTTTGATGCTGTGAAGAAGCTTTTTCCCAGTCCTCTAGTGGAAACCAAATTAATGGCTTCAAGCACGCCAATGAAGTTTGTACAGTCAAATGAAGCCTCTGGGTAGTTGGTGGAATACATAAACACATCTGAGACCCCACCTGCCCACCCATCCAGCCTCACCCTCTCCTCATAGCGTGATTAGTTTGCATTCATCTGGTCCCCTGTCCTCTTACCCAAGGTGGCCTTTTCCTTCTTGAAAAGAAGCAAAAAGTCTGAAACACAGACTTCAAAGACAAAAGGAATTATATTTTAACATTTTTATTTCATTAAACTGGGGCCAATCATGAAAGGTCATCAATAAAGAACAAACAAGATAAGCATTTGGTCTGGATGTCTTCCAGAAGCACTGAGGAAGGAGTGGCTTCAGAGCAAAGCACCACATAATTAAATGTGTGCTGGCCGCTGATAGTGCGGATTCAATTCTGTTTGCACACAGGAGGGAGCAGTTTTCTGTTGCAAGCATTTGGTTGGTGTGGGTCCAGCTTCACCGAGGGAGAAAAGTGGCATGTGGGAACATTTACTGTTTTATCAAGCTATGTAAAGATGTTACCATTTCTAGAACTTCCAAGTTCCATTCTTCCTTTTGCTTTTAGAAGCCTGTCTTCGATGCCAAAGAATGATCAAAGTATAAAAAACAAGGGACCCGATCAAACATTTCAAAAGATGTGTTTATTTCCACTCCAAGGATTGAGAAATGAATAAATGGAAACAAGAATATTTTGATAATAACATCTAGCATTTATTTACCTACCAGGCACTGTAAACACATTATCTCAATTTAGTCTTCATAAAATGATTATGATGCACCGATTGTTGAGGAAAATGAGGTGCAGAGATGTTAGGGAATTTGTTCATAGTTAAAGCTTGGATTTACCCATAATCTTTCTGCTTAGCTATGCGGTAACCCCTGGCAGACTTCACTGCAGTCAGCAGCTGTCAGGTGTTAGAGTAGACATTATCAGTGCCTCGCCATACCCTCTCGCCCTCACCGCTTCAGCGCACACTGCTCAGCTTCTAGCTTGGCAGTTCTTTGCCTGAAGACTCTCTGGCTGACTTTGAAGCCCATTTGTTTCCTGCGGCAGGTCCGAAGTACCCATGCATAAGTGCTCCACCTTCCCCCAAGCAGTTGTCAACCAGAGCCTAGAGGAGCTGGGATATTTACATTCCAGTTCCCTCATTCTTCAGGTGGGACTGCTCTAAGGCTTGTATTCTACACAGCCTTCCAGTTCCTCAGCAAGAATAAACTTTGCTGACCCACAGTGAGGACTTGTTTGATAACAAACAAAGGCTCTTTCCTTCCCTGCCTCACTTTCCCACTCCCCTACCAGTGTTTCCCAGCATCGCTATCCAAATAAACCACTTGCATTTGGATCCTTGTCTCAGGACCAGCTTCCAGAGGAACTCAAACTGAGGGGGTTGTATGTGCCCCTTGCTACTCATACATAGAGGCTGGGGCTGAGGTAACTGTGATGGTTCCATGGCAAAAATAACCCCAGTTCCCAGCCTTCTCTGTATCCATACCCTTTGTAATGTGAGTTTGCAGCTCTTATTGTCAAGAGATGGAATGCATTTCTCTATCCCTGGCATCTATGCTGGCCTTGAAATGTACTTTGGCTAATAGAATGAGGCAGAAGTGACAGTATGCTGGTTTTGAGCCTAGGCTTCATGAGGCTTTGTATCTCTTTCTCTCTCTCTCTCTCTCTCTCTCTCTCTCTCTCTCTCTCTCTCTCTCTCTCTCTCTCTCCTTTCCTCCCTTACTCCCTCCCTCGGATATCTGCCACCTCCATATAAAGAAGTCTTAGGCTAGTGTGTGCTGGAGGGTAAGGAAACACATAGAGCAGATCTGCTTAGAGGCTGAAGCCACCTGAGAGTAGCCAGCTCTTAGCTGACTCACCAGCTGACCACAGACACATGAGTGAATCCAGCTACCTTCAGCCAAGTCTGGCCCAAATCAGCAAAGCCACCTATTAGACCCAGAGACTTTGGGGCAAAAATTAGTATTTATTGTACAAGCCACTGCTCATTGCTAGGCAGCACCTTTGTGGCAAATGATAACTGGTGCGGTCACTGCAAGCTCTTCTGATTTCTGTTCTTTCCACTTCCTTTATTTCACTATACTTTTTTGTACATATTCCTCTTTCCATATTCCTCTTTGCTGGTGTTTGTAAATATATTAATGTTTCCTCTGATGACTGATCAAGCTGGAATTGCTCAGCAACGTGTAGTGGATTGTGCCATTAATTTAACTGTAACCTAAGATTACAGAAAATCGTTTTAGACCTGTCCTTCGGTTACCTTGCTTATTACAGGTTGAGTAGCTAGGATATTGTTATTTAACATGATGGGAATATAAGGAATCATCTAAAGAGAGGGCGGAGGGCTGAGGGACATAGAGACACTCAGAGAACACAATGGGAAAGGGAATTCTCTGCAAAAAGAGTTTTTTAAAAAACCCCAAAAAGAAAATGGGAAACAGGATAATGCCTTCATTTCTTCATTCTGGAGATAATTGAACCCCAACTATGTGCCAGACACTGTTGGGTGCTGAGAAACGCAAGAGTGTGTAAGAACATGGTTTCTGCCCTTGAAGAATTAAGGTTCTAGTGGAGGATTGTGCTAGAAAAATACAAAAGTTAAGTAAAACTCCTTATTCTGGAGGCTTGAGAGAGGATTTGGTAAACGTATTTCTCAGGTGGGGCTGAGGTTTAGACAAGTGAGAGTTCTTGTGAGGCGGGTGGCTTCCCAGAGGCAGCTTGAAGGAGTTAAAAAGCCAGCGGATCCGTCAGGGTGGGGCCGGTACTAGTGGAGAGGAGGGAGGGCTTGACAGAGAACAAGTTAAGGGGACTTCACCACCACTGCCAAGCTTTATGGAGGGAAGTCCTGAGGACCTGGGAGGCTGACGTGGGAAGTGCATTCCCCAGGGCTCTCTTGCCCTCTCAGGATGAGAAATAAGGCTCCTGGGATTGCGGCCGGCAATGGATTTTAAGTCACTCAGTAGTTCACAGATTTCCATGCAGTGTACCTATTTAATAGCAATCAATGTGTCACTTGGCATTTGTGTTAATTAAACTTTTTAATAAAACTTTGAGTTAAGAGTGCTTATCTCACATTTCAGACATTCCCAGGAGTGCTTAGAAAGGGGCTCTGAGTAGGAAAAATATGCCATTTGGCAATATTCCATGAAATTAATTACCATAAAGACATCGTGAAAATTTGCACAGAAGGGCTTGCTACAAATATTTGAATCAATTCAGAAGATACGTTGCCTCAATTTTGTTAGATTCTCAATATATCCAGTCCTCACCTCCCACATGGAAGCTGGTGAGAGATTCAGTCACTGCCTTCCCAAGATTCCAGTGTGATGAACTTGTTCCTTAAAATCTGACTTCCCTTTGGGACCACATGGAAGTCTAGATGCTAATGCTGTGAAATAAGAAAATATGTTATAATATGTTTTTCTTTGCTCTTTAGAACAGTCACCAACATGAAATGTTCCTTTGAAGCTTGCAATTCAGGAAGAGCTCTCTGTGTCATCTTATAGACACAGAAGGTTGTAACACTGTGTCAGCCACTGGAGTGTAAGCTCCTTAAGGACAAGGATTTTACCAGTTTAGTTTAGCTTGACTGTATTTCCAGTGCCCAGTGTTTTCATTCAATAAAGGATTGTATACTGTATCACACCCAGAATAACAAAGCCAATTAAAAACAAAAACGAACACTAAAAAAAAAAACACAAAACACTTTTTCTCTAGGGCAATGGAAAAGCAATGCATTTCTCAGTACATGAATTACAGGGACCTCTACAGAAAGCATACATATGTAGACCAGGGTATAAAGAGGCCTTGGAACAGGCAAGGACAAATGTCCCAGGTCTCATCATTTGAAAGTCTCTGGGTAGCTACCTATACCTCTTGTTTGAACCATATTCTGCCTATCTGCCCATATTCAGAAGAACCACATATGACCCACCATGTATGATGGTGAGGAGAGAGGTTGTCCCCCTCTCTGTCAGGCCTGAGCCATAGGGATTTTAAATAACAAAGCTGTTGGGTGGTGCATTGAGAAAGAAAACACTGGTCATAGTTCATAAAGAAGAGGCTGGGTCATAGCTTTCTTTCTTGTAGTCTTCTATCTTGGTTCTTTGATTCCATAAACACCTGATCATAAATTATAAACATTATTTTTTTTGTTGTTCTTCAGATTTAGTTTGGCTCTACGTGTCTGTCCACAAAAAGTTTGGGATTTGTTGCTTTGCAAGTGATGCCTGATAAAGTGTTCAGTGAGGCCCACAAAAGTACTAAGTTTGTGACACCATTTACTAGTAAAGTCTCAGTCATCAGCCATGCATTGATTGGCACATGGAGGAAAATCATTTTGGGTAAAGGGTTTCTGTTTCTAAAACCTATAGATATAATTTTCCAAGTTTCTTCTATAGAAGACAAAGTTGTACTTCTGGTATTTGATAAATATCAAAAACATTTGACTGAATTTTAACTTTATTCTCATGGGCTTCCTTTGAGACCAATAAGAAATGCCTGAACTAAAAATCAAGGGATGGATTGAGGCACTTGTGGTACTCAGTACTGTGGGGTATATTGCTCATGCTTTGCTGGAGTGAGAAACAGAATTAGTGGTTATCAGCAAATTTAACCCCAAGTCTGGTTTTATCAGTCCTAGATGAGAGTCTCAGAGTTGGAAAGTACCTTAACAGTTTCAAATGTAACCACTAATTCTGTGCTTGCATTCCCCACTGTGACATGTTGCCCATCTCCCCTCACCTCCCCCCAAATATCCGTCCCACAGAACAGAGATTGCGAACTGGCAGCCCACAGAAATGTTTGGTTTGCCTTGCCTGGTGTTTAAAATTTATTTTTTTTTAATTTAGCTTGTAACATTTAAAAATTCAGAGTCTTCATAGATTTTGAGAACTCTGCTTTCTTTTGAAAATCAGTTAACTACACTGGTGCTGTATCAATAGCCTGGAGTGTAGTAGCCAGTCCCCCATTTAGACAAAGCATATGCTTTCTATCCAGACTGCTTTTCACTCATTATGTTCCCTCTCTATGCCTTGGAGTTTCTGACTTCTGTCTGAGAACCCCTATGCACTGGCCTAACACCATGAGAAACCAACTCCAATCAATATGAATGTCCATATTTTCTAAAAAGGAGAACTCACCTTCACTTCTTTAGTGACGGTCTTCCTGCCAAGGTTCATGTTTTCTTCACTCTTCTAATTTGTGTCTCCACAATCTATTGATACTCTAGTTCATTTGAGTCAAATATTATGTGGGCTCTCACAGGATCTACATTTTTTAATAGGTTCTGTGTAGTTAGGGCAGGAACAAGGAAAGACTATGGTCTCTACACAGGAGAAGTTAGTAGCTCACTTAGGCAAAGTGGGAAAACAGATGGTTGAGTCAGGTTAATGTACATGAGGTGGTAAGTAGATCAAGATGGCTACTTTCACCCACTGCAGAGAGATCCATCTTGTTTGTCATGGGCCAGCGGGCTCTGCCTATGTTGAAGAGACACCTGAGCGCCGCTCTAACATTCTGTGTGGCTACACCTGACTTGGGAAAAGCAGAATGTGTGACTATATGGTCACTGAGTCTGATATCTTTGTCTGATAGTTAATATCAAAGCAAATTTCTTAAACCGCCTATTATTTTTCTGGACCCATTTGTTGTTTATTATGCTTAGCTCAAATCATGGGAAAGCTAACATTTACTTTACATTCATATTCAAAATATATTGGCATTATGGTTGCTTTTGGGTGGTCTAAATGCCTCCTCAAACTTGGACGAGGCCCACCCAGCTGTTAGGAGAGAGATTACCTTACTTCTGAATGATCAGATTTGCACTTACTGATTAATATAGGACTCTCTTCAACAGTACCCTTCAAGAAAGTTAAATTTAAAAAATATAGTATATACAGAGGGCGCCAAAAAAATATATACACATTTTAAGAAAGGAAAAAGCTGTATTAAAATTATAATAATATATACCGATAGCAAAAGACGAATACAAGTCATATGTATACATTTTTTGGCACCCCATATATACGAGTGTGTGTGTGTGTGTGCGTGTGTGTGTGTGTGTGCATGCGCGCACACACACTCATATGTACATATACAGAGAGAGAGAAAGAGAAACAAATGCGGAAACTGTAAATGTAGGAAAGATTACATTACACCATTTGAAATGGGCATCTGTCTACCCCTTGCCATGCGCAGAGTATGCCCTTGGCCATCTTACTGAGCATTTCCTTGGAGTAGAAGCATTTCCATGAAAGCTGGTCTTTCCCACTGGGCTGCACAGGCTCCCCCGCTGTTTCATGTTAACAGACAGTGGCATGAAGCACCTAGTTACGGGGCAAATCCGTTATTACTTGGGGGAAAGGAAATCATTTCAAGTAAAATAAAGGACAACACAAATTTTTAACATAATTCAAATTATGTTCCAATTTCTTAAAGTCTAATCTATTTAGTTAACATTTTAATCTGTGGCTTTTTCAAACCTAACCATATTACAGGGTGACTTAGGACTAGCAACAAAACCATCATATCATACAAAAGGATTTTTTTTCCGATGCTATTTCTAGCCTGGTTGGAAACTGGAAGCTTTAGCAATCTACCAAGACTAACTTTGCTAGGGTTTTTTGCCCAGTATTGAGGCCTGTGGCTTTGGATAAAAGTCAGAGAAGTCTGTGGTAACATCACCATACATACATTTTCATGTAAAAATATTATGAGAAAAAGGGAATGAGGGTGCAAATGTATTCAAGAAAAAAAGAAAAGGTGATTTCAGTCTTCTATAAGTTCAAATGGTTTTAGTTCTCGTCCAAAGTAACACTGCAATTGAAAGTGAAACAATTCCGTTTCCCTTAGACATACTATGTAGTCAAGGGATTCTTATGTCTACTCGTTGTGGTCATTCAGAGTCTCAGGAATAGCAAGATTAAGGAGAACACCCAGGAGAGTGGACCGTGGAAGGGAGGTCTGGGGAATTTACCCAGAATTATTGAGCCATCCCTTGAATTGGTACAGGCTTTCACAGGAAACAGAGAGAAGTGAAACCAAAATGAGAAATACAAGTCCTAGTGACAGGACTCCATACTGGAATTCACACACAGCCTCCACTGGTAAAATAAAAGCCCCTTGTACTGAGCACTGGTGCCCTTGACTTCACAAAATGGCCGTACGCTAAGAACTGACATGTAACTGAGATTTGGGGGAAGGGATTCCTACTGGGGAAACAACGGAAAGAATCCTTTATTTTGCAGGGGCACCTTTGTAAAGCAAATAATCATTTGTTAATGTGGTTATTTTGTAAGTTTGAATGTTCTTATGGTGAGATTTCTTAAAGAGGGCACAACTGTTACCACTGCTGTTTATACATCCCAGTGAGGCACTTGAAGGGCAAAGTTTATGTTTTGGTTAATTTATTATTGTTTATCTGTTTTGTGAAGATATTCTTTCTACTCTATTTATAAAACCCAGTTAAGAGCTGCTTGCTATTCATTTGGCCTCATAGCTATTGTGTAAATAAGTTTTTTGATTTTTAAGAATTTCCTTTACAGAGTATGGCCTCAAGATAAGACGACGAACACTTAAATTAGCCCTTCCTCCAATCCCAGAGTCACAGGGAGAAGTGTGTGTGGGAAGTATTCTCTGACCCGAATAGAAAACATGGGGTGGGGGGCAGGGAGGAGCTGGCAAGGCATTGATATGATTAACTAACAGGCTTTAAGGACTCGCTGTGATAGACAAATTCTGTCTTTTGGGAAAGACATGTGAAACCCACTCCTCTAAGCATTTCCTTTGGAATCATACCACAGGGCTATCTTTCTTATTTGCTTTCAGCCACAGCTGTTGACTCAAGAAGATAGTGTCAACTGTTGTCTTTTCTGTTGCAAAGCTCATTTGGCTGCTGAGCCATCTTTCAGGGCTGGGCACCTGAAGATGGACATAGAAGGGAGGACACTGGAGACTGCAGACAGACGGACAGACAGACAGGCATTCCAGAAGGCAGAGCTTTAGGATTCCGGAGCAGGTTTGGGCTTGCTTCTCCTGAGACCGTGCTATGGCTCAGTCATGACATGACTGAAACCTCATCTGTCCCAAATGAGTACCAAGGGGTGCTCTCGGATGCATTTGTTTAGTTCAGCTCACCCTCCACTATCTGATAGAATGAATAGCAGGGAAAAGTCTGTGGGAGGGGAAGACTAAAGGGATCCCCTACTTAGAAGTATTTCTTCTCCTCATTCAACATTCTCATTTGTAAAGTGCTGACAATATTATTCACCACAAGTGATATCAGAAGGGAAAATAAAACTAATGTATGCAAAAAAGCCCACCGAGGCGCTGGCCCACAGAAGACACATAACCTACTGGTGTGAGTCTGAGCCTCAGTCTTGGTGCCAGTACAAAGCCCAGGCTGTGGTGGGAAGGAAGCAGCAGCTCCAGGGCATAGTGGGGAGTCCATCATCATTTACAAACACATCAGTTCCAACAGCCACGCGGACGATCCTGTGCCCCAGTTGGCCATCCTTACTGAATCTAGTGTGCTAGTTACTAAGCTACCACGTCTCAGCTTCAAATCAATCCTTCTCTACTCCACTCAGAGGCTCTAAAAACTGCATTGTCAGCTGGTTCTCTGGGAAAGCAGCCAATGGAGAATACTAGAGGAAGACTGGAAGTGAGGAAGAGGGGAGTATGGCAGCACAGTTGGTTCCTGTCTCCAGCACATACCTGCATGGCCAGAACCAGCTGTAGTGCCCATGCCACCTCTCCCCCAGAGACAACAGCACCAGCCAGGTGGAGCCCTTTTCTCAGATGTCAGATCCATGAAAGTCTCCTCATGTTTCTAGTTCTGATAATCCCATTGTCCTCCCTGTGTTTTCCTAACCTTAGAAGAGTGACACGCGCTTTTAGCAGTCAATATTGCTGTGTGACTTTGGTGCGTCCTTTTTTTTTCCTTATTTTCTAATATTTTAACCTAAGCCTTAGAATACTTACTACTTGTATACACACCCTGAAATACCTTACTTTTTCCATGTCACAGCATATCTTATAGGTATTTGTGCAGAGATCTTTATTTCCCGTTTTCCTGTAATAGCTGCATAGTATTCCTTTATGTTGATGTACCATAACTGATTTAACTAGTCTGTTATTGTTACATATTTGGCTGATTTCAATATTTGGACAATTCAAACAATACTTCGATGAGTGACATGGATAAATTACATGCAACATACATCATTTTGCATATGTGCACATATATCTGTGGAACAAATGTTCTGAAGTGGCATTGCCCGCGTCATACTCATTTAGATATGGCCGATTTGCCCTCCATAGGGACTATCCCAATGTATATTCATGCTAACAATATATGAGAATGTCTGCTTCCTCCCAGTTTCACTGACAGTGTTATATAATAAACCTTTTCAGAGTCGATAAAATGAGTTTTTCACTGAGCTTCTGAAGTCATAGCTCTGATAGTTAAAAGATTCTCTCTTTTAGAGTCCTTAAAAATCTAGAATACTGTTTTGCTGATCCATAAACGAACTCTTCCTGCAGGCAAACAGCTCAAGCTTGCACAGGGAGCACTGTGCTTTTTTTTAGGCCCATCTACTTTGCTTTCCCAGCACAAAGGTGAAGCCTGGAATGGGGCAGCCTAGCTTTGAAGTCAAGAGCCTCAGGGTATCTCTGGATGTCAGTTTGACCTCCTCTATGGCCTTGCTTCCAGATTTCATTTCAGTATCATTCTTCAATATTTTTATTTCAGGGAATTTGATCTTATTTTGCAGGTGTGGGGACCTGAAGAAAGGTTTCATCAGGGGAGTGAATGGGGAGAACGGACTGACTGGGGAGAGGCTTGAGCCAAGGTGATTCATGATTGAGGCCTGAGGAGGGCAGTGCCGCTGCAGTGAGTGGGGGAGGGGGACACCCCAGACATGGAGAAATCAAGGCCAGCTGACAGGACAGAGGGAGATCGGAGATCTGAGGAGGAAGGGAGAAGTTACAGATGACACCATTTTAGCTTCATGTACTTGGTGAATAGTGAATAGAAAAGAAGGAGTAGGTGGGAGCTTGAAGAAGTTTTTTAATTTATATTTGTATTTTTTACTACTGTTTTTCTAATTTTTTAAATGAAAATTTTAAAACATGCACAGATGTTGAAGGAAAGGATATTGAACACTCCTAAACTTATTGCCTAAGTTAAAAAGTTATTACTTTGCCATATTTAATTTATACACATACACAGAGAGAGATGTTTGTTTTTGTAGAAACATTTGAAAGTAAGTTGCAGGCATCACAAAAATGCGTCTCTAAGTAATTCAGCATGGATCTCCCAAGAAGAGGACATTCTTTTTCATAAACATGATACCATTACCACATTTAAGAAAATTTACACTATTTCTCAAATAGTATCTAAAGTTCACGTTCAAATTTCCCACATTGTGCCCAAAATATCTTTTATAGCTGGTTGTTTCAAAACAGGATCCAATCAAGTTCCATGCATTGTATCTGGTTATCTCTTTTTTAGTTTTTTATTCTAGAACAGCCTTCATTTTCTAAACGATATTGACTTTTATTATTGATTGTATTTTTGAAGAGACCAGGCCAGTTGTTTTACAAAGGTCTCACAATCTAGATTTGCCTGATTGTTACCTTGTGGCATCATTTAACTTGTTCCTCTACCCTCACTGTTTTATGACAGAAAGTTGGGTCTGAATATTTGATTACATTCAGGTTAAACATTTTTGGCATAAATAATTCATAGGTAATGCCCTATACTTTACATTTTATCCCACCAACAGGTATATAATGTCAGATTGTTCTACAACAATTAATATCACATTTGGTCACTTGTTTAGTTAAGGTGATAGCCATAATATTTCTCCACTGTAAAGATACATTTTCCCATTTGCAGTTAGCAATTGGTTTGGGGAGTGATGTTTTGGCACCTTGCAAATATTCTATCCTTCATTATAACTTTTATTTTGGAAAGCTTACCCATGGAGTCATAATAGGAAACTGGTAGAGCTTAAGGGGTTGAGGTTTAGAAATAAGACTGGGAACCATGATATTTGAATGATGGCTGAAGCCAGTGAAGAAGATGAGGTCACCCAGAAAGAGGATACAGAGGAGAGGAGTGGGCATGGGTAGTGGAAGCAGAGCCAGCAAAGAAACCAGGAAAATAAAAACCCTGAACAAGAATATGAGCACACGAGTTTGGGAGATAAAAGTTTCAAGTTGGGGGTGGCAGGTTAAGTAGAGGGGCAACAACATTAAACCCTGTTGGAGGTCTCATAAGCTGAGACCTAGAAGGAAGTTATGGGGTATGGAAAACTACCAGAAGATTCTTTTTTTTGTTTTTTAGATTTTATTGGGGAGTTGGGGGAGGGGGAACAGCGTTGGGGAATCAGGGAAGGGAAACAGACAAGTTGCTGTCCTTTTGTTCTTCAGTCTAGTTGCGGAGGACGTCGCTTCACTGGCCAATGTTGGTATTATCATTGAGCTTTTCCTGGGTGAGTCGGTCCCTCACCGGCCTTTGGACAGCTGCTCATGGCGGCTCACGGCTGGCTGCCAGCCACTCATGGTAGCTTATGGCAGCCCACTGCAGCCCCACTGCAGCCTACGCCATCGCAGGAGACTCACGGCAGCCCAGCTCGAGCTGTTGTTCACCATCTTAGCTGTAGAGGGCGCAGTGTCACTGGCCCTCCTGTGCCATCCGAACCGGTGCCCTGCTGCTCAGAGCTGGCGTCCCAAGCCAGCTCTTAACCAACGCGCCACTCGGCTGGCCCCCAAAAGATTCTTAATAGGTTGTTGAGGACAGAATCAGCTTGACCATGAAGGCAAGGTCTGAATAAGACAAAGGCCACCTCTTTTCAAGAAGCTGGATGTGGGACAGAGAGAGTAGAATGTGGGACTTCAGCAATAAGGAAATGTGGTCATGGAGAAGACTTTATTTTGCTTGCTTGTTCATTTGTAAGAGGCAGTATATTTGATCCTATATTTGAGGACCAAAGGTAAGGAACCAGTAGAGAAGGAGAGGACTACAGAGGTAAAGGGATGATTTATAGCTCATGGTGCTGACAGAGAGAGGAAGGGACGCGATCCAGGACACAGGTGTTGTTCCTCTGGAAAGAATTGTCCCCTGCAAGGTAAAAGTAGTCAGTAAGGATGGGGAAAATGTTTGAATATGTTGGGGAGGGAAGATGGAGGATTTCTTGCCTAATGATCTTGATTTCCTCAGTGAGGAAGTAGGTTATCTCAACTTCCAAGACAGCAGACATGGGGGTTCAGGACTTTGAAGAGAGTGGGGCATTTTGAACAGCTGCTGCTGGGAATAGGAAAGGGAGCCCCCACATGCCCATGTGATAGCAGGGAAGAAGACTGTGAAAAGGCCACCAAAAATGTAAATGAAAGGTCTGCTCCTTACACATCTGTAGCTCATTAAGAAGATCAGAACTTCCTAAAGGGTCCTCATCTGAATACATCTGCCTCTGCTGTAGGTTTAAAGGGTGGTGTCAGTGGCCCCTGGAAGTCAGTGGCCCCACCCTGTCTGACACACACACCTCAGATGGACAGCCCTCCTGCCCTTCACACAGGGCCAGGGAGACGCTCAAGTCAGACTCACAGAGACCCATTGTGACATGTCAGAACCCACAGAAAATGTTCCTCCTGTGCATTATTTATGACTTTCCTGCATTTATATAATATCCAGCTTCCTGAAAGTAATTTGTTTTGGATTGTGTAGAGCTGGGCAGCACATCAAAGGTATGCTAAGCAGTGGTAATAAAACATTGAGGTTTATGGTCACTGAGGTATTGAATATCACTCATAAATTACAGGGTGAGTATTTTAAATGAGCTATGGCTCAGAGAACAGTAGGCGCCCCATCTCTGCTCATATTAATTGCCACTGCCTGCCTTATTAATTATCAATAGTCCCCAAGGCTCTGCTGTTGTTGTCTTTTTAAGGAGCCGTTCTCTGCTCTTTCTCTGGTTCTGTGAATGTGTGCACGCACGCAAGTGGATGTGTTGTGAGCATAAGCTGGCATTAAGCATAAGGAAAATGTGAGGATACTTTAGAATACTGGGGAGTCTGATAGCCTTTCATTTAAAAACCAAATATCCCTCCACGTGAACCACTGGCACTCTGGTTGCTGTTTCCTTACAAGGCATTCTGCTTACTGCTGTGGACTCCAAGCTGCAAAGTCAGGATAGCACAGATGTATTTCTCTTCAGGGTCTGATCAGTTTGACTTTCTGGTTCTAAAATATAATACTGTCCCTTCTCTGCCAAATTGCATCCCATTGGCTTTTAGCTAAATTTCACAGGCTCCCTTTCAGTTTGAACTCTCTAGTCTGCACTCACCTACACCATTGCTTAATCATCATAGTCTCCAAGTTCCTACTTCTCTCCTCTGCAAGCTTCTATGTGCTTCTTCTCAGGCGAGTTCCTTTAGATTTTTATGTTTAATGATCCAATCTAGAAATTACCAAGGAGTCCCAGAGGACACCCAAGCCCCAAACTTGGAAAGGGGCTGGTGTTTTAGAAGAGCTAAATGGTTCATACTTTGGGAATTTAATAATTTCATAGAGATGCCCCCGGCTCAGAGTCACCCCAAGCATATGGAACCTTGGGGGACTCCCCAGCTTTGCATAGTGGAAGCTGAGAGCTGCAACAGGCCATTGAGAGGTTTAGGAAGTAGGTGGTTGAGGCATATGAGGTCTAACAATTAAGTTTGCAAACTTGTTGCAATGATGCTGTTAAACTTTTTTGATATTAGAGGGATTAATCATTATGAATTTGTACCAACTGGACAAGCAGTTAGCCAAGTTTACTACCTGGAAGTGCTGAAAAGGCTGCATGAAAAAGTTAGACTAAAACAACCTGAGCTTTTCACCAACAATTCATAGTTCTTGCATCACGACAATGCACCAGCTCACANGGCACTGTCTGTGAGGGAGTTTTTAGCCAGTAAACAAATAACTGTATTGGAACACCCTCCCTACTCACCTGATCTGCCCCCCAGTGACTTCTTTCTTTACCTGAAAATAAAGGAAATATTGAAAGGAAGACATTTTGATGACATTCAGAACATCAAGGGTAATACGATGACAGCCCTGATGGCCATTCCAGGAAAAGAGTTCCAAAATTGCTTTGAAGGGTGGACTAGACACTGACATCAGTGCATAGCTTCCCAAGTGGAGTACTTCAAAGGTGACAATAGTGATATTCGGCAATGAGATAGGTAGCACTTTTTCTAGGATGAGTTCGCGAACTTAATTGTCCAACCTGTGTAAATCGACTAGACTCCTGTTATTAAGTGGCCTTGACTCTTGCTGGTCAACATACACCTTTCACTGAAAGCTAGCTCTGTGTGGCTACCTTTGTCCAATAGGGCCACTCTATACTTGTTTAGTTTTATTTCAATCATATGAAAAGAAGAATCCCAGAGAGAAAATGTAGTTTGTTAGTACCACAGGTTAGAACTGCCCTGTGCAATATGGAAGCCAAGGGCCACATGTGGTTAGTGAGCTCTTGAAATGTGGTGAGTGAGACTAAGAGACAGAATTTGTCATTTTACTTAATTTCAGTTAATTAAAATTTAAATTTAAAAACCAGTACTCAATTTAATTAGAAAACTTTTATGCATGTTAGAAACAATTTCAGTGTGTGGCTCTACCTTTGCAACTCTAAATTTTATGAAATCTAAATGCAGAGCAAGTATGTCTAATGACAATTTAGCAACCAAATAGAGATACACTCTAAGTGTACAGTGTACACCAGCTTTTAAAGATGTAGTATAAAAAATATTTAAAATACCTTATTAAAATTTGTATTGATTACATATACAATGTTTTGAATGTGTTTAGTTAAATACAATTTATTATCAAATTTATTTATTAATAAAAAAATTATTATAAAAATATTATCAAAATTAATTCCACCTGTTAATTTTTTAAATGTGGCTACTAGGAAAATTTTAATTAAATATGTGGCTCACATTATGTTTCTATTGGACAGCTCCAGGTTAGAACAAATGTTTCTTGGAGGGATATGGGGACCCATGGAGCCCATTCCCACTAAATTCTATAGAAATCTTGTTTTTGTTTTTTGTTTGTTTGTTTTTTTTTTAAGCTGAGCCATCCTGCTACCTGTTGGCAGCTCAGCGGCTGCTCAGCGGCAGCTCAGCGGCTGCTCAGCGGCTGCTCAGCGGCTGCTCAGCGGCTGCTCAGCTCGGGCTGGACTCGAACCGCTGTTGCTCAGAGCTCAAACTCTTGAGCGAGCTCTTAACCAACTGAGCCACTCGGCCGGCCCTTATAGAAAATCTTGATTGTAGCAATTACTT
The DNA here is from genome assembly GCF_001890085.2 of Hipposideros armiger. Taxonomy (NCBI): domain Eukaryota; kingdom Metazoa; phylum Chordata; class Mammalia; order Chiroptera; family Hipposideridae; genus Hipposideros; species Hipposideros armiger. Next base: position 1,865,260 of record NW_017731376.1, on the reverse strand, counting down.
GGTACTGGCAGGGTGAAAGTTTTCAAGAAAGTGCTGAAATACTAATTTAAGGGAAACCACCAAAACTGGGAATTCAGACTCTACATGCAGATTGTTTGAATTGCTTTATATTAATTAAGACCAGTCATAATCTTGTGAATATTTTAAATTTTATGTAAATGACATTTTTCCTGTGTGCTTCCAAAGACGTTTTTTTTTCTTGGTCCTGAACATTGTGTTTTATGAGAGCTATCAATAGCGATACAGAGTGATACTTGTAGCTCTAGTCAACTCAATTTTACTGCTGTGTAGTGCACAGTATTCCATTATATGAACATACCGCAGTTTATTTACTAACTTCCTTTTGATGGACATTTAGATTGTTTCCACCATTTAGGTTGTTTCTCACCATTGCAAACAAATAATGCTATGAATGTTCTTGTTCACATTTCATTGTTCACATACGCAAGAGTTTCTCTAGTGTGTAAGTCTGGAACGGAAAGGTTGAGCCTTAGTGTACACATATCTTCAACCTTACTAGATCGTATTAAATTATTTTCCGGGAGTTGTATCGATTTATACTCCCAACAGTAGTGTTACTTCACTCTCTTGTCCACATGTGGTATTCTTTAAATAAAAATGTTTTGCAACCTAAAGTGTGAAACAGTGTCTCTTTACTGTTTAATTTGCATTTCTCTGGGCATCTTTTCATATTTATTGAATAGTCAGGCTTCTTTTCTGACAAGTTTTTTCATAACTATTGTCCATTTTTCTAGTTGGTTAATTTGCTTTTTCATATGAAGGACTCTTCCGCCAGTCATCTTGAAGCGGATATGTAGGTGACAGCTGAACTGTTCAATAGCTCATCGTTGCTCCTTTTTCTATACTTGTTTTTCCTTCTTTTTAAATGATTGTCTGTTAAGTTTGTCAACTGAGATCAAAGAAGGACCTCCCCCTTGTAAACTCCCCACCCACTTCTGTTGTTTTTGATAAGTACAAGGAGTGGAGTGAGAGGGACCCTGCAGTAGGATCCTGCAGCAGTGAGCCCTGAAGACTAGGAGACAGGACAAAACAAGGCCATCTCTTTCTTCACCATAGTTGACAGCCATCCTGATGTGTTCTTCCTATATCAAGCACAAAAGCTGCTCTGTGCAAGAGAAAAAAAAGATAAAAAATTACCACATTTAGTACATGTAAGTATTCAGAAAGTTCCACTGAGACTAGAATTAGATAAGAAAAATGAAATAATTTGAAGATTCCAAAATTACCACTCGTTTAAAGTAGTAAGGAAAACTTAGTCTGAAGACAGCACAAACACTTTTAAAAGCATCCCTTAAATACATGGCTAAATATCAGGCTACGTCCACGGGACTACAGTGTTTAAGCTAACAATAAGACACAAAGCTCTCTTGATAATTCTAACTTAGGTCTTCATAGACACTTGTGAATCAGTCTTTGAAAGCTTTTCTGTGGCCTGTAACAGCTTTTGTTTCTTAGGACACTTGGTATCATAAGTATAGATATGGTTATTAAATGTTAATAATGATACCTAGTGTTTATACAACACCTTTCATAAAAGAACCTCAAAGAACTGGGCAAACATTAACTCACTAATTCCCATAACAGCCATGAGGCAAGAGTTTTTATATTCATTTTACTGATGAAGGAACTGAGGCACAAAGCACTTAAATAACTTAACTTACTGAAGATCACATGGGACGTTAAAATTTTAGCTGAGAATAGGTCTAGATGTCATGTTTTCTGTTCATGTTTGTCTGAAAAGTTTCTACTTGTTTTCTGAGATTTGTGAGTGTTTTTCTTCCCCCCCCTTCTGTTTTCTTCTGGTGAGTTGTGTAAAATAAACAATTATGAAGGGAGAAATTTTTTAGTGCTTCAAAGCGAATTTCCAGAGGGCAACACAATGCCATATAATTTTGGAGATATGTTTATTGAACAAAAGAAGACTGAAAGATTATACAAGATGTACCACTGGTTTCTGATAAAAGAGCTCTCAAGTCATTCCCTAAAATAAGTTGCCTCTCATTTCTTTTTTTCTAAAATAAGTTGCCTCTCATTTTCTTAGTGAATTCTACCATCTCAACTGGTACTTCTATCAGTCCCTTTCTATGTATAATAATAAGATTCAGACATTCTTCTTTCTGTTTGGTGAGTTCTGGGGACTCTCATTAGTTCACTTGCAGCCCATTTTATTAGATTCTGAATTTCATTTTATATTGAACTGACCTCTGCCTCATTGGACTTAGTCTTGCCCTCTGGCATGGTACAAAACGAAATTAACCCCCCTTCAACATGACAGACCTTCATAGCCTTGGATCCAGATCTTTGGTTTTCCTCAAGCCTTTTCCCTGTAACAATCAGAATTTGGGTAACTGTAACTCATATGTTGCTGTGTCTACATATATCCCACCATGTTCTCCCTACCTGACACACTCCAGTTGTTCAAGGTCTCTCTTCAAATGTGGTACTCCAAACTAAACATATTCCAGATGTGGTTTGTTCCCACTGACCACACCATAGTTCTTCCTTTACTTCTGTTGTAGTTGAATCTTCCTTTAGCCTTTTCTTCTTCAGGTAAAAAAACAAAACAAAACAAAAAAGCAAAAATAACCCAATTTACATTGTCATTTCTTACAGATTTGGTCATCAAATTTAAATAATTTCTATGTCTATTTCCTAATTCTCTTTTTATAATGTCTTTCTAAACTTAATAGAAGTGGATACCATCAAATAACACTTTTAAGTTGATTGAAAATGGTGAGCTTCAATTTAAGTAAATCAAGGTTTTTCTTAATCGGCTATTAGACTGTAACTTTAGTAGATGTGCCTGAAAATTTGGGTGTTCATTCAATTTTGTCATGCAGGTTATATGTGAAACACAGCAGTGGGATTTACTGCTTATCTTTAGAATAAAAATTGTGTGTGTGTGTGTATGTGTGTGTGTGTTTCTGATTACAAAAGAAATGAAATTGAGCACAGTAGTCAATAACCCAGGTTCTGGAATCATACACATGGGTTTGAATTTGGCCCTACCCTTTATGAATCATTGGGGAAATTTATCTAAACCCTTTAAACTTTAGTTTCTTCATGTGTAAAGTGAGAATAATAATCGGACCACTTTTGTAGGATTATCATGAAGGTATTATGTAATAATGAACGTAAAAGACAGTATGAAAGCTGACACAGAGAAAGCCCTCAATAAATATAAACTATTTTAATTGTGGAAATTGATTGAACATACAGAAAGGATGACAAAAGAAAATAAAAGTCACCTGTAATCTCCAGCTTATTCTAGAAATAACTACTGGTGACATTTAGAATATATTCTTCAACATTTTCTATACTTTTGCTACTCCTGAGCAGAAGGAGTTCTTGTAGGACAAACAAAACTGTGAAAACTAGCACTGAAAATTTTAATATATCATTGATAAGTACTAAAACAATAATAATGGAAATATTATGATAGACTTAGCTTAGAACTATAAGAAATACACACATATATTTTTATGTCATTGAATCAGAAATTGTCTAAAATAATACATAATGGATAAGATACTCTGTCTTTTATAAAAGTAAACCAGAAGTGGACATCATTGATACAATGGGCATGGTTAAGGAAAGCCTCTCAAAACATCCACACACGTACCCCTGTCTCCTGGGAAGGTAGATATACGTCAAGACCAAAGAGCATCAGGTAAATTGTGGTTCTCAGAATTTTCTGTGATCTCACACAACCAAATTAGAGATGTATCAAGTTTCGGTGATAGTACAAAAGTAGTACTTTGAAACTAGTAATCTCACCAGGAGATTTACATTCCGATAGCAGTTGCTTCAAAATTACTTACCAAATTTTCTTACAGGATTTGACTTATTGATAGATGTAAACTTGCATTCAATTGGTTTCTTTCTTTCCCCTAACATTTCCTTCCCATAACGTGGCCTATGGGGAAAAGGGTCTATGGTTTCCAAGGCAATATTATTTTTGACTTCTCTGCTGCACCTGACACGTGTGAGAGCATCACTGGACATGGGACCACACTTATTCACTAGGAGGGAGCCTCCACTTTCATTTCACACCCTCTTTGCACAGCCTCCTACAACTGCTAATATCCAGCCATTACCGCTGCAGGGCTGGATTCCCGCCAAAGTGGGAGACTCCGAGCACCAGGACTCTGAGGCAACCTTTACCAGCCCTTTCTCAACCCCCCTGAGCCACCCCATTCCCATGTAATAAAACATAATAAAACTTCTAAACCAGGTGCTGACACCAAGCCAGGCTCTTGCCCTCTTTGGCTTCTCAGCCACAGGTTCGGCCAACATCTCAGAGGCAGAAAGCACACCAGACAGTCCTGGGAGCTTCGAAGGCCTCCCAAGGCTTGACCAGGCGCCAGGCCAGAAGAAAGTGGGGCCAGCAGGGCACAGGGAGGCAAGCAGAGCTTGAGACACCACCGTGTTTTCTGGCAGAGCGATATCTGCAGAGGCAGATGGCGCGGAGACTGTGTGAAGAGCAGCCCATGACAGACCTAGAGGGTGTGGGCTCTGTGAGTCATGCCGACAGGTGTGTTATTATCGAAGTGATGTCGGGGGTCTGGAATGTGACTTAAAAGGCAGTAATGAGACATTATCCATAAACATATTAACTGCTTCAAGTAACATGGCACTCACGAGTGAAGGAGGCAACCCCATTCTTATGAAATCTCTGCTTTCTGGCCACAGTGAGCAAATAGATGTGATGGATGAGCAGAAAAAGTAAGTGAAAGGGACAGGATGCCACTTCTTTCTGGAGAAAGCTGCATCTGTCTTACTCTACATTTCTCACCTGCCCCATTTTCCCATCATAATTCCTCTGACTATTTTAAACAGCCTTTCCGTATTTAATATCCTGTTAGTGCTTAAGAAAGTCTTCCCCTTTCTTGCCATCCTGACCTAGCATGTCAAGCTTCCTCTTGCTTGAAATATTATTTGACTGCACATTAGAGAGCAAGGGGTCTCTCATTGTTCCCTGCTTGTTCCTGTCTTTCAGGATCGTAACGGATGTGTTTATAATCCACTCTGCAGGTACAGAGACCTCCACCTGGGGCCACCGTATCCGGCGTTACAAGTCCTGACTGTAACTCAGTGAGGTGAGTTAGTGATTGTCCCCAAGGCTGGCCGCCACTAGCAACTGTAGCTTAGACCAGGCTCTTCTGAACTGTTCCAAGCCCGGTTCTATGTCAACAGGCAACCTCATCTGAGTGCCCCTCAGACACCCTAGTGAACATTTTATCATCATCAAAATCACCTTGGCAAAGACAGACTCGAGGTAGCCCTGAGCAACCTGACCTGTAAATAGGATGATTACCCATTCCAACATTTGTCATGTGTGTTTCTACCTCCTGTTTCCTTGCCTATAGAATTAGGATAGTTTGCAATCTGAAACCTGCTTCACCTTGTTTCTACTTGACTTTTAACAGTATTATTATCATCAGTGGTAATACTAATAACAGTACCTATATTTACTCATACCTGTTGCTTTTTCATGTTTGTAGATATTGTATATTATCTCATTATTATTGTTTCATGATAACTTTATAGACAGTTGATTTATTTTTGAGAAAATTCAGTATATGATTAAAGAGTGTCAATATACATCTTAAGATTTTAATTTACTCTCTTCATATAAGATATTAGACTCTGTTTCCATATAATACATTAGATGCTGTCTTCATACATTAGCTGAAATTTTGGCTAACATCTGATTATGAGACTAGTTTTTTCCAAACATAACTTTGCTTAACTAAAGGCTTTTTCCTGATGAGAAGAAAAGAGGAAAACCCTAACATTCATTAACATAGCAAGCACCTCTTCATAGCTGATCTCACTGAGTTCTCCATTAATCCTAAGAAGTAGCTCTTGTTATGTCTGTATTATAGACATGAACTTGGCAATATTGCCCAAGGTCACAAAGCTAATAAGTGGCAGATGCAGAATTTAAATTCAGAATTTAAAGTTCTGTCTAATTCAAAATATTCCAATAATGAAACTGAATTTCTGATGTTAAATGCAAGCCTTCTCGAATCTCAAAATAATAAGTATTCAGCATTTTATCTTATTCGGCAAAACCAAATAAATCATATGAAACCCAATCATGAAGACAGAGTCCATGGGTTAGAAATAATCTTGTAAAAAGAAACTACTGCACAGAAAATACAACTTGTAAACTTAATTATTTACTAGGGACACTTGATTTTCAATTATATCATATAAAGGATAAGGAAGAAATACATCTAAGTTACTAGGATAATGTCAGTGTTAATAAAGGGCTTTCTATGACTACATAATTTAAATATTTTAGCTTACGTTTTCTAAATGATTCACCTATATTTATAACCTAATTTTAGACTCACAATCTGAGATTTTGTTAGCTAAATCATTTCTGCTTCCAGATAATAGCCATTTCTGTACAGGTGACATAAATGTAGACAAATGTCCTGCAAATGCTAACTACCTTTATGCTTTATGCTTGCTTCTGCCACATCATAATTTGGCAGAAATGGAAATCTACCAAGTATGGATTTTAGATGAAAAAATTAGCTGGAAATCAAGCTCAAGCTGTAAAGGAACACTCCTAATAGCCCTTGACCTTGTGTAGTGGGCATCTGTTGTTTGTGGCCTGGGAAAGATCATTAGACCTTTCTGTACCTCAGTTTCCACACTTGGAAGATAGAACCAGATAGTACTTACTACAGATCCTTACATGTCAAACCTCCATGATTCTATGGTTCACAGCAAGGTCATAGGCTAAATCCCACTCTTGCTTCTCTGTGTAACTGCTGTTTGGGACTTCTCAGAACCCCTTTCCCCTTTCAGTAACAGCTCCTGCCCTCGTTCTTGTTTTGGCAAACTGCCCCTCTCTCCCAACCACCCCAACAGCCACTTGTGTTGTCGTTCTGGTATGGCAGCTGTTTAGCAGACTCCACCCTCCTGAGCACAGAGATGAGCCAGTGGTACAGGTATAATGCAAGTAGGGCCAACCCAAGCCTTTCTTTGAGATTTTCCACATAGCAGCTGGCAGTGATATATCATTCCCCTTTGGAGCTCTAGCCATAAGGATGTGGCCCCAGAGCAGCCTGTCCTCATGTCCTTTACCATGTGAAGGAGCTAGTGAGCAAGAGGCCAGGCCTGAGGCAGAAGCCAAGATGAGAGAAGGGAAGAAGACATAGTCTTGATGGTTTTCAAGTCCCTGGACCTCGATGACACTGAGGTCAGTTCCATAGTTACCTTCCTGTGATTTGGTTATGGGGATCTATAATGACCACTTCTTTGCTTCAGTCTTATAAGTTTGGAGTCTCTGTCAAAAGAGCCCTAAGCAACACAATTCTCCCCTTTCCCCCAATTGCCATTATACTATGTTTCAATTCAGTTCAATTTTGTAAAAATAGTTTTTATGACTCTGACAGCTTGACCAATCACCACTCACTTACATCAGTGCTGTAAAGTGCCAGGATTTCAACGTTTGAGCATTGACTTCTAAGAGACGGATACCTTTAATCATGAGCTAAATAAATCTTTTCCTCTACAAGAACATCTGAGACCTTCTTTAGTACCCTGCTTTTCCAAAAAAGGAAATCAAGCAAGAAGAAAATGTCAAATTACTAAGTCACCGGATAGAACTTCTAGAATGAAATGTAAGGGTGGGGAACATTCTCTGTCCTGCAGGATTTGACACTAGAGTGAAAGGTAGTAGGACCCTGTCCTGGTGGTGATTTTCTGATGAACCCTGGAAAAATCACTGAGTAGTACAGTCTATGTGAACACCCGGATCCAGCCCAGAGCAGCCTTGGCTCCCTATTGCAGGGAAACTGGGGATGCATGTGGCAGGGGGTGGGGGAGGAGTAGTTCAATCCCTCCAGCTGTACAGTCAGTCATTCACTGCATAACAACATTTCGGCCAACAAGGGACCACATATTAGACAATGGTCTCATAAGATTATAATGGAGTTGAAAATTTCCTACCGCCTAGTGATGTCATAGCCATCCTAACATCATAGCACAACCCATTAATCATGTGTTGTTGGTGGTGCTGGTGTAGACACAAGTACTGCACTGCCAGTCGTATAAAAGTATAGCACATACAATTATGTACAGTACATAATATTTGATAGTGATAATAAACAACTATGTTGCTGGGTTTTGTATTTACTATATTATGCTTTACTTTTTTTCATTATTTTAGAGCACATTCTTTCTACTTCTATATATATAAAAAAAAAGTTCTCTGTAAAACATCACATCATGTTACACTGGCATCAGCCTCATATATCATGTTTACCATGTCTTTTGAGTGCATCGTTTTCTCTTGGGCTTGATTTAATCTCATGTTGTTTTGTTCATCATTGCCCTTAAGCATACAAAATCCACTGCTAATGTTGCCAGTAAGAAACTACTTCGAGTGATTGACCTGGAAACAAAATTAAAAGCAACTAAGGTCTATGAAGGTGGAAAATCTGTGATGGGCTATTGCTCCCCAGTCAGGCTTGTCCCATTCCATCATAGCTATGATCTTGAAGAAAAAAACCAAAGAAATGGAAGCGGTTAAAGAATCTGCTTCATTAAAGGCAACAAGACTAACAAAAATGTGAGAAGGGCCTATATCAGACCTGGAGAAAAGTCTAATGGTCTGGATTGAAGACCAGACAGAGGGGGCATATCCCTCTCAGCACCATGAGAATCACAGCCAAAGCAAAAAGTTTGTGATGTTGAAAGAAAAGGCTGGACCCAACTATGATGTTGAATTTTCTGCTAGCTCTGGGTGGTTTAAACAATTCAAGAACCATTATTGGGCCAGCCAAGTGGCTCAGTTGGTTAAGAGCTTGCTCAAGAGTTCGAGCTCTAAGCAACAGCGGTTCGGTTCCCGGCCCAAGCTGAGCAGCCGCTGAGCTGCCAACCGGTGGCAGGATGGCTCAGCTCAAAAAAAAAAAAAAAGAACCATTATTCATTACATGATAAATAAGTGAATAGTGAGTCTGGGAGTGCTGGTGTGAAGGCAACTGAAGAATTTTTGGAAACTGGATAAGCTGATTATGGAGGAAAAATTACTTGCTAGAGCAAATATTTAATATGAATGAAACTTCTCTATTCTTGATACTGATGCCTGAAAGGACTTTCATTCATAAGAAGGCAATGTCAATGCCAGGTTTCAAGGCTTTTAAGGACAGGATAACAGTCTTGCTTGGGGGCCATGTTGCAGGCTACCAGCTAAAACTTTTTGTGATCTTGGCACAATGAGAACCCGAAGGCCTCCAAGTATATCAATAAGTACACACTTCCAGTGTACTACAAGAACAATAAGAAGTCATGGATGACCCAGCTCCTCTTCCAAGATGCTCTCCTGAATTGCTGTGCCAGCAAAATGGAGAATACTGTTTGAAGAATAACATACATTTCAGGACTTTTTTTATTGCTGATAATGATTTGGAGCATCCCTGTTTTATTGGTGAGCTTCATCCCAAAATCAAAGTGGTGTTTCTCCCTGCAAACACCACCTCTTTGGATCAGGAGTTATAGCAGCTTTTAAAGCCTACGACCTGAGGAGGACCTTTGCCTGGCAGGATTGCTGTGACTGAGGATGACACTGAGAAGACACTGATGCAGTTCTGGAAGGATTTCATTTGTGACTGCATCAAGAACCTTGCTTGGGCTTGGGGTAATGTCACCAGGAGTGTATGAATGGCATCTGGAAGAAGACACTCAAGGTGTTGGTCCGTGACTTCAAAGGATTTGCCAGGGATGAGGGGGGTTGCAAAAACCAACAAGGCTGTGGATGAGATGGCAAACAACTTGAACCTGGCCATAGATGAAGATGACATTGAGCTTCTAGAGGTGGTTCCCGAAGAGTTGACTACTGCGTTGTTGGAACAGGAACATACCTAGAGCTGAAGAAGAGACAAGAGAGAAGGAAACTGCAGGGGAAGAAAAAGAACAAGAGCCCTCTCTCCCCCAAGAAAATTCACAGTGAAGTATTTAGCAGAAGTTTTTGCGGACCTCAACACGCTCATTAAAATGTTTAAAACATGGACCCCAAACCAAAAGGTTTTCATTAATAGAGAGGAATGTTCATGGTACATTATCTGCTTACAAGCAGATCTCTGATGAAAAGGAGAAACAAACAAAGAAAACCACCATGGACATATTTCTGAAAAGAGTGACACCTCCTCAAGAAGAGCCTCAGGCAGTTCCTTCAGGAGGTTTTCTATAATAGAAGAAGGCTTTGTTATCAGAGGAGATGACAGCTTCGTGGGTGTTATTGCCCCTGAAGACCTTCCAGCGGGACAAGATGTGGAGGCGGGAGATAGTGATATTTATGGTCTTGACCCTGTGTAGGCCTAGACTAATGTGTGTGTTTGTGTCTCAGTTTTTAACAAAAAAAAATTAAGAGTAAAAAATAAATAAATAAAATTTTAAAAATAGAAAAAAAGCTTACAGAATAAAGATATAGAGAAAGAAAATATTTTGTACAGTTGTACAATGAGTTTGTGTTTTAAGCTAAGTGTATTACAACAGTCAAAAGATTAAAAATTTTAAAAGTTTACAAAATAAAAAAGTTACAGTAAATAAGGTTAATTTATTATTGAAGAAAGAAAAAGAAAAATTTTTTTTTATAATTTTAGTGTAGCTTCAAGGGTACAGTGTTTATGAAGTCTACAGCAGTAGTATAGCAATGTCCTAGGCCTTCACATTCACTCACCACTCACTGACCCACCCAGAGCAGCTTCCAGTCCTGCAAGCTCCATTCATGGGAAGTGCCCTATACATGTGTACCATTTTTTGTCTTTTATACTGTATTTTTACTGTACCTTTTCTGTGTTTAGTAACACAAATACTTACCATTGTGTTACACTTGCCTACAGTACTCAGGATACTAACATGCTGCATAGGCTCATAGCCTAGGAGCAATAGGCTACACCACATAGCCTAGGTGTGTAGTGGGCTAAACCATCTAGATATGTGTAAGTTCACCCTATGATGTTTTCACACTGACAAATTTGCCCAACAATGCATTTCTCAGAATGTATCCCTGTTGTTACATGACACGTGACTGTATAGAGCATACATAGGGACAGTTAGTCTAATGACAAGAGAAGAAAACCATGTACAAAAACGCCAATGGATAGCTTACATGTAGGCTAGGAAGAGAGGTCTTTTTGCCTCACTAGTAAGAACAATAGAAAACCCAAAGGAAACCTCCAAGCCTGTGTTTGGTGCATGGCAGAACTTGTGAAAGACACAAAATCCTGTGAGTGCCTGAGAGCACAGACCCAGTCTACATGTGGGGGAAGATGGCTCCTGAGAGAGAAAACCAACTAAGCCACTCTCCACCACAGATATTCAAAGATAAACACGGTTGTTTTCCATTTTAAGTACAACTTAGTTGCTTTAAATACAAGGAAGCCTGAACCCACTCTGCCAGATGACATGCATAATTCTCAAGGCTTCAACTTCCTCTTTCCTTCTCATACCATTACAGGAAGAGGGGTGTGTAGGCTCATAGTTGGGATTTGAATCATACAAATATAATTACCACTGCAACATACTAATAATGTTTTAGGAATTAAAGCTTTGACACAGCCACAAAGGATTGTATAGTAAGTTACTCTAAGCACCACAATTTTGGTTATTGTAAATTAAACACTGACGGGTTTATAGGATGGAGCATGCTTTCTATATGTTATTGGTGCCTCATCCTTTTCTCCGTTGCCTTAAGCATTTTCTAAAGTTACGCTTTAGTGCAGGGAGGTACCATGGAAACGATCTGGCCTTACCTTCTTGTCTACTGAAGACCAGTCACTAAGGCTCAAATAGATGCCTTGCTCAGGGTCACCGAGGCTGTTAATGGCAGAGCCATAGCTAGAAGCCAGGTCTCTAGAAGACCAGGTCGTGACTCAAACCAATGGCTCCATGAGCTCCTCTATGGGTGACAGTATCCTGACAGGAGAGTTTATAAGAGGAAGTAAAAGGAACAAGCAACCAACTCAAACTGGCCAGAATGGAATTGAGTGAGCATGTCTATACTGTGACAAGATGAAATGTTTACTCAATTGAATGTGACCAGAGACTTTAATAGTAGTTCACATCTACATAATACCTTTCATCTGTAAGTTCTCAAAATACCGTAATACTAGTATGATTAACTCAATTTTATGGATGGGGAAACTGAGGCACTGGGTGGAATTAAAAACTTGCCCAAAGTTACACAGAGGAGCAAGAGTGGGACATAACCTATGACCTTACTTTGAGCCATAGGATCATAGAGGTTTGAAACGTGAGTCCATAGTAAGTGTCTAGTTCTACCCTCTGTGTGGAGACTGAGGTGCAGAAAGGCCTAATGATCTGCCCAAGGTCACAAAGCTGCAATAAAATCCAGGCCCCCTGAATCCCAGTGCTGGGCTCTTTTCCCCTCATTTCCATGGTCTGGATATGGTCCTGCTCTGGAGCTCTATGAAGAGCTCCAGAAGGGACTTCCTACTGAGGCCTTCTAGCTGTCTAGCTGCAAGGTCATGCTTCTTCTCTCATTCCCCCACAAAGGATGATCAGCTCAAGATGACCTGCCCTTCCTGGCTGCGAAGACCCAGTATAAGACCCAGAGTGAGAATAATGCGCTGGTTCTTGAAGACCATCCAACAGTCCTCGTTTCTACCGATGAGTGGCATCTCCCAGACTTGTAAGCTATACTCAATGCCACAGAGGTTGTCAGTCATCATACTGGAGGTCCAGTAGTAGCCAAAATGGGCTAGCAGCATTTGCTGGCTACAGACCAGACTTGTTGGTGCCATTAGATTCTAAATGGTGTCTTTTTCATCTTGAAGACACTTAGGATTCTTCCCTTTGCAGGATACCCATAAGCAAAGAACATCCTCATATTTTTCCTTTAGATATTATTTTGGCAACTGCAAGAGATGGCAACTCTGCTGCTATTGAAAAATCTGCTCCACATCAAAGCCACCCTTTCTTTTCACCAGACTCACAGAACTTTTCATTCCCAGCCCTCCTGAATGCTCCAAATGCCACCAGTGTTGACATTTTTATCCAGCCTACACGTCTCTTCCTGCTCAAGAACCATATGCCCTATCACGTTAGTCATGTGGCGAACACACCCTACTTCCTTCCTTTTTTCTGGCTCTTCTGGCCTCAGTTACACCCATCCTGGCTGGGGGTACAGTAGGGAACATTTAAAAATATCGGTCCTTGCCAATGCGCTCTGACATGGTTCCCCTGTTCAGGACTGAAAACACTTCAGCCACTTGGTGGCCCAAGAGCCACCAGTGTTCCTCACTGCTAATTCCTTTGTGTCAAGTATCTCAATAAATGTTCCCTGCTGGTGACAATTGTGGAACTTGTGTCATCTAAGTCTACTTTTACTGTTCTTGTTTTTAGTGAAAAGAGTCAGGAAGTAAGGTGGTGATGATTGGGCTTGGAAAGGAGGTAGAAACCAAAGAGGTTGTAATCCATGTCTTGTGTCAAAGTAAAGATAGAAACCCTAGTCTACTCATGACATTGGGTGGGAAAAAAGCAACAGCCATATTCAGGGTAGAAAAGCCATTAACAGTCCCCGTCTCTGATCTTACTAAACTATGGGGGAGTGAATTTTCCAAAGAATTCTTCATTCTTTCATAGGAAAAACTTAAAAAAATTCAAGCTGTACCACCTTAGGTTATGGCTGGACACAATTCAATCATTCAACAAAATACTTATTGGCTAGCTACCATGGCTGGGAAACTGCACTAAATTTAGGAGATAGAGTAGTGAGTAGAACACATATGGTACCTGCCTCAGGGAGTTACAGCCTAGTAGAAGATGATGCATTGGTTGCTTACCTCACCCAACTAGGTCTAGTTGGTCAGTTGACACTCTTATAAATTAAATATTCATGGAGTATGCAATATTATGTACACTTATAGACTGTTTTGTTTTTGAGACATTTAGTAATAAGCTTTGCTAAACATGAAAGCTGTAAAACTTCCTGCCTTTGTGTAGGCTGCCTCTCCAGAAGAGTGCACCACTGTGCACTTGACAAGAGATAGTGTCCACAGCCTTGTGGGTGCTCTCTAGGAATGGGGTGGGCTACAGGAGACTGCTCACCTGCTTGTGAGCTAAGGAATACTCCGGGTGGGTCCAGCATCTTATGCTATGTACGTAATTACCCTGTCAAGTAGGTTTTGTTGTTTCTACTTTTTAGAGAATCTGAAATTCAGGGAGGGAAAATTACTTGTTCACGTTCAAGAGCTAATATCAATCCTGAGCTCAGATCTGTTCACTCAAAAGTTTATGCTTTTTCCACCCATGACATACTATCTCTCAAACCAAAGAAATTAAGATCTACAATGCAATAACTTAAAACTAAAAATTTGCCAAAGTTGTCATTTGTACAATAAAGGAGCTGTCCTTTTATAAAGAAGCTTTTGACTGTTAGATCCATGAGGATGGAGTTCCTTCATTTTTTCTTTCCTTACATGGGAGGGTCTCTAACTACAGAAACCCTCAGGCCCTTTGGATATATATACACGATATGCCTACATCAGTTTCAAAAGATAGGCTTCACATGCGGATCTACTATTTCATTTTTGTCCCATTCTAGACCACAACAAAACACCAACACAAAAACATAAGAAGGAAATGTTGTAGGATCATTTGCATGGGAAATGTTATTTAGAAATCATGTCCCTGAGCTCCACTTGCTCTGTTTCTCTAATCCAGCTTATCCCCAATTCTCAAGACAATGTAATAGTTTGTCATACCCTGAAGGGGAACAAAAAAACCAAAAACTGTACTTCAAAGCACAGAAACTCCTTACTAACTTAAAAGAAATGATCAAGCAATTTAATATGAAAATGAGTCAAACTTATTTTAAAAACAATCATAATTGGAGGCCTATTGAATGAAGCAAGAGAAATAATTAAGTTTTTTTAAAGTAGATTGTTTTGGAAGAAAATCAGACTTTTTTAAGAAACCCTATGCTTGTTGAGTGTGGTCAGGTGATTGCAACACAGGCTTGGAAATGTAGGATTCGTGGTCCCCTTCTGCAAATTGTGAATGTCTAATAGACTATAAGCCTCTTGAAAAGTTGTTTGTTAACTCTGTGCTGTTGTTCAGCTGTCTATAACATCAGTATGACTACCACAATATGATTTTTAAACTATCCATCCTCATAAGATTGTGGGAATTTACAGCACAAATGGAATCAACCTGCCATGATAAGTTCTGGTTGGTGGAAGGGCACTGTGTGATGAATATAGTGACCAGGAGTTCCAGTGAAAAGGAAGTGTGTGTTTACATCAGTGTCCATGGAATCTCATATCAAATGGGTCACTAATGGGCACATAACCCAGACAACCATGATGGCACAAGGTCAAATTTTGGAAGGAGCTAAGGAGAGAGGTATGGGAAAGATCTGTGTTTTATATAGAGTTTGAGCTGAGCTAAGCTGCAGGAGAAATACAAAGCCTGTGTTGAAAAGATGAGCTGGCTATAAGAAGGGAACAAGGAGGAGGGGAGAGAGACCAAGATTAAAAGTAGGAGTGATGGATGTGAGGCTTTGGGAACAGATTCCTTTCTCTATACTAATGAGGGTAGCTTCAATTTGTTACTGATTCATAAGTATGCACTAGAGTCAGTACTGCATATGAATATGGCATTATCATTTATAACCTAAGGGCCCCCAACTGATGGCTTGTTAATCTAATTCCAGTGGTAGAGTCTATGGCAGGAGCCACAACCAAGGACACTTCCCCACATGGGAAGAAATAGAACTGCAGCTAGTACCAGGCACACTGCCCAGGAATACTGAGGACCTGATGAGTTGCAGGCAGACAGACCTACCAGGAGCTGGAGAAAGACACCCTAGCTAGAGTGGTAGTGAGTATGTCCAATTATTAAACACAGTTTCTAGCTCAATTAAGCAACTGTCATGGCCATTAAGAAACTTAGATGAGTCTGCTTGGTGATGGTCTGTGAGTTTGCTTGGTAATGGCCTGATGAAGTGCATTTACTGATCTAGTGCACCGTAGTGGTTACTATTAATCCTCCATTACTACATCTCTGTGTGCTCTGGGAACTGCCATTTGTATGGACCCCTGAATGAATGAAGATGATACTGAAAGTGAAAAGAACATCACTCTTAAAGGAAAACATTTGAATGGCCAGAATAGGTCTTGCTGAAACTGCTAATACAGCTGCCTAAGCGTTTTGTGGAATTCTGGGCCATTCCCTCTCTCTCTCTGGCCGTCTCATGTCTTGTGATTTAACCAGCTCTCAGGAGCTCTTTGGTCAAGCACTCTGGCCCTATTTCCTCCCTTTGCTTGGCTGGCAACTCTCACATAGACTTCAATGGCAAAAAGCTGTCAACAGTTCATAAAAGGATCAAACACCTTAAGACGTTGTATACAAGTCCCAGGGATGTTTTCAAATACACTTCCTTTCCTAGTTCCTCATAGATAACCTTTGGCAGGCAGTGAAGTAATTTGGAGGGCGGATAGCCAGTCGTGATTTGGGGTAAATTTTTCCACCCACTAGTTGTCATCATACAGGGTTTGGTTGGGGAGACATTTCATCAATGGGACCTTGTGATATTCCTGTGAGCAACCTTCCTCTTCCTAGGGAACAGAGGTCAAGGAAAGGTCTTTTTTTATTTTTATTTTTTTAAGATTTTTATTGGGGAATTGGGGGAAGGGAAGCAGAGAAGTTGCTATCCTTTTATTCTTCAGTCTAGTTGTGGAGGACGTTGCTTCACTGGCCCAAGTTGGTGAGGCAGATCAGTCGCCAGCTTCTGGATGGCCGCTCACTGCGGCTGCTGGCCGCTCACGCTGGCTGCTGGCTACACATGGTAGCCCATGGCAACCCATTACAGCAGGGGCTGTAGCCTACGCCGTCGCCTGGGACTCACAGCAGCCCAGCTCCAGGTTGAGCTGTTGTTCAGCATCTTAGCTGTAGAGGGCAGTGTCACTGGCCCTCATATGTGGGATCCGAACCGGGGCCCTCTGGCGTCCCAAGCCAGCTCTTAACCATCGCGCCACTCGGCCGGCCCAAGGAAAGGTCTTTTGAAGGAGGGCAATTTTAAAGGCCTGGGTTTACTTTCACGTCTGCCATCGCAACTCTTAACCACTCCTCCCCAAAGAGAAGCAAAAGAAAACGCAGCTTTCCATGAAGCCCGTTCCTTTTGTGCCAGCCTTGTTCCTAGCAAAAAGAGTTTCAAAAGGTTGCAGGGTTATTATTCTAAATCTCTAACTCTAGGGAGTATTTAAACTCTAGAGTGTTTAAAGAAGACTTGGAAGATAAATACAAAAAGTATTTTGCTGGCCTCATATCCATGGCTACTGGGGCTTTCTTGCTTTGGCGGCAGGAGGTTGTGAATGGATAAGCTGGCAAGGGAAAGGTGAGACTGGCCCGTTATTCAGAGAATCACAGACTCTGGTCAGCCTCTGAGAAATTTTCCTAAGGCCTCTTTTGATACCCTGAAGTTTTTCTGAATTGGAGTTCTTCCTGTGAACTGCAAACAGAAAATGATTTGAGTGACAATTTTCTCAGCTCTTCCAAGGATGGCAGAGAGCTAGTGCCATTCTGGAAGACGCATAGGAGAGAAGTTAATTCAATTTATACAGTTGATAACTTACAGCAGTTGGGGCTTAACTCCATCTCCGAACTGGCTGAGGAAGGCTGTTAGAGGAACAT
Source organism: Hipposideros armiger (assembly GCF_001890085.2). NCBI lineage: Eukaryota > Metazoa > Chordata > Mammalia > Chiroptera > Hipposideridae > Hipposideros > Hipposideros armiger. Next base: position 1,847,560 of record NW_017731376.1, on the reverse strand, counting down.
CACACCTAAAGGCCCAAGCCCGCAGCCAGAAAGGATAGATACAAATTGCCTCTCCAAAAAGCACAGAGGATTCGAGTGGTTTAAAAATAAATGCACGGAGTTGAAATTTGATTTTCACATAGTCAGAAAGTTTACAAAAATCTTTTCAGATGAATCCAAGAAAAGTTCCAAAAGTCTTTTAAAGCTTCCGATGGGAGGGTCACAACAAAAGGAAACAAAGTCACCCCACTTTGGATTCAAATGACCTGAAACAAGCACATTTCCCACAGTATTAACTCTGTCATGATTCATTAATTTCTCCCTTTTTTCCAACAACAAAAATACAAACATTTTGTTGAGCACTATCTGGGCGATGGGAATCAAAGGCCTATTAAATATTCCAGCTTTAAATTAGACACTGTCTGTTGTCCAGGTGCTATAGTCAGCACAGGGATGGAGACAGGCATAAATATGGCCCTGGGAGGAAGAGACAGCAATGGATGCGAGAGATATTGAAGAAACAGAATCTTTATGAGTTGGAAATCAGCTGTATTTGTAAACTGAAGGAAAGGGCTAATTTGGGTGTTGGCTTTTCCAGGCCTTAAATGGGAAGTACGTGAGATAGGATTAAGTGTTGTGATTGTAGTTGTTATTGTTATGTGGGTGGGGTGAGGGAGATGGTGACAAAGAGCTCAGCCCTGGAAGAATTTGAGGTTCCAGTAAAACATCCAGGTGAAGGTACACAGTGAACAACTGAGCTGGACACAGGTCTGGAATTCAGGAGAGAGAACTCAGTGGAGATGCAGATCTGAGAGCCATTGGAAGTTGTAGAGGGTGTTCAGCTGATTCACAGATTATGTGTTTACTAAGGAGAGGAAAGGTTATTATTTTTGATAACTTGAGGAGCAAAAGCTGTATTTTTGGCTGCAGCTTCTGTCCTGCATATTCAAAATATGACATAGATGACATAAATACAGCCACCAGTGATGTTCTTGACCTTGACTTTGACCCAAGGAAACCTTTGCAGGCTTGCTGCTTTAGGCACCACCTTCAACAGCTTTGACACTGTTTTCTTGGACACAGCTCCTTTTTCCCCTTTCAAATACTGTAATTCTCTAGTTTTCCCTAAGCACTTGACTTCCCTGAGAGAGATCAAAAAACCATCTGTGCTTCAATATGTCCTCTTTGGGAATCTATTTGATTATGCTGCCCATTGTAGGAGGAGATTAAATAGGAACATTAGCTAATAGATTTTAATACGATTCGTATCCAAGTAGCCAAAGTTTTGCCAGGTTCCTAACAGCTTAAAAATAAATACATCAGTTCTTATGACAAAAGGGACAACTACGATGATAAGAAATTCTAAACACTGACCTCTGTCTATAAACCGTTTTACAAAAAAAGCATGCATGACAAATATTAAAATATTGCACTTAATGAAGACAATCAAAACAGTAATATAATTTGGAAGCACAATCTAGCACAGAGTAAAAATGAGAGGTCATCATGAAGTCACTTTCAACTAAGAAAATCAGTGAAAAAATTATTAGTGTTGATAATCAAAATTATATGTAACAATTTATCGATACAGAAAAATCAATGAGTCATACAGGTTAACATAGCAATTATTTTTAAATGAAAGGAAAGAACTAACTCCAGTGTCTTCATAAATGCAGTGCACCTCAGAAATACTGGGTTCCTTACTTCTGCGCTGGAACCCAGGAATTGTGCTCTTCATGGCAGAGAAGAAGCAGAGTTTTGTAAGAAGTCAGGCAGCTCAGTGGTTAAGAAGGTGGGTTGTGGGGTCAGGCTGGCCTGATTCAGATCTTGGGCCAATTACTTCTTCAAGTCTCTGTTTTCTCATCTGCACAATGGGGATAACACTGGAACTTTTGGTCAGGGCCGCTATAGGAACGCATGAGATAACATAGAGTCTGGTGTGTAGTAAATGTTCAATAAACGTTATGAGGCCATGATAATGATGATGACTCAGTGGGGTTTTGAATGGAGATGTGACTCAAAACCACACCTAATTGAAACAAGATGTTAAACATGATAAGATACACGATTTTTACAATATTATACAGGTAGTCAGAGCTGCTGTGCATTGCTGCGCAGTCTGCACTGTACAATTTCAGGGGCTCGGTTCACAGAGACGGTGACATGCAGAAAGCCTGCCGGATTAATGCTGTCTCTAGCCAGGAATGAGCCCATGAGGACAAGAACTTCCCTTTCCTCCCCTCCTTGAATTAAAAAAAAAAAAAGTTGCTTTGTCCTCATTTAATCTCAGAATTTCAATTTACACACAATTCTTTATTTCTGCTACTTTGGGTAAATCAAGGATCCCAAAGGAATGCCTCCAGGAGCAGGCAGTTAAAGAAACATGTGAACTGAGCTTACACAGTCAAAAAAGATTGACAATAACCCACCTAAAAGCATTCATATCCACATGGGTTTGGAACCCTGCATGGCACAAGTAAAGGCATCTGGATGGCTTAGCAAGCTCACCATCTCTGTGGTCCTGCTTGACTCACTTCATCTCCATTTTCTCAACGTAGACAAATGAAAGGTGTGACCATTCTCTCACTGTTACTTAGGATAATGATTGATCATGGAGACTCAGGGATTTGGCTCTCCTTCAGTCTTCTCAGTCTACCCCAGAAATGATTGTCTCCTGTTCTGAGAAAGGACAGCCTGTTCCCCCAGGAGTAGCCCCTCTCCCCTTTTCCCACTGCTCTATTTCATGGTCTTCTATGTATTTAAGTAAAGCTTTTTAAATGACTTAAGTAATATCTGTTTGTTGTAAAATACAGTATTCGAATCCTACAGAAAAGCAAAAATAAAAGTCACCTGTAGTCACATCTCTGAGTGTACACACACACATATTCAGTTTCCCTCTGGCACACACTCACATAATAATTATATGACACTGGGATCATTCTGTACATGCTTTTTTATAATATGTCCTATGTGATCAATGTTTTTCCTCAATATATTGTTTTTAATTTAAGTAAATGTTGCATTCTAGAAGAGTGTACAGGAAAGTTGCAAAGATAGTACAGAGAATATCCATATAGCTTATACCCATTTCCTCTCTTGCTTACATCTTATATTACTATGGCACATTTGTCACAATTAATGACCAACTTTCATACATTACTATTAACTAAACTCCACACTTTTATTCAGATTTCACTATTTTTTCCCTAATGTCCCTTTTCTGTTCCTGGATTCCATCAGGATACCATATTACATTTCATTGTCGCATCTCCTTGTCCTCCTCTTGGCTGAGACAGCTTCTAACAATTTTCTTGTTCTTGATAGTCTTGACATCAAAGGAGTACTGGTCAGGTATTTTGTAGAATGCCCCCAAACTTGGATTTGTCTGATTTTTTTTTTTCATGCTTAGGCTAGGATTATGGGTTTTAGGGAGGAAGACCATGGAGTTGAAGTCCCATTGTCACCCAGCATACCAGGAGCACATGCCATCAATATGACTTATCGCTGATGATGTAGCTTTGATCACCTGCCTGAAAAAGTATCTGCCAGCTTTGTTCAATGTAAAGTTGCTTTTTCATGTGCTACTCTTTGGGAGCAAGTTGCTGAGCACAGCTCACTCAAGGTGTATGGAGTTAAGTTCCACCATCTTAAAGGAAGAGACTCTGTATAAATTTTTGGGAGTTTTTCTATATTGGAGATTGGTCTCTTCTTTATTTACTTACTTGTTTAGTCATTTATTTATATCAGTGTGGATACGTGGTTATTTATTGTAAACTTTGGGTTATAATCCGATAGCATGTTATTGACTTTGTGGCTCTGATTGCTACAGTTTGGGCTATAGGGAGCTCTTTGGGGTTGTCTCCTGTGTCCCTTTGACATACCTCCATCCTTTGGTTTTTGAGCACTTCCTTACTTCCTGGCACTGAGATGTTCCAGGCTCATCGTGTATGTTTCCTTTCCCAGCACTAGAATCAGCCATTTCTCCTGGGTCCTTTTACTGGAGAACAGTATTAGAAATCAAGATCTGAGTGAAACGTGTGTACCAAAATGCTGTGGTATGCTTGCTTCTAGTCCCCTTCAGCAGATAGAACTAGGAAATAGATGTATGTCTACTAATCCGTGGATACACATACCCATAATTATTCCTGTAGCTATGTAGCTGTACCTATTTTGAGTTAAACGTGAGTTCATATTAACATCTCCAACCCTAATCCACTACTATATGGTTTATTCTACCCTTTCCCCCTTGCTGTGTTACCTCTCTTTTCAACCATAAGAAATATGGCTTCTACTATTTGTTATCCATTTATTTATGTGTTCAATTCCAGTAAATATGTACAGTGATTTTAGAATTGTTAAACCAAAACCCATGATAAACACTTCTTCCAACTAGAATATAGTACTTATGTTCAGTCCCTTTTGTCTTTTGACATATTGTTCCCAGTTAGAACACCATTTTCCAAATTTACTTAGGTCAACACCTTTTTCTCTCCATCCCCTTCAGTGAGGTTAGTCATATATTGGTAATACAATTATATTCTTTTGTCAGTCTATATTTAATCCTGAAATCTCCTGACCTCTTAATGTTTTAAATTTGCACATAGTAGGATTCACTACATACTGCAAAGTTCTCTGGGTTTTGACAAATGCCTAAGTCATGTATCTATACCATCATACCACAAAGGTTAGTTTCATCACCGTAAAAAATTCCCAATCCTTCCCCTAGTGAAATACTTCCTCCTCCTTATATTCTGAGCAACCACTGTTCTATATTCCATCCCTATAATTTTGGCCTTTTCCAGAATATCATATGAATTGGATTACATGTTATGTAGCCTTTACAGTCTGGCTTTGTTCACTTGTAAAATGCATTTGTGATTCATTCATGTTGGTGTGTGAAGTAACACTCACTCCTTTTTATTGCTCAGTGGGATCCCAGTGTACGGATGTACTGCAGTTCGTCCATTTGCAGTACTGAAGGATGTCTTGGTTACTTTCAGTTTTTGACAATTATGACTAAAGCTGCTACAAACATTTACGTGGAAGTTTTGTGTGGACATACATTTCAATTCAGTTAGGTAAATGACTGGGAGCGTGATTGCTTAGTCATATGGTAAGTCTATGTTTAACTTTATAAGAAACTACAAACTGTCTTTCAAACTGGTGTACCATTTTGCATTCCCATCAGCAACAAATGAGAGCTCCTTTTTCTCTGCATTCCTCACTAGCATTTGATGTTGCCACTTGGTTGCCTTTCAGTCATTCCAATAGAGGTATGTCAGTATCTCTTATTGTTTGAATTTGGATTGCGCTACTAACAAACGATACTGAACATCTTTTCATAAGCTTATTTGCCATTTGTGTGTCTTGTTTGGTATAGTGTCTGTTCAGGTATTTTGTCCATTTTGAATTAGATTATTTGTTTTCTTATTTTTGAGTTTCTTTAAGATTTTTATTAAAATAAAGCTAACATACAATATTATATTAGTTTCTGGTGTACACCATAGTTATTCAACATTTATATACATAAAGAAATGATCACAATGGTAAGTCCAGCAACCATCTAACATTGCACCACACTATCACAATATTATTGACTATATTTCCTATGCTGTACATTACATTCCCATGACTTATTTGTTTTATACCTGGAAATTTGAACCTCTTATTCCCCTTTATCATTTTCCCCCTTTTTTAATTTTTCAATTAGAGTTGACATTCAATATTATTTTATATTAATATCATGTATACAGCATAGTGGTTAGATATTATATAATTTAAGAAGTACAATAGGTATGTATGGTATCGGGGGTGGGGGGCAGTAGATGGAGGGAGGGGGTTGTCACTTTGTGAGGGGTGAAAAGGATAACTATTGCATTGTTTTGTATACCTGAGACTAATAATAATAATAATAATAATAATAATAAAAAGAAAAAAATTCGGACCAGCTGAGTGGCTCAGTTGGTTAAGAGCTCGCTCAAGAGTTTGAGCTCTGAGCAACAGCAGTTCGATTCCTGGCCCGAGCTGAGCAGCCTCTGAGCTGCCAACCAGTGGCAGGATGGCTCAGCTTAAAAAAAAAGAAGTGATCCCCGTAACTAGTTTAGTACCCACCTGGCACTATACGTAGTTATTACCATATTATTGATTATCTTCCTTATGCTTTACTTTACATCCCATTGACTATTTTGTAACTTCCAATTGGTATTTCTTAATCCCTTCACCTTTTCACCCTGCCCAAACACCCCTCCCATCTATGACCCCAATAGATCTAGTAGCCATCTGACACAATACATAATTATTACAATATTCTGACTATATTCCTTATGCTATATCCTACATCCCCATATCGACTATGTAACAACCAATTTGTACTTATTAATCCCTTCCCCTTTTCACCCACTCCTAAACCGCCTCCCATCTGGCAACAGATGTTCCCTGTATCTATAAATTTGTTTCTGTTTCATTTGCTTGTTTGATTTTTCCTTAGATTCTAGTTATAAGTGAAATCATATGAAATTTGTTTTTTGCTGTCTGACTTACTCCACTCAGCACAAAACCCTCCAGGTCCATCCATGTTGTCACAGATGGCAAGATTTCATTCTTTTTAATGGCTGAGTAATATTCTATTGTATATATATATATATATATATATATATATATATATATATATATATATATATATCACTTCTTCTTTATCCATTCACCCATTCAGGGACATTCAGGTTGTCTTCATGTCTTGGCTATTGTAAATAATGCTGCAATAAACGTATGAATGAACAAGTCCTCTTGAAGTAGCATTTTGGATTTCTTTGGATAACTACCCAGAAGTGGGATTACTAGGTCCTTTTATGTTTCTTGTTATAAACTTTGTTTTAAAGTCTATTTTTGTCTAGTATAAATATTGCTATGTCAGCTTTTTTGTTTGTTTCCATTTTCATGAAACAACTTTTTCCATCCCTTTATTTTCAGTCTCTGTGTGTTTTTTGATCTGAAGTGAGTCTCTTATAGGCAGCATATATATGGTTCTTTTCTTATCCATTTGGCCACCATATATCTTTTGATTGGAACATTTAATTCATTTACATTTAAAGTAATTATTGATAAATATGAAGTTATTACCATTTTATTATTCAT